>NC_037678.1:57232091-57532178 GCF_003255815.1 Theropithecus gelada
GAGGGGGGGGGGGAGGGGGGGGGGGGGGGGGGGTGTCGGGGGGGGGCGGGGCGGGGGGCGCGCGGGGGGGGGGGGGGGGGGGGGGGGGGGGGGAGGGGGGGGGGGAGAAAAAGAAGCCTGGTGTTGAAGTGGAGGAAAGGGGCCCTGCCTTTGCTTGGTTGCCTCTTTCTTAGCCTAATTTCAGCCTAAATGCCACCTCCTCAATGAAGCCTTCCTAGATAACCCAGTAAATCAATTCCTACCCCACCTCTGACACCATTACTTTCTAGACCAGAATTCTCCCTCTAGACTGTAAGCAAAGGGAGGCCAGGGCCAAGTCTGTTTTGTTTAATCTTGTACACCCAGTGCTCTCAGAAGCACTTGGCACTTTGATAAGTGCTTGATTAAATATTTAAGAGCATCAAGGAGTAAATGTAGGCTATAAGTAAAAATATTCTTCTAGAAGCACTTTAAAATCATTTTATAAAGTCTTCACAAATTTCAGACTGCCAGGATTTTTATTAAGACTGAATTAAATCTACAAATCTCTTTGGAAGGTGTAACATCTACCCTGAACTCCCCTGCAGGAGCCTGGTCACCTGTGTTAAGGCCCAGCAGGGAGCTGAAGACGTGTTATCAGTGAATGTGATCACACTTACAGGCTGTTGAAGAGGGGACTCTCTTCCCAGTCCACTGGCTTGGCTGCTACCACGCTGGGCACAAGGGCGCTGAGGACAGATGGGCTACAGAGAAGCAGAGAGATGGCCCATGTTCCCACCTAGCTCCCCTACCAAAGGGTAAGCAGCAGAGAGGGTAGGTCAGTGGGATGAGAGGTGGCCTGTGGGGGTGGAGCCCACCTGACATAGAAGCCATGGTTAGGATCTGGGGTGTATTCGGTCCACTTCAGCAGCGCCCGCTCAAACTGGATGGAAACCTTGGTGACTGAGTTGGCTGGCAGCTGAATCAGCATCTCCAGGAGGTGGGGTTGCAGCCGGTCCTGGGCAGGCTGGTAGTGGATGTAACCTGGAGACATGCAAGGGTCACCCATACCTCTTTCCTGGGGTCAGGCTACCTGCTGCCCCTGTCCCTGCTGCTTGCCATGGAGCCTCAATCTGGGTGCCTAGAAGGTGGGCTTGGGAGCGTAGAAGCCAGGCAGGCTAGGGAAGAAAGCAGGGGCTAAGAAAAGGGAGAGGATGTTTCCAGGGCAGTGATCCCAGGATGCGGTCAAGAGAGGTTGTTAGGGGTGCTGCAGACTGCTAATCAATCTTCACATCACTAAAACTGGGGCACCAGACACCAAGTGCCTGATGTGGTGCAAGAAGTTCACAGAGCCACCTGGGAATTTTTCTTGCCAAAAATGTGGGACATGAATCTAATCAGGTTTCTAAATCTAACCACCAATACACAAGAAATATAGGAGATGGAGGACCGTGTTAAACACCAGCACAAGGACAAATCCAGAATGTGGAACGTTCTATACAACAAACGACCCAGTTCCTTCAACAAATAATTGGCGGTTAAAAAAAAAAAAGCATGGGCACTGCTACAGATGACAAGAGACTGAAGAGTACCACACCAAAAGCGAGGTGTTTATAATAAGGGAAAGTCTGGGTGTGGAGATAGGGAGTATATGGGTACTCTGCGCTTTGTGCTCAGTTTTTCTGTAACCTAAAACTGCTCTAAGAATAGTCTATTAATTTTAAAGAAAAAGAAATTCTTTTTTTTTTTTTTGGTGACAGGGTCTCACAGGGTCTCACACTGTCGCCCATGCTGAAGTGCAGTAGTATGATCATGGCTCACTATAGCCTTGATCTCCTGGATTCAAGTGATCCTCCCACCTCAGCCTCTTGAGTAGCTGGGACTACAGGCGTGCGACACCACCCCCAGCTAATTAAAAACAATTTTTTTTTTTTTTTTAATCCCAGCACTTTGGGAGGCCAAGGTGGGCAGATCATGAGGTCAGGAGATTGAGACCATCCTGGCTAACACAGTGAAACTCCATCTCTACTAAAAATATAAGAAATTAGCAAGGCGTGGTGGCACGTGCCTGTAGTCTGAGCTACTTGGGAAGCTGAGGCAGGAGAATCGCTTGAACCCAGAAGGTGGAGGTTGCAGTGAGCCGAGATTGTGCCACTGCACTCCAGCCTGGGTGACAGAATGAGGCTTCGTCTCAAAAAAAAAAAATTTGTAGAAGTCAGGGGTCTCACAATGTTGTCCAGGCTGGTTTTGAACTCCTGGACTCAGGTGGTCCTTCCATGTCGGCCTCCCAAAGTGCTGAGATTACAGGTGTGCACCACTGTGCCCACCCAAGAGAAGAACTTAGGATAAAGCAAATGCAAGGTGAGAACCTTGTTTATCCCAATTTAAACAAACCAAATATAAAAAGACATTTTTAAGACCACAGGGGAAAACAGAAGTGGTAATGACATGGTTACATTTTTAAAAATCCTTGAAGTATTTAAAGGTTAATTGATGCAATGTCTAAGATTTGCTTTAAGATACACCAGCAGGCAGTGGCTTACACCTATAATCCTAGCACTTTAGGAGGCCAAGGCAGGAGAATCGCTTGAGGCCAGGAGTTTGAGACCAGCCTGTGTAACATAACAAGACCCTGTCTCTATGAAAAAATTAAAGGCATGGTGATTCATGCCTATAGCCCTGGGGAAGCTGAGGTAGGAGGACTGCTTGAGCCCAGGAGTCTGAGACTGCAATGAGCCACGATCATGCCACTACACTCCAGCCTGGGTGACAGAACGACAGCTTGTCTCCTAAAAAAAAAAAAAAAAAAAAAACTGCAGGGTGAGTACAGGGGATTATTACACTATTCTGTTTGGGTTTGGGTTGAAATTTTCCAAAGGAGAAGTTTTAAAATAATAATAACAGAAAAACCTACAGAATACACAGCTAGGATATCTGAAATAGAGATTTTGAAGGTGGTACAAATAATGGGTGCTGAAAATAAGTGAAACTATTCACCATACGTTTGACAACATAGGAATCAATGAAAGTACTGAAAGGTTTTTAAGTTTGGCTGTTTGGGATATGGTACAACCTCTTCCTCAGGGGTCTTTGACTTTACTACTAGTCTCCCCCTACACAAAAGAAAAGCAAGTGTTTTAGTACTATGCCTGGCACCTAATAGGAAGCACTAATATTATCTTCTCTTTAGAAAAATAAATTTTAATAAAAATAAAAATTTAAAAAAAACTTTAACTGTACCTCTTTACCCCTCCCAAGGAAGCAAAACACCATCTACTCCAGCTCTGCTATCTTCCTAGCTTCAAAAGCCCAACATTGCCAAGCCCTTTCCCTACCTTAAAGAGTCTATGAATCATCACAAAACCCAACGCTCCAGAAAGGAGGCAAAAGTAAGTGAAAAAGGAAGCTACTGTCCTTGTACAGTCCTATTAAGAATCACCAGTATTATGTGTTTTAATGATTTCTGTTTTATAAATGACTTCTGAACCTGGCACAGTGAGGCTCCCGTTCCAGTTTTGAAACTATTCCTTACTCTTTATGCCTGTGTCGCTTTTCCGAGGTACTTCAGGAACTACCAAGGGAAATGAGAGTTTGGGGGACCTGGAGAGGGCATGAAAGCGTGGGCTGGGGGCCTGGTTCAGGACTCAGGTCCTCACTTGGTTTGTTCTCCTTGCCCTTGGAGGTGATGGTGAGGGTGTGCACATACAGCCGCAGATACCAGGGTACGGTGTCCAGCAGCAGCACTGGGAAGGCCCGGTATGGGTGGGTGTTGTACAGCAGTGTGCTCAGCTCCCCCTTCTGCAGCCCATAGCCGCTCACGTACCGCTGGGCATGCAAGAAGGGCACTGGGGGGGCCTCTGTGTAAAGAAATATCAATAGTTAACAGCTGCCAAAGGTAAGAGTCACTCCCCACCCCAACTGCCCAGGCCATGTTCAGAGTCCCAAGCCAATGAGTAGATGGGGGAACAGTCCTGCCACTGAAACTGGGCAATCCGGGTTCTGGAATCATCCCTGTCTTCCCCAGCCAACAAGCAATGATGACAACAGGTTGCTAGTATTAAAGTGCTTATGTGACGAACACCGTGCCCCCCTCGAACCCAAACCAGGTCCTCTCAGGATATTCTGCTCTTTCCCTTGGTAAGGGAACTGAACTACAACTGTAATTAACTGACACCTGCCCTCAACTAGTAGACAACGTATTTCTTGAGTGCAGTGTCCTCTGTCCTATTCAACACTCTATGCCTGGCACTTAGTATGAATTCAAAAGTATTTGGTTGATTAAGCAAATGCATGAACTAACTCCATTTTTCACATCATCTCATCCAATTCACTGAGTATACTCTTTATTTTTCAGATGTGGATGCTGAAGCTTGGGGAGTTTAGGAACCTACCCAAAATCACGGAGCTTGGAAGCGCTCGAGTCAGCAGCACATGACTCCGGAGATCTGGTCTAAATACAACCCTATCATCTTACGGCAAAGACATGGGATTGTGAGTCTTTTCTCTGTAGCCGTTGCAACCCAGCAGTCCAACCATCCACCCACTCACCATTCTCTGGGGGTCTCTTCCACTTGAGCTGGATGTTGAGGTTTCGAGAGTTGTTGATCATGGCGGTGTCAAGCAAGTCATAGATGGCATAGATCTTCCGAGTGCCTAGGATGACGTCCTGATAGGTAGTGGTCGGGGGTGGGTTCACCTCTAATGTCTCGTTGTCCTGGGGACACAAAGGCAGGGCTAAGAAGCAAGCAGAGCGGGCAGGCTGGTCTTGGGGCCCAGGGATGTGTTTGTGTGTGTGGTTGGAGACCTTGTTACCTGGTTGTAGTTGGTGATGTCCACATAGACTCGGCTCTCTGAAGCCAGGGGGCAGGGCTCTGTGAGGGTTCGGGAGAACATCCGGAAGAGGGACCAGTCTGAGAAACAGAGAGCAGGGCTGAGCAGGGGCCAGGCCTAGGCCTAGTCCACATAGATAAGGCAGGGCTGGCATGGGTGGGTAGAGATAAGTTGCCAAGGTTACTTACCTTTCTTCCCCTGCCCCGTGATGAAGGCATCAAATACAACTGACAGGGTCTGTCTCAGCTCCCAGGAGATGCTAGTACAGCGTGCATTCTATCACAAGGGCCAGATGGCAGCAGTGAGGGGGTATCACTCTCACCCAACCACACAGCCCCAAAAAAGACCTACTCCAACTCAATCCCTCATCTATGTATCGTCACATCCATCGATTTGCTACCACCCACTCCTGAGCACTTGACCCCATGCCAGACCCTGTGCTGACAGCTTTATGTGCATCAGTTTGATAAACTATCACAATAACCCTACGAGTGGATTCTACTATCAATGTCATGTGACAGGGTGGGAAACCAGGCTCAGGGGAATGAAATGATTCACCCAAGGTTACGCCAGCTGGCAAGTGACTGAGCTAGCAATTGCACCCGCATAGCTATTGTTCTGAACCACTATTTTCCATGACAAATATTTATTCAGTCCTTGCTAGGCAACCACTGTTTTCTTGGTGCTTGGCCAATGCCCTGAATAACCATCATCACATGTACCACTCAGTACTCACTCAGCCCAAGCCAGACACTGGCCACATGCTTTACATGTACCTTCTCTGAGCCCCTGGATGGCAGCTTCCTCTACTCCCCGTGACTTACTCTGCAAACAGGGCGGATATGCACTGCCTGGGAGTGGTAGCTGGTGTGGAACAAGCGATCCGCCTTCAGCAGCACAGAGAGGCCTGCCTGGAGGAGACAGAAAGAGATAAGAGAAGAGAAGCCCTGTATGGAGCACTTGACATGGGGCGCAGGTTCTCTATACATGCCCCCGGCTGCCAGTCTGCGCGGCCTCACCTTGGAACTACAGGGCAAGAGCTTCTTCCAGGGCGTGAGGTTTTCAGTGCAGACCACCTCCCGCGGCAGCACAGCATAGCGCAGAAAGTAGTGGTCAGTGTCTGAGGGAGACAGAGGTCTGTCTGGGGTGGGCCTTGGGCTCTGACCCCTCAGGATCCACACTCCAGAGATGGGAATGACCCTCCTGCTCCCCACACCACCTCTAGCACCACAGTCTGGACAGTCCCAGCTGGGAGTGGGACTCCTTTCTCTCCTTGGGAGAAAGCATGCAGAGATGGCACAGTATTGGGGGCCTGTACACACAGGGGACTTAGGATCTAGCCCAGGCTGAGGAAGCAGGAAACTGAGGGAAAAGGAGGCAAAGGTCTGGGCAGGAGGTAAGAGGAAGAAGGAAAGGGCTGTAGGGGTTATCTCACCATTGGCCAGACCCAGGGGTTTGAAGGAGGCAGTGGGAGTGACCGTGTTGGTGGAGTCGATGAAGTTGAGAGAGGCGCAGAAGATCCCTGAGAGGACATTACTGAGCTCCTTCCAAGATTTATCCACACTGGATAGAGACACAAATCCACTCACTGTCCTGGGGCTATCTCTGCTCCCTCTTTCAGAGCCCACAACTGGCTGCTAAACCTATGGTAAGAGGAGGCTGTATTCTTAACTATTAGACGGGCCAGTTGATGGAGCTGGAACACTGCTGCCCCCACCCAGCCCACTTGCTGGGTCTCATCCTACTCAGCCCCTTCTTCCTCACTCTCCTCTGGACATCTCTGCGTCCCCATGGGTCTCTGCTCAGGTGATTCTTCCTTCCTTGTAAGCCTTTGCTCACTTCTTTCTGCCTACCTTCACGATCCGGCTCCAGTTCTTCCCCCTTCTCCAGGAAGCCTTTTCTGCCCTCCTTAAGCACAGCCTCCTCTGTGCAGTCATGGTTTTGACCATCCAAGTCTCCTCCTAGGTCCCTCCTGGGAGATGGCTAGGTGGCAGCAGCATCATGTCCTGAGCACCTTTTCTCCCTAACTAGGCTGTAAGCAACTAAAGGACCACTCTGGGTCATCTACGTGCTTCCCCTGACACCATGGAAAGCGCCTCATATATCAGAGCTGAAATGACCTCACGGATCTTCCTTGAATGTGCTTGGCTGGGGAAAACAATGCACACTGCCCTGTGTATACTCTGGGAATAAAGGTAAGTCCTGGTTCTACTATCATGATGAGAAGTCTTATATCCAAAAAAGCTCACTGAACATGGGAAAAACAACTGTTCTAGGATTTCATAAAAACATCAAATTAAATTAGATGTTCTTTTCTTGGAGAAACATCAAAAGAGATTTGCTCGCAGTAATAGAAAGCCATAAAACTTAATAAGCGCTAGAAATAATTCTAAGCATTAGCTCCACATTTCAGGCAATTATGGGCTGAGGGGAGACAGTGACAGCAGAGTAGACAGGAAAGGGTAGGGGAGCCAGAGTTGAGGCAAGAGAGAAAGTCTTGGCAAGCTAGGGAGTCACTGCTTATTCCTTAGTGTTGTCCGGGGGCTTTTGATAATTCTATGTACAGAGGCTTTCAACTGCTCCAGTCCTTAAGCGTCAAATAAAAATGGCAAACTTGAAGCCTGAAAAAACTACCCAAACCATAAACATGCTTCATTTGGTGAGGACAACATTGACCCGCACAGCACTTTAAAATTTTTTAAATTACTTGCTGATATTTGAATTTGCTAATTTTCACATTAAATTCCAGATTTCTGGCATCTCTTGAAAAATGAGGCCAGGTGTGGTGGCTCTTGCCTGTAATCCCAACACTTTGGGAGGCTGAGGCAGGAGGATCACTTGAACCCAGGAGTTTGAGACCAGCCTGGGCAATAGAGTGAGACCTTGTTTCTACAAAACATTTTTATTGAAACATTTGAGTCTGAACACATTAGGCCTCTATTCCCACATGGCAACAATCCATAGAAGCTGAGTAGCAGAGCTGTCCTCCCTAGAATGTTGCACAAACTCTAGTCTGCCACAATTCCTGCTGCTCCCTTTTATTGCCCTAAAACTTGTTATATCATACTTGCACTATTAATTTCTTACAGTGGGATTAAGAGGAGAATGAGATATATTTCTCATTCCTGTGTTTGTCAATTTTTAAAATACCTTTATTCATTTCTTACCTATGTGGCCCATGTAGACATGTTTGCAACCACTGCACAGAAAAGTTCTGTTCTAAACAGGATAGCCACGGCAGCCACTGGGAAATAGTGGTTTGTAGTACAGGCACAGTAACTAGACCTGCCCCCTCCCAAACAAAAGCAGTTTCTCTAACACTGTGATGTAGCATCCTGTTGGCCAGTTGTAACCCACAGATATGTTATGGTTGGCCTTTATGGTACTTATTATCATTTAAAAATATATTAATGAATACCTTTTAAAAGGTTATCCAGTTGCCAGTTTTCTACTGCCTTACCTC
This sequence comes from Theropithecus gelada, assembly GCF_003255815.1. Taxonomy (NCBI): domain Eukaryota; kingdom Metazoa; phylum Chordata; class Mammalia; order Primates; family Cercopithecidae; genus Theropithecus; species Theropithecus gelada. Next base: position 57,240,343 of record NC_037678.1, read on the forward strand.
CAAATAAGCATGAACTGTTTGCTATTTGCCTCTCCAGGGATATGCATGTGCTATTTCAGGTCTGAAAGTTTTAGGATTGGGAAGTTTATTCATCTGTGGTAACACTTCTTACTTCCAGTGCCAGCTCTACCCCCATGGAATCGCTGTCTACTGGAAATGCTGTCCCCAAGAGCAGTGGCAGGATGACAACACCTTCCCAGCCACATTCCCTCCATGGCCTGCAATGGGGCCCAAGGTGTGCACTCACTCAGTGACAGTGTCTTGGAACCAGACCCAGAGCTCTGCACCTGATGGGGCCTGCAGGAAGGGTGGTCCCCAGTATCGGGTCCTCCAAAAGCCTTGTGTGAATGACAGGTGCAGCTCTCGTAGAGAATACTTGGAGATTAGCTGCCCCAGTGCTTTGGGAAAGAGCCTGTAATGAGACACTGTGGAAAAGGGAGCAGGTGAGTGACGATCCCCCACCTCGTCGGGGTCTACATCCAGGATCCAGAACTCCACCCAGGAATTAGGCACCGCCCCCAAAGTTTGCCTCCATCCTATGGCCAGCCAGCAGGCACCACGGAAGTCTTTATCTGGTCAGATCTCGCGCCCTCACCTCCTTCCCGCTGAAGCTCCGAATCCCAGCGCGTGCGGAACTGGAATGTGGCGGCTACGTCCCCGGAAGGCAGTGGGGTGATGACAAGTTCCTCCCGCAGGCTGTCGCGTGGGGGTTCTGCAAGGCACCAGCCTCTGCGCCCCAGGAGCAGCAGGACGAGCAGAGCAAGCGGCATAGCCGCCGCCATGCCTGCGGCTACTTCCGCCTACCCAGCGGCGCTCGGCCCCATGAAAAGCCGGTATCCAATAGGAAAGGCGTATGAGAAGTGACTTCCGGTGCCGTCCCGGAAGACGGGATGCGGTTATCAGAGCGACCGCCTGCACGGGTCGCGAATATTGCCTCCGAGGTGGTGGGTCTAAGCGGGGTATTGCGAGGACACGAGAGGGAGTAGGTAGCGCGAGTAACCAGCTTGAGGCCGCACCCGGTTCAAGACGTTTCCACCCACCAGGAAATGCTTAATAATGTGGAGCTCCCCCACTGCCATTTTACCCATCCGATAGTTGAGGAAACATTGACTGAAAAAGGTCAATTACTTTTGGGAAAACCATTGTGGTTTTAATTTGCATTTCCCAAAGTAAGAGGAACTTCCTGCCCCTCTTAGCTTCTAGTGTCTCCATTTACTGCAAACCCCCCAAATAAGTGGTTCTTTTATTACGAAAATGTTCAAACAAAATTGAAAGAATGAGCACCTGTTTTCCACGACCTAGATTCTACTATTTACATTTTACTATACTTGTACTTTACCACATATTTGTCTATAAATCCATCATCCCATCTTGTGCAGACATTAGTAAACTTTCCTTTAAGTAGTTCAGCATGCATATAATTAACTAGAGTTCAGTATTTGATTGCATTTTTCTTTTGATGTAAAATTCACATACAGTGAAATGCACAAATCCAAAGTGCACATTGACTGAGTTTTGACAAATGCACACACCTATGTAACCTGAACTCCTGTCATACCAAACATTCCTAAAACCCCAGAAAATTGGCCAATACCCTTTCCTAGTCAATCCCTGCTCCTCTACCACCTTCCAGAGGCAACTACTATTCTGATTTTTTCCCACAATCTGTTCCAGAACTAAATATAAAGGAAATCATATAGTATGTATACTGTGTAAGGCTTTTTTTTCTCATGGGAAGAATGTTTTTGAGAATCATCCATGTTCTTGCATGTATCCACAATTCTTTTTATTACTATGTAGTATTATGAATTTATCCATTCAACTGTTGATGGGCAGCTTTAAAGTTTTGGTTATTATGAACAAGGCTGCTGTCTGTGCAAGTTCCTTTGTAGACATATATTTCTCATATCCTTTGGCCAGGTATTTAAGAGTGGAATTGCTGGGTCAAAGAGCAGGTGTATGTTTAATTTTATAAGAAACTGTCAGACCTTTCTCCAAAATGTATCATTTTATGTTTCCATAAACTATGGGTTCCCATTGCTCCACATTCTGGTCGGCACTTGAAGTTTCTAACTTTTTGTACTTTTTAGTTTTGACCACTTGGGTATGTATGTAGTGGCTGCTCATTGTGGTTTTCATTTGCATTTCCCCGGTAACTAAAAATGTTAAGCATCTGTTCATGTGCTTATTGGCCATTTATTTTTAATTTAATTTTAATTTTTATTTTTGTGAAAGGTCTGTTAAAGTCTTCTGTGCCCTCACCCCTTTGTTTATGGGCATGTCTTTTTATTGAGTTTTAGGAGTTCCAAAGTTAAATTCATGCTTTAGTTTTTCCATCTGCCCTGTGGGAAACACAGTCATGAAGGATTTCATGAACAGTGTCTTGGTAAAACTCATGGCCACACTTCTAGAAAGAGCCAAATTTGGTGTCAGGTAGGTCTGCCAAGATATGCCCCAACCAACCAGGCATTTCCAAAAAGGAAATGTCAGAAAGATGTCTTTATCTCATTATGTCTTCATTCTACCTACATTCAGTGTTCTTGCCCCATTAGACATGAAATATTAGGAAGGCCATGGACTTAGATGTCAGAAAGACAGGAGTCCAAATCCCTATGCCAGCCTTTAATCCATGTGAGCGTGATCAACCCAAGTGTCACTTTTCTTCATTTGTATAATGAAGAAACCTACTTTCAAAGTTGTTGTTAAGATGGGAAATTATGTACATGTAGGATATGGAATGTAGCAAGTGCTTGATAGTAACACTCAACCCTATCACCTAGGCACTAATATGTAAATGTAGATAATAGTGCCTAGGTGATAGGGTTGCTTGAGTGTTATTATTAAGAAGTAGGTAAGAAGTACAGAAACTAATAAAGATCACAATGAGTGATGGAGCTAGGACTATAGTCTACACTGTCAAACCTCAAAATAATAATTTTTTAAAGGTAGCTGCCATCATTATGACTATTTTGTACTTCTGTGTTTTCCTTTTGAAATTGCCTGTCTCCATCATTCAGGACCCAGCTACCTCTAGTGAAGACTTACCTTCTCCTCCTCTAGTGGTCTACAGGCTTTGTGTATTTCTGCTACATCCCTCATCACATTGTTTCCATTATCTGTGGCTATGTCTGCTCCTGGAAGAGCTCATGGCCACCTTAGTATTTCTGTTGCCTAAGCAAGGTGACTATCACATAGTAGGTGCTCAGTAATGTGTGAATGAATGAACAAACAAGATAACATCATAGCACAGTTCTGTATTTTCTCTAATCTGCTATGCTGTTCAGTGTCAAGTTCTGTGCACTCCTGGGGTTGCTACTATGTGAGCCTTCTAGGGAAACTTTTTCTGAGCTCCTCCTTTCCGAAGTGTGTCAGGATGTCCACCCTATGACAAGTCTGTGCAAGTATCAGAAGCCACGCTGTGGCTTGGAGACTGAAAGCTGGGCTCCTTGACTTAGAGTTGGCTCCAGATCATCCTCCCATCTCCAAAGGCACTGTGTGGCCTCAAAAACCAGACAGCTAGGCTCTGGGCTGGCATAAACCATGGTTTAACTTTAATGTAACACTATAATCAAATGGTGAATCTGAAGATTATCATTTTTTTAAGAAGTGACCATATTGAATATGGTGTTTTATAATCTACTTTTTCTTTCAAGAGTTATCATAAATGTCTTTCCCCTAAAAATATGTGGCGGATAGATGATATAATCTTGGTACTATTTTGATTACTTTTAAAGCTGTATGATGAGAACACGGGATATTTTTCTTTCCATATTTGTTGTACGTTTGAAACCCCCATAAGTTTTTTTAAAAAACCAAAGAAACAAAAAACAGTCAGCTGGAGATGATGGTTCTGAAGGCCAGCCAAGCCCCTGTGGTTTGGCAGGAGAAAAGGTTATTGTCCCAACTAGGAAGTAGCCCTGGGGTCTCAGCTGACACTAGACTTTTCCAGGCAGGGCTGGGGCTCATAGCAGCCAAACTGAAGGCCCCCCATAGGCTCACAAACAATTCTACTTCTCTAGAGGGCTGTAAATCTCTCTCCCAAGGCAGGCTCCCCACAATCTTCGCATTATGGGCCTGGGCTACTAAGAGATTTATTGACATGTTGATGGCAACCAAGCCAGTCTAGCTTCTCATCATTTGCCATGGAAGGAAGGGGGGTGATCCTGGGAGTTGAGAAGCCCTGCACAGCAAAGCTATTGGGATCGTGGGCCGCAGCCCAAGAGATGGCTCAGCCACAGTCAGACAGGAGGTAGAACCTTGCTACTCTAAAGGAAGGAGAGAAGCCACAAGAGGACAGAGATTATGTCTTCTGTGTGCAGCAAGGTCATAAGCAACCCAGAAAAACCCCAAAAGTTAATAGAGGACTGGGCCCTGGCCCAGCTCAGTGGATGATCTTAACTTGGACCTAGAGGCTTTTGCACAGAAGGTATTCAATCCACAAGCTTCCTGGAGACAGGGAATGGCTGGTGGACACTCCTACTTCCCTGGAGTTCCCACAAGTTTCTCACTAGTGTTAGGAAAAACACTTACGAACAGATGCTTACACTGGCCTCCTGCAGGGGTGAGAGCAGGATGGGACAATAGGAAGACTGCAGCCTTGTCACTCAGGCTTGGGTGGCACAAAAAGCTTTAGGATTTTGGCTGAAGGTCACTGATCCCATGGGTGATGTTCAATGTATGAAGGGAGGTAGACTTTTTTTTTTTTTTTTTTTGAGACGGAGTCTCGCTCTGTTGCCCAGGCTGGAGTGCAGTGGCCGGATCTCAGCTCACTGCAAGCTCCGCCTCCTGGGTTCACGCCATTCTCCTGCCTCAGCCTCCGGAGTAGCTGGGACTACAGGCGCCCGCCACCTCGCCCGGCTAGTTTTTTGTATTTTTTAGTAGAGACGGGGTTTCACTGTGTTAGCCAGGATGGTCTTGATCTCCTGACCTCGTGATCCGCCCGTCTCGGCCTCCCAAAGTGCTGGGATTACAGGCTTGAGCCACCGCGCCCGGCCTTTTTTTTTTTTTTTTTTTTTAATGTGAGAAATGATTTGGTGTTCCTTAAGACTGGGTCCTATAACCTCTCCTTTCATTCAGCATTCTCTCCCTGGGCATTCTCTCCGTCATTCGCACCCACGGCTTCACTTACCACCTATACACTGAGAACTGATCGTTTTCTTTTTCCAGCTCAATCCTCTTATTTAAATTCCACACACATGGGTGCAAGGGCCTACTCAACATATCCTTTTGGATGTCTCAAATATATCTCAAACTCAACATGTCCCAAACCAAATTTATGGCCTTCTTCTCAAACCTGGTCCTTTCTGAAACTCCCCATCTGGGTGACTAGCCCTCTGTTCCAAAAAGGATGTAAGGAGCCAGAATGGCTGGAGTACCCCCTCACTTGACATGCCAAGGAGTTCACGTCTATCTAGAGACACTAATTTGAGAGACTCTACTGGAAGACTATAGGATGGTTGGCCAGCTGCAGTGGCTCACGCCTGTAATTCCAGCACTTTGGGAGGCCAAGGTAGGTGGATCACCTGAGGTCAGGAGTTCGAGACTAGCTTGACCAATATGGTAAAATCCCATCTCTACTAAAAAATACAAAAATTAGCCTGGCGTGGTGTTGTGCGCCTGTAGTCCCAGCTATTCAGGAGGATGAGACATGAGAATTGCTTGAACCTGGGAGGCAGAGGTTGCAGTGTGCCGAGATCATGCCATTGCACTCCAGCCTGGGTGACAGAGCGAGACTCCATCTTGGGGGAAAAAAAGAACTTCCAAAAATTTATTCCTAAATGGGAATAGACTGGCTGTGTCCTCTTTGCCCATCCCCCATTTCCTCTCCTGCTTTCTGCCAGTCTTAAGGTCTTAATGGCTGGGGCTTTGACAGCCACCTTAGACATGAGGTATCGCTAAGAATGCAAGCCATGTGCAAAACAGCAAAAAAGGAGCCCAGTGCTGAGTAACGATGGAGCTTTCATGTAGCCCTGTACTTCTTACTTCTATATGAGGAAATAACTTTATATCTTAAGTCATGATCTTTTACTAGCTGTCAAACTGAAACCTGATCCAGGCTTCAACGGATTTTACAACCTGACCTTTGTCAGTCTTACCTCTCCCTTCATTTCCTCAAATCCAACAATTCAGCCAAACGCAATGTTTTTTAGCTCTTCAAGGATATGCTCTCTCCATTTAACGTCTTCACAAGTTGCTCATTCTGCCTGGCTTATGGGCCGTGTCTGGCTAACTCCCAATCGTCCTTCAGCTAAAAACAGCTCTTCAGTGACCAAACTAGGTTAAGATGCCCCTATTTTCTGGTACCAGAGTAGTTCCTTCTCATGCTATTTATTACACTGTGAATTATAGTATTTACTTGATTTTCTCCTCCATAAACAGTAAACTCTATGAAGGCAGGTATACAGTACAGCCTGTCTTGCTCAAAACTGTATTCCAGATGCGTAGCGTGGGTGTTCAATAAATATTTCTTGAATAAATGGAATGAATGAGTGATAGGAATATGGGATCGGTTAGAGAGCTAAAGACATATAGTGGGTTTGATATCTTTGCAATGTGAAAAATGAAGTGGAATGTTTGGCATATTATTATTAGTTTATTATTTATACCGTGCTCTGTTCCAAAAAGGATGTAAGGAGGCAGCATGGCTTGAGTACCACCTCATTTGATGAATTAAGGAGTTCACATCCATCTAGAGACACTTGTTTGACAGACTCTATTAGAAGACTACAGGATGGTTTGGGGGAGGGAAGAGTGCTAAGAAAAGCAGTGGCATCTTGTCCAACCTCATCTTCTCTCTCCTCATTTGCAAATCTTATCTCAGGAGTAAGCCAAAAACTGGTGGGAGGGTTGCAGCAGGAAAATATTAGCAGTAAAGCAGGAGAGGGTTAATTCTTAGAAAGGTACACAATCCCACCATCCTTCCCACCTCTGGTGCCTACTGCAAGTAAAGAGTCTGGTGTTCTCCCGAAAGGCTCCGGCTGGGCCTACGGTCTCATGTGGAGAATAGCCAGCGTGGTCAGTCTGTAGGCAGGGGGCCCACTGCTAGCTGCAGGCTCCAGGCTCTGCCCCTCCATCACTCCTTTCCTCCTCTTCATCCGACTGTGCCAGGGGCGTGTCTGCTCCATCATCACTTGGATTTGGGCTATGCAGGTTGGTGGAGGAGTCAGAGGAGGAGGAGGAGGTCCTAGATGTGGTCCTGTCTGATGTAGGCACCGGCAGGCTCAGCTCCTCCAAATGGTTGTCCACCCCTGCCCAGAGAGAAAAGCTGGTCAGGCCACAAACAGGCCTTCGGAGAACTCTTAAAGATTATCTGGCCAGGAGTAACTAAAGCCCACAGCGGGGCAGAGACTTTTCCAAAGTGACTTTGCCAGTCCAGCAAAGAGCCAGGATTAAGATCACCATCTCCTGACTGCCAGCTCCTTCCACTTCATTACACCATGTCTGGGTTCTAGAGTCAGGTCAATCAATGGCAAGAGTCCAAGTTCCACCTACATCACTTATTGCTGCTGAGTGGCTTTGAGCAAGTCACTTTCCCTTTCAAGGACTCTGCTCCTCTTCTGCAAAATAAAAGGGAGACCTACATCCCCAAAGGGTTTTGGGAATAAAATCTAAGAATGCTTATAAAATGTCTGGCATAGTAAGCCATCAATAAATAGTAGCAGTTTTAATTAAAAGAATATCTGTCTTACAAGTTAAGCATATGGGCTTTGGAGGAGGACAGACATGAATTCCAGTTTATCTACCTTCTGGCTACAATGTACTTCTCTGAGCCTAATTTCCTGCTCATAAAATAGGGATTATATCACCTACCCTGACAGGACATTGTAAGGACTGAGATAATATATGTAAAGTACTTGAGTACAGTATTGGAACCTACTTAATTACATTTTTACATTATTTTAATTATAGTGACTAATTATATTAACTTAACAAATGTAAAATTAAAGAAGAGATAGACAGTTCCCAGAATTTTGGATTGGAGATGTATAACCCAGTTCCCCCTCAGGGTCAACTTCCCTAAAATCAGAACAGGCAGCTGTCTCATTGGTGGAAACAGCCACTTCCAGCCCTTACTTGTATACTTCCCCAGCCCAGCCTTGCAGCCTCGTTTCAGAGCCTGACATTCGGCTCTGGCTGACTAGCACTGAAGTCCCCAAAGCAGAGGGGCATACCAGACGACTGGGGGGTTGGTGGAGGATCTTCGCAAGGCAAGAACACATCTGCTCCATCCGGATCCCCAAGATCAATAAGTTCTACTTGCTCCAGTGTGTCCACATTCACTTCCATGGATGAGATACTACCTATGGGGGCTGTGGATCAAGAAGTGGGCAAGTCAGGAGGACCCAAGCTGCACACCAGGACAGTGATAGTTACATGTCAGGTCCCAAGTTAGAAGCATAGAGGGCCAAGAAAACTAGAGGGGAGAGAGTCCCACAAGATTCAGGACCCACAGGACATCCTCCCTATCCTACCCCAGTCCCTCTTCTCAGGACTTGGGACTTACGTCTCTGTGACTCGAGATGCAGGTGGGACAGAGGAAAGACAAACTCTGTCTCTGGCTGTAAAATGTCCTCGAAGAATTTCTGCCGCTCCCGAAGGCGGAGCTGCTGGCGCTCCAGGGCCGCCCGAGGATTTGGGTCCATGTCAGCTCCTGGGGGTAGAGGAGCAAAACAAGTACAGCTGCAAAGTCGAAAGACAAGACAAGGGGGACCTGGGCTTGGGGAGCCCCACTGCACCAGCGTCCCAGCAGTGGGGCCCCTGGCTCCAGCCTGGACACCTCTGCCCTTGGCGACCTCTTTCCCCTTCCCTGAAACCAAGTGTGTCCCACAGACCAAGTCTCATGCAGAGGCGGGGCTTGCCCTAGCTCCACAAAGGGGATGCTAGTTCCAGGCACTGCAAGAGAGATACTCTGTATTCAGGGAACACGGCCAATGCCCAACTCTCCGTATCATGTCCTCCTGAGAGGGGTTGGAGGGATTGGTTCAGCACAAATCCAGGAGGTACTTTTTCCCCTTAATAGGCCCTGCTTGCCTCAGAAGGCCAGGGACAGGATAGGATAGAGACAGCGATTTTAGGATGGAGGGTTCCCTTCCTCCAGTGCTGCAGCTCACCCCTTTCCATCCTTCAAAACCCAGACAAAGGCTGAAGCAACCCCTCCCACGCCCCTCCCTTTCCACACACAAACACACGTACACACGCGTGTGCCATCCACCCCAAACCCTTGCTCTGAAGATACAGACCTGACTTCCAGACTAGGCTCTGCCCCTAAGGAAATCACCTTTCTGGTCTTAGTCTCCCCATCTGAAAATGGCATAATCGACCTACCTGCCTCAAATATAAGACCCTGCTTGTGAAGGTGAGCAATACATTTAGGAGACGACCATCTTTTCTTTGAACTCCAACAGCTCTTTATCCGTCCCCCTCCTCGGACACATCTCACTGACTTATCTCCCCATTAGTCAGTGAGGAGCAATTGGAAAGGTGGGTTCTGGGTCTAGTTCAGAGCAGGCCTCCTGACCCCTAGGGCTGAGAAGCCGAGAGCCGGCCAGAGCACTGGGGCTATGGGCCAGCCCAGGCCGGTGCATTCACTCATCTCCTTCCCGGCGTTCTGCTCTGAGCCCATCACCAGAGGCAGGGGAGTTTCTAGCTTGAGGATCAGACGTCATCCTCCGCAGACTGCCTTCCCCATCTCATCTGCACCCAGCGTATCCCAGACCCTGGCCAGCTCCACGGGCGCCGCGGAGGTGAAGAGGGACCCAACCCCGAGTGGGCAAGGCAAGGCCACGGAAGTGTGGGGAGACCGTGCGGCCGCGGGCTGGCGGCGGAGGAGCGAGGCGCTGACGCCGATTCCTGGGAAAGGCTCTTAGAGCTGCCGCCCAGGTCACAACGCTAAAAATACCCAGGGCCCCTGGAGCTCGTGCTCCAGCGGCGGGGAGAGGGAGGGAGAGGTCGAGGTGGGGGAGCTGACGCGGGCCAAGGGGCTCCGGGACACCCCCTCTTTTTTCCCCTCCCCCTAACCCCACCGATCTCACGAGACTGAAGGAGCTGCCCCCGGGGGGTCGCGGAGCCCAGAGCTGGAGAAAGGGAGTTGTTTACGCGACCTATACGTACTGGAGAGGGGGTGAAGAGATTTGGGGGCAGGAGGCTGCCAGGGGCAGGGCAGGAGCCAGCGAAATGGAGAACTCCCTCTCGGTCTCAGCCCCACCCGCACTGGAGCCAGCAAGAGGGAAAAAATTCCCTAAAAAGGGACACGCGGCGTCGGCGGAGGACGGGGGGAGGGCGCTCCCCCTAGGCCGTTCCCCTCGTGCTCCGGTCCCCTCCGCGGTCCCCCGCGGCACCTGCGCCCACCGCCGCTGGAGCCCCTACCTGCAGCGCTGGCGCCCCCGCTGACTCAGTCCGTCCGCTCCAGCGAGGCGGCGGCGGGGGCGTGGGAGCGAGCCGCGCCGGCCGGGGTGGGGCTGCGCCTCCAGGGCTCCCGGGGGACCGACGGGCCCTGGGAGCCGGGAACGAGGAAGAGGCGGGAGGCGGAAGTGGGGGAGGGGCGGCGGCGGGCGCACTCGCTTGCAGCTAGCCCCGCGGCCGGAGGCAGCCCCTGCGAGCGCGACTACTGGTACTTCCAAGGCAGTCAAAAAGTTACCCGCACGCATCCTTCCGCCCTCCGCCCAGCCGGGCTTCTCTGCACCACCCTCGCCGCCGACGCCGGTGCGCTGGTCTCCGCTAGCTCAGATGCACTTGCTGCGCCCCCGCCCCGCGCAGACCCGCGGCGGGCACCCGCGCCGGCTGTGCCCACGCACACTTCATGCTCTGCGCCTTCTGGGCAGCGCCCACGCAACGACTACGCGCCCTAATCCTGCCTCCGGTACCCTTGGCCACACTTGCCACACTTACACGCGCGCACTTCTCCAGAGGACGCACGATGGGAAAGAGAGAGTGGGGACCCGCAGGAGGTGTCAGGGCACTGACCCGGTGCCGCCCAGCAGGGCAGGTGCAAGGCGGCGGAGGACCCCTGCCCTGGGACTCGCCCGGCTGCCCCTGATTCCTGGCTCTGGGACTAGACAGAGCCGCCGCCCAACCTACCAGTACACAGGGCGGGGTGGGCGCCGGGCCGGCCGGGCGGGTCAGGGCTGGAGGGGTGGGCCGTTGTGCCGCGCCCCCCGACGCCGGCAAGGAGCCAGCACCTCCACGGTGCTAAGAGGGGCGCTGCACTGCTGGCCAGGCGGGTTGGAGGGGCCAGGCGGCAACCGCGAGAGGAGAAACGTTTGCCCTCTTTTCGCAGCGTCTCCTGGCTCAGACCAGTGCTAGAAGTGTCCAGTCTAGCAGCTCCTGGACCAAGACTCCCTGGCCATTCCTTTTCTCCTCCCTTCCATCCACCCCCTTACGGTCAGAGCTCCGAAAGCAGCGTGGTGACGGGTGCGGGGAGGGGAGTGGGGAGATCTCTCTGAGATACTTCTACTTTGGGGTCACTGGATCATTCATTCGACAAACGTCCGCGAGCAAGCCAGGAACTAGGAGCCATCCTTGCCACCTCCCTCTCCCTCGCTGCCCATATTAAAATACACCTCCATTTCCTGTCGATTCTTTCCTAAATATCTTTCCAGTCCACCATTCCTTCGGTTTGCCCCACCACCTCCCGCCTGGGCTCCTAATGCCCTGGGCTCCTAATGCCTTCTATCTGGTTTTCTTGTACTCATTCTGGCCCGGCTACACTCCATTCCCTGCATTGCAATTCAGCTGTCATTTCAGAACACAAGTCTGATGTGCCCCCCAACTCCCCCGCCACACGGTGTTGCCTAAACTCCTCCATTGTTAGAATAAAATCTGGACGCTGATATCTGAGCTGAATCTTGAAGACATGAGTTCAACAAGCAGAAAAGAGGGAGAAGGGCATGTGCAGAGGGAGGGAAGTGTGAACAAATATTGACACATTCAGGTTTCCCTGTCAGGTGACCAGCACTCTGTACAAATATCTAAAGCACTGCCTCTTAACATTATTGGGATCTCAAAACAACCCTGTGAGGTAACTACAGCATGCAACTTTCCCACTAGTTTATAAGCATGGAAACTAGTTTGTGGGAAGCAACAAATGCAATGGTTAAGAGCACAGGCAATGTAGTCAGACCCTCTTGGGTTGTAAAACTATTGATGCCTCTAGTCAGCTGGGTAAACACTTATCTGATCCTTGATCTTTTACCTATTAAATAGGAATAATTAATCCCTCCCTCTTATGAGATAATTTATATAAAATGCTTAGTTACAGGACTTGGGCACTTTGGAAATGCTCAGTAATCATTAGCTGTTTTGATTGTAATGGGCTCTGAGAAAGGGAGGGAACTGCTCTCTTCCACAAATTTCTGAAATTATAGGAAGTAAGCCCTAATTGTTAACACTTCCACAGAGCTTATTATGTGCCAGTCACTATTATAAGTGCTTTACAAAAATTAACCCTTTTAATCCTCTTGTTGTTTCCACTTTACAGATACAGAAATTGAGATACAGAGAGGTGAAGGAACTTGTCCCAGGCCCTACAGCTAGTAAGTGATGGACCTGGAATTTAAGCCCCGGTAGACTGCCTCCAGAGACTGTGCTTGTAACCACTACTCCCAGTCTGATCCACTTTTATCCTGTTGTAGTTTTAATCTTCTCAGAAATATTTCAGTGGGTTGGTTTGATTCTTATTTCTCATTAATGGATAGAGTAGATACTTCATCCAATTTTCTAGCACAGAAAATGAGGGCCAAGTCAGGAGTACAGTGGATGAGAACTTAGCTCACTCCCAAAGTCATGTCCCCATTTTCAGAGATGTATCTTTTTTTTTTTTTTTTTTTTTTTTAAAGAGTCTCACTCAGTCGCCCAGGTTGGAGTGGAGTGGCATGATCTTGGCTCACTGCAACCTCTGCCTCCTGGGTTTAAGTAATTCTCCCACCTCAGCCTCCTGAGTAGCTGGAAATACAGGTGCAAACCACCATGCCTGGCTAACTTTTGTATTTTTCGTAGAGACGGGTTTTTGCCCTGTTGCCAGGCTGGTCTTGAACTCCTGGCCTCTAGTGGTCTGCCCGCCTCAGCTTCCCAAATGCTGGGATTATAGGCATGAGCCACTGCGCCCGGCCAAGATGTATCCTTGAGAACATGAATCCATGGATTATTTTGAGCCCAAGATGAAGAAAGATCAGGAACCTCTGTCCCTTCTCTTTGCCAGATATTTGCCATAAAGAAGGAATAGAGAGGGGGAAAACATCTAACCTGAAAATATTTCAGGGGGCTAAGCTGGAAGGGTGTCACCCAAAAGAAAGACCCAAGCAGCAGACTAGGAGTGGGTGGCCGAAAGTTTGAATAGCACTGTGAAAAGGTATATGGCTTGAGACTCCGGCTTCCACCTAGGATGCAGAAAGCTGGGAAGAGCATCATTATCAAACTAGTAACAGTTTTTAAAAATTGTTGGGTAATTTACAGAACCACAGCTTTTGTCAAACTTATCAGAGACCTAAGGTTGCAGAGCAACCAATTAACCTGCATTCCAAAGAAGGACAGGAGCCTCCAAGAAGAGATGGGATGCAGGCACTCGCTCAGTTGTGTAGCAAGAGAAAGACAAGCTCTCCTTGCAAGTAGGTAAGAACAGTTCAGCTACTGTTTATGTTTTTATTTTTCAGAGACAAAGTCTGACACTGTCCACAGGCTGAAGCACAGTAGTGTAGTCATGACTCACTATAACCTTAAACTCCTGAGCTCACGGTATCCTCCCAGTTCAGCCTCCCAAGCCTCCTAGGACTGCAAATGCACATCACCACACATGGCTAATTTTATTATTATTATTATTATTATTTGGTAGAGATGGGGTCTTGCTATGTTGTCCAGGCTAGTCTCAAACTCCTAGCCTCAAGTGATCCTCCTGTCCCAGCCTCTCAAAGTGTTGGGATTATGGGTGTAAGACAACATGCCAGGTCAAAATGTTTATGGAATTACTAAAGACCCAGTGTAGCTAGCATGACTGTACAGAATTTGTAGGAGATACAGACACTGAAGTAATCATAGAAACAACAAAACTCAAACCTAATTCAACTTCTGAAAAAAAAAATCCCCCACACTAATGGCCTAAGAGAAGAAGAGATATGACAATTTCCAGGCATAAATAATAATGAACTCAGTCCTTATTATTCTAAACACTGCATCCAAAACTCAATAAAAAATTACAACACAGGCCGGGCGCAGTGGCTTACGCCTGTAGTCTCAACACTTTGGGAGGCCAAGGCAGATGGATCACCTGAGGTCAGGAGTTTGAGACCAGCCTGGCTAACATGGTGAAACCCCATCTCTACTGAAAATACAAAAAATTAGCTGGGTGTGGTGGCAGGTGCCTGTAATCCCAGCTATTCGGGAGGCTGAGGCAGGAGAATTGCTTGAACCTGGGAAGCAGAGGTTGCAGTTTGACTGTGACAGTGGGTTACTTCTCATGAGATCTGATGGTTTTATAGGGGGCTTCCCCCTCTGCTGGGCACTTCTCCTTGCTGCTGCCATGTAAAGAAGGACGTTTTGCTTGGCAATGAGCTGAGATCATGCTATTGCACTCCAGTCTAGTTGACAAAAGTGAAACTCTTATCTCAAAAAAAAAAAAAAAAATTACAACACACACACACACACAAATTTTAAAATACCAAAAAAACCCTACTGTCAAGGACAAAGCAGGCCAAGTGTGGTGGCTCATACCTATAATCCAGCACCTTGGGATGCCAAGGCAGATGGACTGCTTGAGGCCAGGAGTCTGAAGACCAGTCTGGGCAATATAGTGAGGCCCTGTTTCTATATTAAAGAGAGAAAGAGAAAGAGAGAGAGAGAGAAAGCAAGACCAGGTGCAAGATGCAGATGCTGTAGTTATCTGACACAGAATTTAAGACAACTATAAGTAATATGTGAATATGAAAGGCTCTTGTGGAAAATGTAGACAATATGAAAGAACAAAAGGGGAATTTTTGCAGAAATATGAAGACTACAAAAAAAGAGACATAGAGAAATGCTAGAAATAAGAAAAAACACACATATATATAAAACATATTTGAAGAAAGTTGTTGACAGGCATATCAGTATACTAGTCCTTTCTCACGCTACTACAAGGACACACCTGAGACTGGGTAATTTATAAAGGAGAGAGGTTTAATTAACTCACAGTTCCACAGGGCTGGGGAGGCCTCAGGAAATTTACAATCATGACAGAAGGGGAAGCAAACACATCCTTCTTCACATGGCGGCAGCAAGAAGTGCCCAGCAAAGGGGAAAGCCCCTTATAAAACCATCAGATCTCATGAGAAGTAACTCACTATCACAAGAACAGGATGGGGGAAACCACCCCCATGATACAACTGTCTTCACCAGGTCCCTCCCACAACATGTGGGGATTATGGGAACCACAATTCAAAATGAGATTTGGGTGGGGACACAGTCAAACCATTTAATTTTGCCCCAGCCCCTCCCAAATCTCATGTCCTCACAATTCAAAACACAATTATGTGCTTCCAACAGTCCTTCAAAGTCTTAACTCATTTCAGTATTAACCCAAAAGTCCAAGTCCAAAGTCTCTTCTGAGACAAGGCAAGTCCCTTCCACCTAAGAGCCTGTAAAATCAAAAGCAAGTTAATTACTTCCTAGATATAATGGGGTTATAGGCATTGGGTAAATACCCTCATTCTAAATGGAAGAAATTGGATGGGGTAAATTGGCCCAAACAAAGGAGCTACAGGCCCCATGCAAGTCTGAAATCCAATAGGGTAGTCATTAAACCTGAAAGCTCCAAAATAATCTCCTTTGACTACAGGTCTTATATCCAGGTCACACTGATGCGAGAGGTGGGATCCCACAGCCTTGGGCAGCTCCGTCCCTGTGGCTTTGCAGGGTAGAGGCCTCCTCCCTGCTGCTTTCATGGCTGGCATTGAGTGTCTGCAATTTTTCCAGACACATGGTGCAAGCTGTCAGTGGATCTACCATTCTGGGGTCTGGAGGACAATGGCCCTCTTCTCACAACTCCACTAGGCAATGCTCCAGTGGGGACTCTGTGTGAGATTTGACCCCACATTTCCCTTCCGCACTGCCCTAGCAGAGGTTCTCTGTGAGGGCTCTGCCCCTGCAGCAGACTTCTACCTGGACATCCACGCATTTCCATACAACCTCTGAAATCTAGGCAGAGGTTCCCAAACCTCAATTCTTGCATTCTGCATACTTGCTGGCCCAATACCACATGGAAGCTGCCAAAGCTTGGGGCTTGTACCCTCTGAAGCAACAGCCTGAGCGGTACCTTGGCCCCGTTTTGCCGTGGCTGGAGTGGCTGGGATGCAGGGCACCAAGTCCCGAGGCAGCATACAGCAAGGGAGTGCTGGACCTGGCCCAGGAAACCATTTTTCCCTCCTAGGCCTCTGGGCCTAGGATGGGAGGGGCTGCTGTGTAGGTCTCTGGTATGCCCTGGAGACATTTTCGCCCATTGTCTTGGTGATTAACATTTGGCTCATTGTTACTTAGGCAAATTTCTGTAAGGGGCTTGAATTTCTCCTCGGAAAAAATGGGTTTTCCTTTTCTATCACATCACTGGGCTGCAAATTTTCCAAACGTTTATTCTCTGCTTCCTCTCGAATGCTTTGCCACTTAGAAATTTCTTCTGCCAGATACCCTAAATCATCTCTCTCAAGTTCAAAGTTCCACAGATCTCTAGAGCAGGGACAAAATGCCACCAGTCTCTTTGCATAGCAAGAGTGAACTTTACTCCAGTTCCCAACTAGTTCCTTATTTCCATCTGAGACCATCTCATCCTAGATTTCATTGTCTATATCACTATTAGCATTTTGGTCAAAGCCATTCAACAGTCTCTAGGAAGTTCCAAGCTTTATCACATCCTCCTGTCTTCTGAGCCCTCTAAGACGTTAGGAAGTCCTACATTTTCCCACATTTCTTTTGAGCCCTCCACACTGTTCCAACCTCTATCTGTTACCCAGTTCCAAAGCTGCTTCCGCATTTTCGGGTATTTTTACAGCAGCACCTCATTCTAGCCATACCAATTTACTGTATTAGTCTGTTCTCACACTGCTATAAAGACATACCTGAGACTCGGTAGTTTACAAAGAAAAGAGGTTTAACTGACTCACTGTTCCACAGGTCTGGAGAGGCCTCAGGAAACTTACAATCATGGTGGAAGGGGAAGCAAAAGCGTCCTTCATGTGGCGGCAGCAAGGAGAAGTGCCCAGGGAAGGGGGAAGCCCCTTACAAAACCATCAGTTCTGTGAGAACTAACTCACTATCATGAGAATAGGATGAGAGAACCAGTCTCATGATTCAATTAGCTCCACCTGGTCTCTCCCATGACACGTGGGGATTATGGGAACTACAATTCAAGATAAGATTTGGGTGGGGACATAACCAAACCATATCAATCAGTAAACTCGACATAGCTGAGGAAATAAGCAGTGAACTTGAAGATAGGTCAATAGAGACTACTCAAACTGAAGCAGAAAGAGAAAAGAGTGAAACAAACAAACAAAAATCAGAACAAATATCCAAGCACTAACATATAAGTGATTCACATCCCAGAAGGAGAAGAAACAGAGACAAAAAATATATGTAGATATAATATTTATTTGTAGATATAATAGCTAATAATTTTCCAAAAATAATGAAAGATATCAAACCACAGAACCAAGAAACTCACAGAATCCAGAAAAGATTAAATGCCAATATACAAACACAACAAAGAAGCACATGCAAACACAACCTAATGTATCATATTCAAACTGCTGAAAACCGAAGATAAAGAGAAAATATTGAAGGCATCTAAAGGAAAAAGACACACTCCCTACAGAGGAACAAAGATAAGAAACACAGAATACTTCTCATCAGAAATTGTATGACCAGAAGATAATAGAGTCATATCTTTAAAATGCTGAAAGACAAAAAACTGCCAATCCAGAATTCTATACCTAGCAAAAACATCTTGCAAACATGAAGGAAATATACTTTTTCAGATTAAAAAAAAAAAAAACAAAAACAGAGAAAATTCATTACCAGTAGACCAGCAGTATAAGAAATGGCAGTGGAAGTTCTGTAAGCAGAAGAAATATGATACCTGAGAGAAACCTGGATCTACATAAAGAAATGATGATCTCTGGAAATGGATAGAATAAAGGTAAATATAAGAGAGAGTGTTTCTCATTTTTACTCACTTTAAAAGGTAACTGCTTTACTAAAGCAATGCATTGTGGCCTTATAGCATATATAAAAGTGAAATGTATGACAATAACAACAGTTAAAATGAGGAGACAGAGGAATGGGAAATATGCTGTTAAAGGGTCCTTATGATATATAAGAAGTGGTATGACTTTATTTGAAGATAGACTGATTAATTAAAGATATAGTAAATTCAATAGCAACCACTAAAAAAAATTTTTTAGAGAGGTGTAAGTCACAAGCCAATAATAGAGAGAAAATGGAATCATAAAAATGCTGGGAACACGTAACTATGTGAGATGATGGATATGCTTATTTGCTTCACTATAGTAACCACTTTACTATCTCTATGTGTCCCATAACATCATGTTGTATATCTTAAACATATACAATAAAATTTATTTTTTAAAATGACTGTAGAACATAAAACAAGTACATATAATAATTTTTTCTAATGTTGGGACGCTTCCTCCCTGGGCCATTTGTGTCCAACATTTCTTGCTGAGTATGTCAAGATCACAAGGCCCTGACCTCTTTATCACCTGGGTACTTGTTCAAGATTGTTAGTACAGCTAGAGTTTTGAGAAGTGAGATCATTTCTCAGACCAAGGCAGGCTTGCTTACTGCTTGCTATAAAAATGTCCTGGGGCAGGCCGGGCGCGGTGGCTCAAGCCTGTAATCCCAGCACTTTGGGAGGCCGAGACGGGTGGATCACGAGGTCAGGAGATCGAGACCATCCTGGTTAACACGGTGAAACCCCGTTTCTACTAAAAAAATACAACAAAAACTAGCCGGGCGAGGTGGCGGGCGCCTGTAGTTCCAGCTACTCGGGAGGCTGAGGCAGGAGAATGGTGTAAACCCAGGAGGCGTAGCTTGCAGTGAGCTGAGATCTGGCCACTGCACTCCAGCCTGGGTGACAGAGCGAGACTCCGTCTCAAAAAAAAAAAAAAAAAAAAAAAAATGTCCTGGGGCTAGGTGTGGTGGCTCACGCTTGTAATCCCAGCACTTTGAGAGGCTGAGGCAGGAGGATCACTTGAGCCCAGGAATTCGAGACCAGCCTGAGCAACACAGTGAGACCCTGCCTCAAATAAAATAAAATAAAATAAATAAAATAAAGTAAAATAAAATAAAATAAAATAAAAAGTGCTGGGCCTAGGTCCCTCAGCTACAATGCAAACCCACTGTGTGAATACCATGCATCTGGGCTGACTGCATCACCTGTTGAATGTAGGACCAGGGGAACCAATACCACTATGCTGATGTTCACATTGTTTGTTGTGCTATGGATAATAAACTATTTCAATTAGATGCAATAAATCTTATCTACTTGCAGCACCCATGAGATTGGGAGTTTTCCTTTTCAAAACATAATCCAAATCAAGGAAGAAAAAAGAAAAAAAGCACATATGCAAGAATAGAAAACAAATAACAGGATGATTGATTTTAATCCAGTATATCAGTAAAAAGACAACCAATTAAAAGACAAATCAGCAGATTGGAAACAAAGTAAGAGGCAATAATATGTTATCCACAAGACCCACTTTAAATATAAAGAAATATATGGGTTAAAAGTAAAAGGATGTATAGAGGAATTGGAACCCTAAAAACAAATGAATGGAATAAGATACACCATACAAACATGAATCAAAGCAAGTTGGAGTGACAATATTAATATCAGACAAAGTAGGTTTAAGAAGGACTATTACCAGGGATAAAAAGGGGTATTATTTAATGATAAAAGGTTCAATTCACCAAGAAGACTTAACAGTCATAAGTGTGTACATACTAACAACAAAGCTTCAAAAATATATGAAGGAAAAACCAGTAGACCTGAAATAAGAAACAGAAAAATCTATATTGCACCTAGAGAATTCAACTCTTCTCTTTCAATAATCAATAAAATAAGTAGACCAAAAAAAAAAGCAAGGATATAGAAAACCTTAACACTATCATTAATTTCTCCTAATTATATTTTCATGACACTTTACCCACCAACAGCAGAATAAACAATCTTTTCAACTGCACGTACAACATTCAATGAGAGATTCATCATATTCTGGGCCATAAAAACAACCTTCAACAAATTCAGAAGAATTTAAATTACACTGTATGACCATAACAGAATTAAATAGAAATAATAACAAAGATAACGGAAAAACAATCCCAATACTTAGAAATAAAATATAAGTCAAAGATGAAGTCCAAGGGATATTAGAAAATACATGGCTGGGTGCAGTGGCTCAAGCCTGTAATCCTAGCATTTTGAGAGGCTGAGGTGGGTGGATCGCTTGACCTGGAATTTGAGACAAGCCTAGGCAACATGGCAAAACTTTGTCTCTACAAAAAAATACAAAAATTAGCTGGGCATGATGGCTTATGCCTGTATTCCCAGCTATTTGGAGGCCTGAGGCAGGAAGATAACTTGAGCCTGGGAAGTAGAGGTTGCAGTGAGCTGAGATGCCACCACTGCACTCCAGCCTGGACAACTGAGCGAGACCCTGTCTCAAAAAACAAACAAACAAACACGTTGAACCAGGCACAGCAGCTAATGCCTGTAGTCCCAGCATTTTGGGAGACTCACTGGGAGGATCACTTGAGCCCACAAGTTTGAGACCAGCCTGGGCAATGGTAGCAGAAACTTCATCTCTACAAAATACACAAAAATTAGCCAGGCATGGTGGTGCATGCCTGTAGTCCCAGCTACTCATGAGGCTGAGGCAAGAAAATCGCTTGAGCCTGGGAGGTCAAGGCTGCAGTGAACCGAGATCACACCACTGCACTGTAGCCCAGGTAACAGAGTGAGACCCTATCTCAAAAAAATAATAAAATAGGCCAGGTGTGGTGGCTCATGCCTGTAATCTCAGCACTTTGGGAGGCCAAGGTGGGCGGATCACTTGAGGTCAGGAGTTTGAGACCAGCCTGGCCAACACGGTGAAAACCTGTTTCTACCAAAAAGACAAAAATTAGCTAGGCGTGGTGGTGGATGCCTGTAATCCCAGCTACTTGGGAGGCTGAGGCATGACAATCACTTGAACCCAGGAAGTGGAGGTTGCAGTGAGCTGAGATCATGCCACTGCACTCCAGCCTGGGTGATAGAGCAAGACTCAGTCGAAGAAGAAGAAGAAGGAGAAGGAGAAGGAGAAGGAGAAAGGAGGAGGAAGAGGAAGGAAGGAAGGAAGAAGAAGGAGGAGGAGGGAAGGAGAAGGAGAAGAAGAAAGAAGAAGAAGAAGAAGAAGAAGGAGAAGGAGAAGGAGAAGGAGAAGGAGGAGAAGGAGGAGAAGGAGGAGAAGAAGAAGAAGAAGAAGAAGAAGAAGAAGAAGAAGAAGAAGAAGAAGAAGAAGAAGAAGAAGAAGAAGAAGAAGAAGAAGAAGAAGAAAGGAGGAGGAAGAGGAAGGAAGGAAGGAAGAAGAAGGAGGAGGAGGGAAGAAGAAGAAGAAGAAAGAAGAAGGAGGAGGAGGAGGAGGAGGAGAAGAAAGAAGAAAGAAAGAAGAAAGAAAGAAGGAAGAAAGAAGAATAAATGGCCAGGTGCAGTGGCTCACGCCTGAAATCCCAACACTTTGGGAGGCCGAGATGGATGGATCACTTGAGGTCAGAAGTTTGAGACCAGCCTGGCCAACATGGTGAAACCCTGTCTCTACTAAAAATGCTAAGATCAGCTGGACATGATGGCATGCATCTGTAATCCCAGCTACTTGGGAGGCTGAGGCAGGAGAATCACTTGAACTTGGGAGGTGGAAGTTGCGGTGAGCCGAGATCACGCCATTGTACTCCAGCCTGGGCAACAGAGCGAGACTCTGTCTAAAAAAAAAAAAGGAAAAAGAAAAAAAAGAAAAAACATATTGGATGGAATAAAATTGAAATGCCAGTCAGCCACCAAAACACCTCCCAATGTTCCTTATCATCTATTTATACCTGGGCAGTCCTCTCCCACACTGTACCAAGGTTATGTCACGGGATCCTTTGGATGTCACTTTGTCAGCGCAAAACCTCTGTGGCTGGTGGTGCCTCTGCTGGAGTTTTGCTTGTGCCTGCTGGGCTCGTTCTGCCCACTCACCCGGCAGGTTGCACTTGGCTAGTGCTACCAGCCTAGATCCCATGCCTGCCAAGGGTGAGCCAGGCATGGTGTGGTGGGGGCTGTGTGACCAAGCAAGTGTGAGGTCCAGTCACTGCACACAGCCAGGCACACAAGCTGCTGCAGCAAGGTGGGCAGCTCCAGGCACTGGCACAGGCACCAGCTCCATGCAAGGCTGTGGCTGGACCAGACCTACCCCAAGCGACTTCTGCTGTAGCCACCAGCGTCTGGATCAGGGGAACGCAGTGGCACCCCAAAGCTCAGGAACTGCAGAGCCCCAAAGAGGGTGTTACAGCATGTCACAGTCCTGCCTTGGGGAGCCCCGAGATCTGGGCCCTCAGAAGGGCCGTAGCTCTTCTCTATTTCTCATCAACCGCAGCAGCACTGCGAGTTGGGGGTGCTGTATTTCAGGGGGTAGTGTTTCAGCCCATTTGTGTTACTGCTCTTTCACTCCTGCCACCCTGCTCCGGCCTGCGGCTCCTGGGCTGGCCTGGCCGCGCCACTGCTTCCTGTTGCATTGGGTGGCAGCCTGGCACTGGCAGAGGGCAGGAGAACTAGTGTGTTACTGCTCTGGTTCGGAGAATCCCGAGGTCTGGGCCTCCAGAAGGGTCTCCACTCTCCACTCCGGCAGTTCAGGAGCGTGTCACTGCCTGCACCTCAGCGAGCTACCAGGAACGTGTTACCGCCCCTTTAGCTCCCACCTGCAGCTCAGTGAGCCGGCCAGGAAAGTGTTACAGCTCCTTTCACTCCCGCATTTGGCGGGTCCTGAGTTCTTGTCCAGCATCCATGAAGAATGAGGTTACGCAGACAACTGGAAGGTGAGTAAGGCAGAGAACACCTTTATTGGGTTACCAAACAGCTCTCAGAGGAGAGGAGACCCGAAGTGGGTAGCTCCTACCTGCAGGCAGGTAGTCCCAAGGAGTCCCTGAGTCTGGCTGGGTCAGGAAAAAGCACCGTCTGATTGGCTGAAAGGCATCAAGGAAGTTCTCACTCCAGGTAGTGGACTCCACCCAGAACTGGTGGCCTGGCCATCAGGTTTCAGGCCATCCCTGGCTTGAAGGTGGGGTTTCACCAGGGACCCAACTCTTCCCACCTAGGAACCTGTCTGCTTCCCACCACCATTAGTTTCTCTATGTGACCCACAGGATATGCCAGAAATGATGGCACGTCACTTCTAAAATTCAAATTTAAAAAAAAAAAAAAAAGACTGCAGTTTCTGTCTTGAGTGTGTACTCTATTTTTTTGGGTCACTGACTCTGGGAGAAGCAAGCTGCCATTTTGTCAACAGCCCTATAGAGAGGCCCACATGACAAGGAAAGGAAGCTTCCGGCCAAGAGCCTGTGAAGGCTGAGGCCTGCCAGCAACCACATGATTGAGTATGGAAATTGATAAAATTGCCCTAGTAAAATCTTCGGATAATTACAGCCCTGGACAGCAGTTTGACTGAAATCTCATGGGAAACTTAGGCAGAACCACTCAGTTAAACCACTCCTGGATTCCTGATACTTAAGCACTTTGAGATAGTAAATACTTCTTGTTGTAAGCTGCTAAATTCTGGGATAGTTTATTATGCAGCAATAGGTAACATATTAAAATTCTGTTCATTGGAACATATAAAGAAAAAAATGTTTAAAGGGGAAAAGAAAGATTTTGGTACTGGGTAAAGTACTGCTGTAACAGTACTCTAATATGTAGGAGTGGCATTAGAATTGGACTTTGAGAAGAGTGTAGTAAAAACCTAAAGTGCCTTGAAGAAGCTGTTAAAGAAGCCTCAGCCCTTAGATAAGGTGCAGTGAGGGTATGCAGGAAAGTGAAGTAAATACTGTTTTTCTGGTTTTCTTTTTGTTTGTTTGATTTTTGTTTTGTTTTGTTTTTTTGACAGAGTGTTGCTCTTGTTGATCTCAGCTCACTGCAACCTCTGCCTCCCAGGTTCATGTGATTCTCCTGCCTCAGCCTCCCAAGTAGCTGGGATTACAGGTGCATGCCACCACACCCGGCTTTTTTTTAGTAGAGGCGGGATTTCACCATGTTGTTCAGGCTGGTCCCGAACTCCTGACCTCAGGTGATCCACCCGCCTTGGCCTCCCAAAGTGCTGGGATTACAGGCAGAAGCCACTGAGCCCAGCCAAGTGAAGTAAATACTATTGGAAACTATACTGTGACACAAAAATTAGCAACCCCGTTGCCTGCAATAAAGTGGAAAACAGAAAATGTGCCTAATGAAGTGGATGATCTAAGTAAAGCAATTTCCAAGCAAAATGTTAAAGGCACCACCTGCTTTCTTCTTGCTGCCTATAGTGAAAGGGAGGAGCAAAGGGATAAACTAAAGCAAGAGCTCTCCAGTGAGAGTGATACTGCCTCCCAGGGGATATTTGGCAATGTCTGGAGGCATTTTTAGTTGTCAAAGCTGGGGAGGTTGCTACTGCCATCTAGTTGGCAGAGGCCAAGGATGCTGTTAAACATCCTACAATGTATAAGGCAGCCCCCCTCAAACCACCCCAATCCCCCCACCAAATACACACACATCAAATAATTATCCTAGCTGAAATATCAATAGGGCTCAAGTTGAAAAATCTTGAACTTTTTAAAAGGAAAGAATGTTAAACATGAAAGAGCTAAGACTTCATGATTTAGAAAATGCTTATCCTCTCCAAATAGCAGATGATAGTAAAATTTAAAAATGGCTTCCTAGCAAAACTCAAGTACAGGGCACTGCCAGGAAAGCCTGGTCCAAATATGAATCTGCAAATATTAATGTACAGCCTGGCCAACATGGTAAAAGCACATCTCTACTAAAAATACAAAAAATCAGCTGGGCGTGGTGGCACATGCCTATAATCTCAGCTACTGTGGAGGCAGGAGAATCACTTGAAACCAGGAGGTGGAGGTTGCAGTGAGCCAAGATCACACCACTGCACTCCAGCCTGGGGGACAGAGTGAGACCCTGTCTCAAAAACAAACAAACAAAAAGAATACTAATGTAAAATATTTTGTTAACATCTCAGAAAGACTTAAGGCAGTGCCTCAGAATACTATTCAGTCTTATTTATTTATTTAGAGATGAAGTCTTGCTCTTGTCCCCCAGGCTGGAGTGCAGTGGCACAATCTTGGCTAACTGCAACCTCCGTCTCCCAGGTTCAAGTGATTCTCCTGCCTCAGCTTCCCAAGAAGCTGGGATTACAGGTGCCTGCCACCATGCCCGGCTAATTTTTGTATTTTTAGTAGAGATGGGGTTTCACCATGTTGGCCAGGCTGGTCTTGAACTCCTGACCTCAGGCAATCCACCCGCCTCGGTCTCCCAAAGTGCTGGGATTACAGGCGTGAGCCACCGCGCCCGGCCTCTTATTCAGTCATATTTAAAGAGTCTAAACAAATTATGGATATGCCTCACAGATCCTCCAAATCAAAACAATAGTGATACTGGAAATCTTATGGCTGATTGTTGTCTCTTAGCCATCTCAGCAGAAGCCTAGGGTAGAGAAGGGCTTATTGCAAAGAAATCTGTGGGCATGTCTTTTGTCTAACAGAGTAATATTGAATAAGATCAAAGTGACCCACAAGTTTTAAAAAGGATTATATATCCAGAAACATCACCACCTTGAATTTGCAGGGATAAAAAGAGAACAAATAAAAAGAGGATTTTGGCCAGGTGCAGTGGCTCATGCCTATAATCCCAGCACTTTGGGAGGCCAACATGGGCAGATCACCTGAGGTCAGGAGTTCAAGACCAGCCTGGCCAACATGGTGAAACCTTGCCTCTACTAAAAATACAAAAATTAGCTGGGTGTGGTGGTGCACACCTGTAATCCCAGCTACTTGGGAGGCTGAGCCACGAGAATCTCTTGAATCTGGGGGCTGGAGGTTGCACTGAGGGGAGATTGCGCCACTGCACTCTAGCCTGGGTGACAGAACAAGACTCCATCTCAAAAAATAATAATAAAAATTTTAAAAAAGAGGATTTCCAGTTTTGGACAAGATGGAGATGTATTCCTTTCTATCCCTGCCACTATATACATTTAAAATGCTGGGAATTATATATAAAACAAGCATAAGAAGGCAGAACAGCCTGAAATCTCCATACTGGAGGAATGGTACAGCAGTGAGTCCCTGGGTTTTTTCTTTTCCAAAGCCTACAACCTGGAAATGCCACAGGTACAGACAGAAATGTCCCCATGAAAAGATTGCTTTCTCTCTTGTCAAAGGACTGGGGAAGGGGCGCCCTAGCAAGATAAAACCTCCTTTTTTTTTTTTTTTTTTTTGAGATGGAGTCTCACTCTGTCACACAGGTTGGAGTGCAGTGGCATAATCTCAGCTAATGGCAACCTCTGCCTCCTAAGCTCAAGTGATCCTCCTGCCTCAGCCTCCCGAGTAGCTGGGACTACAAGCATGTGCCACCACGTCTGGTTAATTTTTTGTATTTTTAGTAGAGATGGGGTTTCACCTTTTTGGCCAAGCTGGTCTCGAACTCCTGACCTCAAGTGATCTACCCGCCTCGGCCTCCCAAAGTGCTTGGATTACAGGCATGAGCCACCATGCCTGGACTGCAGAAGTCTTTTGATATTGAATGCCTCCAGCACAATCTTGGGGGTGGGAGACGGGGAACTCCCTCCCAAACTCCATTAGCACAGGTAGAGGGAAAAGCTAGACTTTAATCTTTGGTGATAACAAAACATTCCTCCCACTCACCTCTAGGTGATGTCAGAAGAGGCTGAGTGGGAAGCCTGGGTTTTCATCACTGCCCAGCGGTAACTGAGTGCCTCTCCCCATCATCTCCATGATATTCTTGGAGGCCACGTGGAGAAGCTGCGCTGCCATCCCCATCCAGTAGTAACAAGGCTCATTCCTTTCCCCACAACATAAAGGAGGACAACTGTGGAGCCTAGATTTCCACCTCTTCCTAGCAATAATGGAGCCACCCTCCCTTACAGGGAAGTGTCAATGGAGGCCATGTAACAAGGCTGGACTACCAGTTTCAGCAGAGGCCTGTTAAACAGAAGATGTAAATAAGATCCAGAGTCTCATAACATAATATCCAAAATAACCAGGTTATAAGTGAAAATAACTCACCATGCCAAGAACCAGGAAAATCTCAACTTGAACAAGAAAACATAATCAACAGATCCTAACACAGTTTGTTGGAATTAGCTGACAAGGATTTTAAAAGAGGGACTACAAAAATGCTTCAACAAGCCAGCACTTACAAACATTCTTAAATAATTGAAGACAAAAAAGAAAATCTCAGGAAAAAAGATTCCTAGAAATAACCTCAGAATGTGACTTTATTTGGAAATAGGGTCTTTCCAGATGTAATTAAAGCGAAGTCATACTGGATTAGTATAATCGCTAAATCAATGACTGCTCTCCTTATAAAAACGCTATATGAAAACACAGAGAGACACACAGAGGAGAACACGTGGAGCTGGGGCAGACATTAGAATGATGTGTCTACAAGCCAAGTGAAGATTGCTGCCAACCATCAGAAGCAAGGAGAGAAGCATGGAACAGATTCTCCCTCTGAGCTTCCAGAAGGAACCAACCCTGCCAATATCTTCATTTTGGACTTTTGGCCACCCATATTGTTAGAGAATAAATTTCTGTTGTTTTAAGGCACAAAGTTTGTGGTCCTTTAATACAGAAGCCCTAGGAAACTAATACAGTAGCCAAAAATTGTTTAAAACTCACCAGATGGGTTCAATAGAAGAACAGAAATATGTAATGGACAGAATATTGGTGTCCTCCCTCACCTCATTCATATGTTGAAGTCTTAATCCAGTGTGGCTTTATTTGGAGATAGGGACTCTATGAAAGCAATAAGGTTAAGTGAGGTCATAAGGGTAGGACTCTGATCCACTAGGATGAGTATCTATACAAGAGACACCAGCGCACTCTGTGTGTGCACACAAAGATGTCATGTGAACACACAACGAAATGGTAGATGCTTACAAGCCAAGAGAAGAGGACTCAGAATGAATCTATCTTGCTGTCACTTTGATCTTGGCCTTCCAGCCTCCAGAACTAGGATAAATAAATGTCTATTATTTAAGACATCCAGTCTGTGGTTTTGTTACGTGCAGCCTGAGAAGACTAATACAAGACAACATAGGAAAGAATCAGTGAATTTGAAGATAAAATAGTAGACATTACCCAATCTGAAAAAGAGAGAAATTAGATTAAAAAGGAAGGAAGGAAGGAAGGAAGCGAGGGAGGGAGAGAGGAAGGGAGAGACGAAAGAGAGAGAGAGAGAACAAAGCTTCAGGAACCTGGAAGATTATAACAAAAGATTTAACATTTGTGTCATGGGAGTCCTCGGTGAAGAGAAAAAAAGAAGGTGGAGTTAAAAAAGTGTTCAAAGAAATAAGGATGAAAATTTCCCAAATTTGATGAAAGACATACACACACAGATTCAAGAAACTGACTAAACCCTAAGCATGATAAATCAAAGAAATCCATTACAAGACACACCATAAACAAATTTCTGAAAACTAAAGTCTTGAAAGCAGTTGCAGAGAAATGAATCTTACCAATAAAAGAGCAACAATTTAAACTGCAGCAGATTTCTCATCAGAAACCATGAAAGCCAGAAAGAAGTGGCACAACATGTTTAAGTACTAAAAGAAAAAACTGTCAACCCAGAATGCTAAGCCAAGTGAAAAAATCCTTCAGGTATAAAAATCAAGACATTCTCAAGTGAAGGAAAAACTAACATAATTTGTTAACTGAAGAACTATAGTAAGTCCTTAATATCATCAGTAGTTTATTGGAAACTGCAACTTTAAGCAAAATGATGTATAATGAAATCAAGTTTATCATACACTAATTTATATTAACAAGGTAAGTCCATACAGTATATTTCTGGTCACAAAAACAACACCATGCTTCTAAATAAATGCCCAGACACATCTAGTATTAAACGTTAAAATAAATGTGAGCTATACATACACTTAAGAAAGATTAATAAAACAAGAAAGGTAATTATTTACTCACCTGTTGGTGATGTAATTAAAGTGAGGTCATGCTGGATTAGTATAATCAGTGAGTGACAGCAGTCATCATGGTGGTGGGTTTAACCAAGGAATAAATCTTTGCAGAGCAAAAATTGTAATGAGTATCTTCTACCACCATGCAGTTCAAAAACAATAATAAATGTGGCAGGCTGGCTGAGTGCTCTTATACCAAATTATTTACTGTTATGCATTTGTATGATTATTACATACCTCACAAATTTTTATTTTACAATAATTCGTATTCACTTATTCTTCATTTCCAACCTGCTTTTTCCATTTCAGGGTCCTGGGTGGCTGAAGCTTATTCTGGCAGCTCAGGGTGCAAGGCACCCTGGACAGGATGCCATTCCATCACAGAGCGCATGTGCACACGCGCGCGCGCACACACACACACACCCCTCACTCATACTTGGATAATTTAGATAATTTAGATACACCAATTAACCTAATGTGCACATCTCTGGGATGTGGGAGGAAATTGGAGTACCCAGAGAAAACCCACACAGACATGGGGAGAATGTACAAACTCTACACAGACAGTGGCCATGGCTGGGAATCGGTTGGTGGTTGTTGTTGGTTTTTTTTTTTTTTTTCTCGTCAACATTATAAAGAAATGACATTAAACAAAATAACATTATTTGAGGACCTGCTGTACCGCAAAAGAATGGCTAAAGGAAGTTCTCCAAACATAAAGGAAATGATGAAAGAAGAAAACCTGAAATTTCAGGAGTGAAGAAAGAAAAATGGAAATAATAAAAATATGGATAAATATGATGGGCTATCCTTCTTCACTTGCATTTTCTAAATTATGTTTGATGGCTAAAACAGAAATTATAACATTGTCTGATGAGAATTCAATTTATGTAATGAAGAGATTTAAGACAATTACATTATGAAAGGAGAAGGGTAAAGGGACCTAAACAGAGGTCAGGCTTCTGTCCCTCACTCAAAGTGGCAAAAGTGTCGATACCAGTAGATGGTCATAGATTATGTTATGTATGACGTAATATGGAAGGCAGCCACTAAAAAACCTACACAAAGAGATACACTTAAAAAAAAAAAACACCTCACCATAGAGAAATGAAAATGAAATTCGAAAAACTGTTTAACCCATAGGAAGAGTGGAGAAATAGAAGAATGAAAAGCAGAGGGAACAAAAAGAAAACAATCAAATGGCAGGCTTAAATCCTAACAAATAATTACATTAACTGCAAGTGGTCTATAAACATAATTTATAATTCTGAGACTGGCAAAATGGAGTGAAAAAATGACCCAAAGTAAGCTCTCCATAAGAAACTCACTTCAGATATGACATAGGTAGATTGAACATAAAAGGATGAAAAAAGACACACCATAGAAAGATTAATTAAAAGAAAGAAGAGTTGGCAATTTCAATATCAGATAAAATAGACTGCTGAGCCAAGAAAATCACCAGGGCCAAAAAAAGACATTGCATAATAATAACAGGGCCAAATCACAAGAAGACATAGCAATCATACATGTGTATGTACCAAGCAACAGATCTTCAAAATCTATGAAACAAAAATTGATAGAACTGAAAAAAAAAAAATAGACATCCACTATTAAAGTTGGAGACTTCAACACATCTCTCTCAACACTTGATAGAAATACTAGACAGGAGACTGGGCGTGGTGGCTCACGCCTGTAATCCCAACATTTCGGGAGGCCAAGGCGGGTGGATCACCTGAGGTCAGGAGTTCAAGACCAGCCTGGCCAATATGGTGAAATCCCGTTTCTACTAAATATAAAAATTAGCCGGGTGTGGTGGGTGCCTGTAATTCCAGCTACTCAGGAGGCTGAGGCAGGAGAATTGCTTGAACCCAGGAGGGGGAGGCTGTAGTGAGGTGAGATTTTGCCACTGCACTCCAGCCTGGGCAACAGAGCGAGACTCTGTCAAAAAAAGAAAACAAACACTAGACAGGAAAGCAACAAGGATGTATAAGAACTTTAAAAAAACCATCAACCAAAAGAATTTAACATTTAGAGAATACTTCACACAACAATAACAAGATTCACATTCTTTTGAAATGCCTATGGAACACTCACCAAGACCATATCTTAAGTCACAAAATAAAAGTCAACTAAAAAATTTTTTTTAAAGGGACAGGGTCTTGCTCTGTTGCCCAGGCTGGAGTACAGTGGTGCTGATCATGGCTCACTGCAGCCTTCAACTCCTATCCTCAAGCAATCCTCCTGCCATGGCATCCAAGAGACATGGGATTACAGGCATGAACCCCTGTACCCGGCCTCAAGGAATTTTTAAAAATCAAAATCGCACAGCTTATGTTCTCAGATCACAATGAAATTAAACTAGAAATCAATAACAAAAAGATAATAGGTAAGTCTCCAAACATATGGAAATTAAACACCGCATTTCTGAATAATACGTGAGTCAAGAGGTGCAGTTGTGCACTGGGTCACCAAGATGACTCCCCCAAAGTATACTCCATCACACCTGGCCCCTCTGCCCACGACCCTCAATCCAGCTGAATATGACATATCTCCACAAACTGCAACCTGAGCAGTTGGCCATAAATTTGGGTTTAAACAGGGGTACTTATTCAGCACAATGACCCTAACCAATGACCCTAACCAATGATGATTCATCAAGGGCTCATCAAAGATCTTGGCTTAATTTGTTGGACTTGTGTAAGATCAGCAAATGTGTATCCCAATTTCAGACCCATTATCGAATACTCGTCCAGTAGCTCTATGTGAAATCGGATCCGTCTTTTTCTGGTGGTGTTTTCAAAACTGGTAGGGATAGGAAAGAAAAGCTTATCCAGGAAGAAAAAATGGGTCAAACATTTAACATCTCATATTAAGTCTAGTAATGATGACTATATGTATTCCTGCTTAAATATACTTCTATTAATCCAAAAATCCCACCACATTTCTAAATAATACAGGTGGGCTGGACTCAGTGGCTCACACCTGTAATCTCACTTTAGGAGGCCAAGGCCGGTAGATCACCTGAGATCAGGTGTTCGAGACCAGCATGGCCAAAATGGTGAAACCCTTTCTCTACTAAAAGTACAAAATTACCCAGGTGTGGTAGCACGCGCCTGTAATCCCAGCTACTCCGGAGGCTAAGGCAGGAGAATCACTTGAACCCAGAAGGCGGAGATTGCAGTGATCCAAGATCATGCCACTGTACTCCAGCCTGGGCAACAGAGTGAGACTCCATCTCAAAAACAAACAAACAAACAAATAAACAAATTTCTAATACTGGTAATTTGTATCTTCTTTTAAAAAAAAAAATGGTTAACCTGGCTAGAGATCTGTTAATTTTATTCATAATTCAAAGAACCAGCTTTTGGTTTCACTGATTTTCTCTATCATCTTCCGGTTTTCAATTTCATTGATTTCTGCTTTGATTTTTATTCTTTCCTTCTACTTACTTTAAGCTTAAATTGCTCTTTCTCTAGTTTCCTCTTTCTGAAGCTTAGATTGATTTTAGATGTTTCTTCTCTAATATATGCATTTAATGCTATAAATTTTCCTCTAAGCATGGCTTTTGCTGCATCCCACAAATTTGGTAAACTATATTTTTCATTTTAATTTAGTTAAAAATATTTTAAAGTTTCTCTTGAGACTTTTCTTTGATCCACGTGTTACCTACTAGTGTGCTGTTTATTCTATAAATCCCTTGGGGATTTTCCAGCTCTCTGTTATTGGTTTCTAGTTTAATTCCACTGTGGTTTGAGAACATACTTTGTATGATTCTATTATTTTACATTTGTTCAAGTGTGTTTTGTGGCCCAGAATGTACTATCTCTTGAATGTTTCATGTGAGCTAGATATGAATGTGTATTCTATTATTGTTGGACGGAGTGCTCTATAAATGCCAGTATATCAAGTTGATTGATGGTGGTATTCAGATCAAATATATACTTACTGATTTTTCTGCCTACTTGATTTATCAATTATTGAAAGAGGGTTGTTGAAGTCTTCAACTATAATGGGATTTGTCTATTTCTCCTTGGAGTTCTACCAGTTTTTGCATCACGTATTTTGGTACTCCATTGTTAGTGACATACACATTATAGGTTGTATGTCTCCTTGGAGAATAGACCCTTTATTATTATTTAATGCCTCTCTTTATCCCTGATAATGTACGTTGTTCTGAAGTCTGCTTTGCCTGAAATTAACACAGCTACTCCAGCTTTCTTGTGATTAGTGTTAGCATGATATACTGTTCTCCATCCCTTTATTTCTAGATTATCTGTCTCTTTAAAGTGTGGTTTTTTAAAAGGCAACATATATTTGGGTCCTGTATTTTTTTACACACTTTGACAAGCTCAGTCTTTTAATTGGTATATGTAGGCCATTCACATTTAAAGTGATTATTGATACAACTGGTTTTATATTTATCATGTTTATCATTTTTAAAAATTTGTTGTGCTTGTTCTTTGTCTCTTTTTCTTTCTTCCCTTTTTTTTCCCACCTTTCTGGTTTCAATTGAGCTTTTTATATGATTCCATTTCTCTTCTCTCTTAGCCTATAATTATACTTTTAAAAACTTTTTAAGTGGTTCCCCTAAAGTCTGCAATACACATTTATAACTAAATTAAGTCCACTTTCAAATAACACTATACCACTTCAAAGGCAGTGCAGATACCATAAAACATTGACCCATATTCAATTGAATCCACTGATATATAAAACAAATTATACACCAAAATGAAGTGGGGTTATTCAGGGGTGCTAGTCTGTCTGGTCCAATATTCAAATTAAATTAACATAATCCACCACACTAATGAACCAAGGGGACAAAAACCACATGATCATATCAATTGATAAAGAAAAATCATTAGAGAAAATTCAATATCCATTCAGGATAAAACCTCTCAACAAACTAGGAATGGAAGATAACTTTAAACTTGATAAAGGCACCTACAAAAAAGTATGTCTAACATCATACTTTATGGGGAAAGATTGGATGCTTTCCCCTCAAGATCAAAAATAAGGCAAGAATGTCTGCTCCCACCACTTTTATTCAATGTAGTGCTGGAAGTCTTAGTACAATAAGAGAAGAAAAGGAAATAAAAGACATACAAATTTAGAAAGAAAATATTTGCAAATCACAAATCTTACACAGGACTCATATCTAGAATATATAAAGAACTTTCAAAACTCAAAAGTAAAAATACGAACAAACAGGCTGGGCACAGTGGCTCACACCTGTAATTTCAGTGCTTTGGAGGCCGAGGTGGGAAGATGGCTTGAGGCCAAGAAAAAGAAAAAAAATTAGCTGGGCATGGTGGCGAGCGCTGGTAGTCCTAGCTACTTGGTAGGATCACTTGGGTCCAGGATTTCAAGGCTTCAATGAGCTATGATCATGCCACTGCACTCTAACCTGGGCAACAGAGCAAGACTCTTTTTCCGGAACAAACATCCAAAC
This sequence comes from Theropithecus gelada, assembly GCF_003255815.1. Lineage (NCBI taxonomy): Eukaryota > Metazoa > Chordata > Mammalia > Primates > Cercopithecidae > Theropithecus > Theropithecus gelada. The sequence continues at coordinate 57,275,038 of NC_037678.1, forward strand.
AGTCTAATTAGAAAATGGGCAAAAGAGGTGAACAGATATTTCACCAAAGAGGATATAGACATGGTAGATAAGCACATTAAAATTGTTTGTTTTTGTTTGTTTTTTTTTTTTGTTTTGAGTCTTGCTCTGTCGCCCAGGCTGGAGTGCAGTGGCGCGATCTTGGCTCCCTGCAACCTCCACCTCCTGGGTTCAAGCGATTCTCCTCCCTCAGCTTCCTAAGTAGCTGGGATTACAGGCACCTGCCACACACCCAGCTAATTTTTGTATTTTTAGTAGAGACAGGGTTTCACCATGTTGACCAGGCTGGTCTCGAACTCCTGACCTCAGGTGATCCACCCGCCTCAGCCTCCCAAAGTGCTGGGATTATAGGCATGAACCACAGCGCCCAGCCTAAAATGTATTAAACATCAATAGCCATCAGGGAAATGCAAATTGAAACTATGGTAAGATATCATTACACACCTATTAAAACAGCTAAAATAAAATAGTGACCATTCTAAAAGTCAGTCAAAATGCAGAGAAGCTGTATCAATGTATGAACATTGCTGATGTTCTGGAAAATTGTTTGGCAGCAGTCATACGCCTTGAAGTTTATTCCAGAGAAATGAAAATTATGTGTGGAGACAAAAACCTGCATAATAGCCCTAAATTGGAAACAAACATTCTTCAATGGGTGAATGGCCAAACTGTGTTATATGTAATTGCACTCAGCAAAAAAGGGACAAACTACTGATACAACCTGAGTGGATATAAAGGGCATTATATGGAAAAGCCAGTACAAAAGCCAATCTTGAAAGGTTACATACTATAATTCCATGTATATAACATTTTCAAAATGACAACACTATAGCAATGAAGTGGGATTTTTAGTGATTGGGGTGAGAGGAAGGAGGGGTGACTGTGTCTATGAATAGCATGAGGAAGCCTTGGGATAATAGAACAGTTCTATACTTGATTGTAATGGTGGCTACATGAATTTATACATGGTTCTGATATTATACCAAAGGTATGTAAGATTTTCTCACCCATTGGAGGAAAATGATCTAAGGGTACACAAAACCTCCATGTATATTTTTTTAAACTTTCTGTGATTTTTAAAGTACTATTGATACATGCAACTTGGATCTCAAGAGCATTATGCTGAGTGAAAAAAGCCAACTTCAAAAGGTCACATACTGTATGATTCCACTCATATAACATTTTTAATACCTTCACTTGCTTTTGTTCATATACTATTATTGAAATGACAACAATTATAGAGTGGATAACAAATTAGTGGTTTCATGCTGGGCGCGGTGGCTCACGCCTGTAATCCCAGCACTTTGGAAGGCCAAAGCGGGTGGATTACCTGAGGTTGGGAGATCAAGACCATCCTGGCTAACATGGTGAAACCCTGTCTCTACTATAAATACAAGAGATTAGCCAGGCATGGTGGCACATGCCTGTGGTCTCCGCTACTCGGGGGGGCTGAGGCAGGAGAATCACTTGAACCCGGGAGGTGGAGGTTGCAGTGAGCCGAGATCATGCCACTGCACTCCAGCCTGGGCAACAGAGGGAGACTCTGTCTCAAAAAACCAACAAACAAACAAACAAACAAACAAAATCCAAAAAACAAATTAGTGGTTTCCAGGGATTATGTACTGGATGGAGGAGAGAGGTACAGATGGCACAAGAGAGATCTTTTTGGTGATGAAACACACAAATTAGTGCATGTAAAACTGGTTCAATCTCAATGTGGTTTGTATATTGTACTACTGCCTATTTTCTGCTTTTGATATTGTACTAGTTTTGTCTGGTGTTACCTCTGGAGGAAACTGGGTGAAAGGTACACATTACCTTTCTATTTTTGCAACATCTTTGAATCGATAATCATTTCAAAATTTTTAAAAATCTTAAAAAGTGAAAAGAGGCCTTTGCATCCCAAAATTCTACTGGGAGGAAGCAAATTGAGAAAACAACTCAATGGCAAATGCACAGAAAAAGGAAGGAATGACTCAGAACAATGAATCCAAAGGGGAATCAAAATCCTAGGAGGATTTTATGTAGAAATCAGTACGTTGATTTTAAAATTCAAAGGAGAGAGGTAGTCTTTTCAAAAAATCATGTTGGGGCTGGGCATGGTGGCTCACACCATGGGAGACTGAGGCAGGTGGATCACTGGAGGTCAGGAGTTCGAGACCAGCTTGGTAACATGGTGAAACTCTGTCTCTACTAAAAATATAAAAACTAGCCAGCTGTGTTGGCACGCATCTGTAATACCAGCTGCTTGGGAGGCCGAGGCAGGAGAATCACTTGAACCCGGGAGGCAGAGGTTGCAGTGAGCTAAGAGTGCAACACTGCACTCTAGCCTGGGCAACAGAGAGAGACTGTCTCAGAACAAAACAAAACAAAATCCTGTTGAAATAATTGGATATCTATAAGCAAAAGAAGAACCTTAATCCATACCTTAGACTATACGCAAAAGTTAAACAAAAAATAGGTCAAATATCTAAATTTTAAAAACTAAAACTATAAAATGTATCGAAGAAAATATAGGCATAGCCTCTGTGACTTCAGGTTAGGCAAATATTTCTTAGATATGACACCAAAAGCACAGCCCATTTAAACAAGTGACAGACTGGACTTCATCGAAATTAAGAATCTGTTCTTAAATAGATAGTTAAGAAAATGAAAAGATAAACCACAGGCTAGTGGAAAATACTGGCAAGTCATATATCTGATAAAGAGATCCAGAATTAGTGAAGAACTCTCAACACAATTATATTTAAAAGAAGTAACTTAGAAATGGGCAAAAGACTTGAACAAAAACTTCATCAAAAAAGACAGATGGCAAATAAATACATGAAAATATGTTCAACATTATTAGTCATTGGGGAAATGCAAACTAACACTACTATAAGATATGATGACATACCTACTAGAGTGGCTAAAAACAAAACAAGCAAATAAAAATCTAACAGTACCAAATACTGCCAAGAATGTGAGTCAACTAGACCTCGAATATATTGCTGGTGGAAATATAAAATGGTAAAGCCACTTTGGAAAATTCTGGCAGTATCTTCTAAAGTTAAACATATAATTACCATATGATCCAGTAATCGCACTCCTAAGTATGTATCCAAGTGAAATAAAAACTTGTATACCCACAAAAACCTGTACACAAATGTATTTAGTAACTTTATTCATAATCACTGAAAACCAGAAACTAGCCCAGATGTCCTTTAATGATTACATATACAAACTGTAGCATATTTATAGAATGAAATACTACTTAACAATGAAAAAACCCCCAAATTATTGACACACCCAACATGTGCAAATCTTAAGTGAAAGAAATCCAGATTCAAAGGGCTGCATACCATATGATTCCACCTATATGATGTTTTGGAAAAGGCAAAGCTATGGAGACTGAAAACACACATCAGTTTGTTGCCAAAGCTGGGAGTGGGAAGAGGAGTTAACTACAAAGAGGTGGCTTGAGGGAACTTAGGGGGGTTATGAAGCCATTCCATATATTGACTGTGGTATTCTATGCTAGAATGCATTTATCGAAACTTAAAGAACTGTATACTAAAAAAGGCACATTTTACTGTATATAAAATATACCCCAGTAAACCTAACTAAAGAAATTAAAGAACGAAGTATGAGAGGAAACAAAAGAGTGGAACCTCCCCCTCCCACCCATTAAGATGGCTACTATCAAAGAAACAGAAAATACCAAGTGTTGGCAAGGATATAGAGAAACTGGAATCCTTGTACATGGTTGGTGGGGATGTAAAATGGTATAGCCACTGCAAAAACCAATATGGTGGTTCCTCAAAACATTAAAAAGAGAATTACCGTATGATTCAGCACTTCCACAGTTCCACTTCTAGGTATTACACAAAAGCTGAAAGCAAGGCCTTGAAGAGATGTTTGTATATCCTTGTTCACAGTAGCATTATTCACAATAGCTAACAGGCAGAAGAAACTCAAATGTCCACCAATGAATGAACAGAGAAAGAAAATGTGGCCTATACTTACAATGGAATATTATTCAGCCTTAAAAAGAGAAGGAATTGGCCGGGCACAGTGGCTCATGTCTGTAATCCCAGTACTTTAGGAGGCTGAGGTGGGCAGATCACAAGGTAAGGAGATCGAGACCATACTGGCTAACACGGTGAAACTCCATCTCTACCAAAAATACAAAAAAGTAGCCAGGCGTGGTGGCGGGTGCCTGTAGTCCCAGGTACTCAGGAGGCTGAGGCAGGAGAATGGCATGAACCCGGGAGGCAGAGGTTGCAGTGAGCCGAGATCATACCACTGCACTCCAGCCTGGGAGACAGAGCGAGACTCCATTTCAAAAAAAAAAAAAAAGAAAGAAAGAAAGAAAGAGAGAAAGAAAGAAAGAAAAGAAAAGAAAGAAAGAAGGAAGGAAGGAAGGAAGGAAGGAAGGAAGGAAGGAAGGAAAGAAAGAAAGAAAGAAAGAAAGAAAGAAAGAAAGAAAGAAAGAAAGAAAGAAAGAAAAAAGAGAAGGAATTTTTTTGTTTTTGTTTTTGTTTTTTTTGAGATGGAGTTTCGTTTTTTGCCCAGGCTGGAGTGCTGTTACGTAATCTCGGCTCACTGCAACCTCCACCTGCCAAGTTCAAGTGATTCTCCTGCCTCAGCCCCCCAAGTAGCTGGGATTATAGGTGCCCACCACTACGCCTAGCTATTTTTGGTACTTTTAGTAGAGACAGGGCTTCACCATGTTGGCCAGGCTGGTCTCGAACTCCTGACCTCAGGTGATCCACCTTTCTTGGCCTCCCCAAAGTGCTAGGATTACAGGCATGAGCCACCGTGCCTGGCCAAGAGAAGGAAATTCTGACACATGCTACAACATGGAAGACATGTTAAGTGAAATAAGGCAGTCACAAAAAAAGACAAATATTGTATTATTCTACTTATATGAGGTTCCTAGAGTAGTCAAATTTATAGGGACAGGAAGTAGAACAGTGGTTGCCATGGGCTGGGGGAGGTAAAATGGGCAGTTATTTTTAATGGATACAGAGATCCAATTTCATAGGATAAAAAAGTTTACAGATGGATATCCATGATGGTTGTACAAAGAGAAGGTACTTAATGTCACTTAACTACTTTTTTAAATGGTTAGGGCTGAGTGCGATGGCTCATGCCTGTAATCCCAGCACTTTGGGAGGCCAAGGTAGGTAGATCACTTGAGGTCAGGAGTTCGAAACCAGCCTGGCCAACATGGTGAAACCCCGTCTCTACTAATAATACAAAAATTAGCTGGGCATGGTGATGTGGGCCTGTAGTCCCAGCTACTGGGGAGGCTGAGGCACGAGAATCACTTGAACTCAGGAGGTGAAGGTTGTGGTGAGCCAAGATTGCACCACTGCACTCCAGCCTGGGCGACAGAGTGAAACTATGTCTCAGAAACAAACACAAAAATGGTTAGAAGGTAAATTTCATGTTATCCATATCTTATTATACCATATTTTTTTAAAAAAAGAGTGGAGGTTTTCACTCAACAGCCTTGGATTTAGTCCCCAAGGCTTACCAGCTGTGTGTCATTTACCCACTTCTCCAGTTTTCTCCCCCGCCACTCTTGGCCCCTACTTTCTATTCCAGCAACATCCAACATATGACATAATTCCATTCCACACTCACATTCTTTAAATTCCCTCTTTTGAGAATGCTCTGCCCACCTCCCCCAACTGGCCCCATACCCCTATGCTTGGCCAACATCTACTCATCCTTCATTCCTCCTCACCTTCTCTAGGAAGAGTCCCTGACGTCCTCAGGCTGGGTTGGGAGGCTCCACCTCTGTGCTCCCACAACCCTCAGTATTAGCCATATCATAGACAATGCTATTTATTTCATTTTTCAAAAAATACTTTTTGGGCACCCACTGTCCACCAGGTACTGTTCTAGGATCTGGTGGCTAATCAATGAATAAAACAGACACAAATACCTGCCATTGAGGAGTCTACATTCTAGGGGTACCTATCCCCTTGGTCTGTGAACTCAGAGGCATGCTCTGCCTATAATGTTGCTGTCCCTCAGTGCCTCGCACACAGTGATTCCCCAGCCCTCGAAGCTCAGGAGATGAGTATCGAGTATAGGTGATTCTGATACAGCCCGCCAGGCACCAGGGCCTCAGAGCAGCATTGTTCAGTGAAGTCCAGTTGATCAGAGCTGAAATTGTGTGCAAGGAAGGGAATGTCCGAGCAGGCAGAGCAGCCAAGGAGTATGGGGGTAGACAGGAGAGAGAGAGGGCGTACCCTCTGTGTCTTCCTTGCCAAATCATCACATTGCTTTCTTCCCTAGGCCACAGCAGCAGTTTAACCCACTACCTAACCTTCACTCTAATAAGAAAGGATATTTATATGTGAGAAGCTGTCCCACAGCCTAGGGTTGGCCCCTCACCCCTCCATTCAGAGCTAAGTACCCCCTGTGCATGTACATCTCTCCCCACTAGAAGTGGAAGGGTGTGGAGTGGGTCCCACATTTGATTGGTTATCTGATTGGCCTACTGAATGGGGTGGTGCCCACAAAAATGTTTTTCACAAGCTCTTCATACTATTCTGATGCAGCCAGCTGGGCACCAGGGATTCAGGGCAGCCAGTGCCCTTTAAAGCCTGTTGTGATCTGCCTAACCCACCACAACTCCCTCTCTGCCTCATCTTCTCCCACCACCATTCATTCTCCTCTTCCCTCTCCCTCTCAGGTGTTTGTTCTAATCTCATCCTGTTGATGAATCTTTCCTAGACCACCTTTTTAATATACCAAACCCTCTACCTCTGCCCTCCCTATTCCCCTTACCCTGTTTGCTGTTCTCCAGGCACTTATTTCCATCTGACGTAGCATTGGCGTGCTGAAGCTGACTCATAAGGGCTCACAAAAGTCTACTGTTACATTTCTAGGAATTCTGCAGGCTGGTTGTTAGGCATGGCCATCATTAAAATGTAATTTATAGCAACTTCCAATTAAATACGTGACATTAAAAACAAAGGTGAAACATGCTTAAACTTGTCACTCTATTTTTTACCACCTTTTACTATTACCTATGTTCTTAGAATTCTTTATATCTGTATATCTGTACAGTAGAAATATATCATATATAAATCATATATAGATCTGTAAAAAGACCCCCCAAAAACAACAAAAAAGAGAAAACGTAAGCAAGTGTCCTGTCCATAGCTGTTCAATTGTAAATAACAAAAAGAATCTGAAAAATATACTTCCAGTATTCAAAAACTATGGTCCAATTCAGCAAATAGGTGAATGAAGTCATTGATAAATGAGTTAAATTTCAATATCTCTGTTGTTTCACTTTTTCACCTTCTTCTTACTATTTAGTGTAAATGAAAATGCCAACATTAATGTTGGTATTATACTTGTTTATCCACTACAACCATAGGTTGGCTACAAATAGAAGGGTTAGGCAAAATCCAAGAAAAGCATACTGTAAGAAGCAACTCACTAATAGAAGTTACAATAAAGAGTATTATAGGACTTTATTATTTGTTGGTTTTTATCAGTAAAATTTATAATACAAACACATATACATTTTGCTTCAGAGAGCCAATTATTAAACATTTACAAGCATACACACAGTTTCCCCTCCACTAGAGAATGTAAGCTTGAGGGCAAGAATTTTTCTGTTATTCTAGCACTTAGAAAAAAGCACCTGGCAAGGCCAGGCGTGGTGGCTCACGCCTGTAATCCCAACATTGTGGGAGGCGGAGGTGGGCGGATCACGAGGTCAAGAGATCCAAACCATCCTGGCTAACATGGTGAAACCCCATCTCTACTAAAAATACAAAAATTAGTGGGGCTTGGTGGCGGGTGCCTGTAGTCCCAGCTACTCAGGAGGCTGAGGCAGGAGAATAACTTGAACCCAGAAGGCGGAGGTTGCAGTGAGCAGAGATCTCACCACTGCACTCCAGCCTGGCGACAGAGCAAGACACTGTCTCAAAAAAAAAAAAAAAAAAAAAAGAAAGAAAAAAGAAAAAAGAAAAAGCACCTAGCATGTAGCAGGCGCCCAGTCAAAACAGGCAACATGACTGAATGGATGAGCATGGTTTGGGAATCCCTGGTTTCATGGGTTGACTATCAGACTTTGTTAGGTTTCCAGCCCACTATAATCTAGCTGGGTTAGATCTAGTGCGGCCTTGAGTACATTAACCTCTTTGAACCTTGGCTTCCTCATTTAAAAAGAGGGGATAATCCTCTTACCTCACAGGGAGGTAGTGACAATGTACACAGCTGTCTGTCACCTATTGTCTGTATTTCTTTCTCACCCTCTACCCCTCACCTCTGCCACATGCACACCTTGGAGACCCAGCCCTGCTACTGTCACATTTCAGTGATGTCACAGCTGCAGGTGGTACAGAGACAGCACCACCATCTGATGCCCAGCCTGAGTGCTGGCTGAACTGAGAGGAGCAGGGTGGGTGCCTGGCACTGGTGTTGCTCCATTCGTCTCTGAGGTCTCACAGCCCCAGCATGAGTCCATCAGCAAAGAAGAGGCCCAAGAATAGCAGGGTTTCCAAGGTCAGACTTGGGACTAGACCCTGGGGGTGAGTCCCTAGAGGGGACCTTAACAAAGAATCTCCATGACAAGGACGGGACTTTGCAGCAGGGGAGAAAAGGCAAAGGTGAAGGGTGAAGGGAGGTCAGGAAAGTTAAAATGGTCTCCAAGTTCTGTCCCCAGACCAAGATGACAAAACTCCCAGCCTAGGATTGGTCAAACCATGCTCGGCCAAATGGAGAGGCACATGGAGGAGTACAGGAGGATTTCTCCAGTGTCTCACTCTGTCACCCAGGCTGGAGTGCAGTGGCGAGCTCTCAGCTGACTGCAGCCTTCACCTGCTGGGTTCAAGTGATTCTCCTGTCTCACCCTCTTGAGTAGCTGGGACTACAGGCACATGCTACCACACCTAGCTAATTTTTGTATTTTTTTCAGTAAAGTCAGGGTTTCACTATGTTGGCCAGGCATCTCAAACTCCTGACCTCAAATGAGCCACCCACCTCGGCCTCCCAAAGTACTGGGATTACAGACATGAGGCACCACGCCTGGCTGATTCCTCTGGGTTTATGTCTCTCTCTTATCCTCTGTCCCTCAGATGCAAGATGAGAAACCGCAGGACAAGACAGAGCAGCCTCTGAGCAAAGTAATTGAGCGGAACCGTCTGAGAACGGTGAGATGCCCTGTTTTGGTCCCAGCTTGGGGAAGCTCGTATACTTATGCAGTGCTGCCCCTGGTTGCCAGGCTGAGTTGCCCAGGGGAGCCAGCAGGCCGGCCCTTGGCTGAGCGGAGCTAGAGGCAGGCAGGGGAGAGGGAGGCTGTCCAGGAAAGCTGAAGCTTCTATTTATCTGGTTTCTCGACCCCGGCAGGTGTTAAAAAACTTGTCGCTCTTGAAGCTACTCAAGAGCTCGAACCGCCGGATCCAAGAACTGCATAAGCTGGCCAAAAGGTGCTGGCATTCACTGCTCAGTGTTCCAAAGATTCTCCGAATCTCCTCTGGGTAAGCTGGGGCCTGGCCCCCATAATGGACCCAAATGCCGTCTTACTGGGAACAGGCATTGTGCTAAGGAATTTAGAGAACAAGTCTAATTTTCACAAAGCCTCTGTGAGAGAGGTATTTATTAACTCTGTTTTACCCTTGGAGAGCTGAGGCTCAAGAGGTGAAGTGACTTGTCTCAGTTAACTCAGCTGATAAGTGGCAGAGCTAGGATTTGAAGCCATTCCTGTCTGATATCAGAGCTGTGGCCATAACAATGGTTGTAGTCATCCGATTGTGGTGCTCACTCCACCGTGGGGCACTGAGACAGGTCACTCCTCCTCCTCCTCCTCCTCCCCTTGCAAGTCAATATAACCCAGACAGTCACCTGCAGACTGACCCCTCAAATCTGAGGATTAACTTTGCTGAGGCTCAGTTTCTTTATATATATATATATATATATATTTTTTTTTTTTTTTAACCATGCCTCCGAGACAAGTTCAAATCGTTTGCTCGTAAGTCACATGAGAGTACTAAGAAAGCTAACATTGATTGGTGCCTGCTAAGTGCCATCTACTATGCTAAGCACTTAAGAATTTTCCCATGTAGTTTATTCGTCACAACAATCCTGTTAGGTAGACAGAATTATCCAAGTTTTACAGATAAGGAAGCTAAGGCTCTGAGAGGTTAAATATCTTGCCCAAATCACACAGGTGGTAAGAGGCAGAAGCAGAATCTGAGCCCGTTTGTCTGAACCTAACAACATCTGTGCTCTGTAAGCCACTCTGCTTCACTGCCTTCTACTTTACAGAAGTAGTAAGGATCCCAAGTTGTAAGGATCCCAAGTCTGGCATAGAGTGGGGACTCAATCAGCGGGAGCCATTATTATCATCACAGTATTGCCATTATCTGCAGCCCAAGGCCTCATCTCTCTCCACACCCTTGGCTAGGATGGTGTTGCCACTGGGGGGTTTGCAGGGGGCCCAGTCTGTTACAGACACCCTTTGGGAAAGTCTCAGCATTTAATATTTCTCTCAAGGCCATCTTTCTGGGCTCCTCTTTCTCATTTGGCCTCTAGTTGCAGGCAGTCAGGAAACACAGAGCTAGAAGGATCAGGATCATCTACCCCCATCATTTTCCAACTTTTTTTTTTTTTTTTTTTTGTATGGAGACAGAGTCTCACCATGTTGCCCACGCTGGTCTTGAACAGTTTCCCAACTTTATTAAAGTAGTGAAACCTCTGTTCAAATATCTATTCCCAAGCCCCAGTTGTGTTGTTACGGGTTGGGGGGAGGTATCCTGCCCCCATTCGGTCAGGGGAAGTGACATTGAGACACCTCCTCAGAACCCTAAGGTTTCTTGGAGCACAATTTAGAAAAACTACTGGACTGTTCACCCTCCCACCTGAAGTCCAGAGAGACAGAATTCTAATCTAGTGGCAGATGATGTAGACAATATCCATTCCTAGGGGCCTTAACTACTAGTCATGGCTCTCACCTTCCCAATCTCTCACATCCCTTCTGCCAGTGCTCATCACACCCCCTCACACCAGCACAAGGCCTCTGGGCAACAGAGAAGTGTCTTTGCATGCCCCTCTAGCTTTATTAACAGGCTCCCCTGAGCTGACTACATATCAACTGTCTCGGGGCAAGGCTAGGCAACCAGGGCCTTAGTCCTGCTCTGCTGACTGCCTTTCCTCTCCCTGCCAGGGAAAACAGTGCCTGCAATAAAGCGAAACAAAATAATGAAGAGTTCCAGGAGATCGGGTGCTCCAAGAAGGAACTCAAATCCAAGAAATTAGAGTCCACAGGGGACCCTAAGAAAAAAGAGTACAAGGAGTGGAAGCCCCAGGTGCAGTCAAGGATGAGTAACAAGGCAAAAACGTCATCGGCGGCAATGCCATGGAAAGAAAAGCATGTAGAGCCTGAGGTTCCAAGGACATCGAGGGATCATGGCTTGAACCTTGGAGCCCAGGGGAGGCAACTACTCACTGAGGGCCCCCGAATCATCTTCATTAAGCCCTACCACAATAGAACTCCCATGGGGCACATGAAGCAGCTGAATGTAGCCGACCAGTGGATCTGGTTTGAGGGGCTGCCCACACGAATCCACCTCCCGGCACCCCGGGTGATGTGCAGATCCTCCACCCTGCGTTGGGTCAAGCGCCGCTGCACCCGCTTCTGCTCCGCATCACTTGAAGTGCCTATGTGGCATCCATACAAGGTGGGTGTGATAACAACACTGCCAGGCTAGGTGAGATGCAAGCCCCAAGCCAGGCCCAGATCTGGGGCCCAGAGTCAGGGCTCAGGATCTGGAGTCTTGAGTGGTGTGTGGATGGCAGTGCTGGGAGGCTCCGCCTTCATGTCCAGAGATGGGGAAGCCTTAGACCAACGTCATACAGCAGGGTAGTGACTAGGTTGAGGCCTCTCCGGATATAGCTAGGAGACCTGGGGAAGGAGGCGCACTGAAGTGAGCCTTCATTGCCTGAAGGCCTTAGCAGAGGTGGAAACTGCTGTGGCTCTGAATCTCACAGTCAGAGGCCTACATAAGTGGGTTTAAGGATTTCCAAATGTGGGAGGGGGAGATGGTCAAGTAGGGCTTTGCTGCATCCCATTCCCTCTTAGATCAATTCAACTCTCCATTCATGTTTGATTTATTCATGCCTCAAATAAGATTTACTCTGAACAGACTAGGCATGGTGGCTCACGCCTGTAATCCCAGCACCTTGGGAGGTCAGGGCAGGAAGACTGCTTGAGGCCAGGAGTTCAAGACCAGCCTGGGCAAGATAATGAGACACTGTCTCTACAAAAAATTTAAAAATTAGACAGATGTGGTGGCTTGCACTTGTAGTGTCAGCTACTCAGGAGGCTGAGGTTGGAGGATTGCTTGAGCCCAGGAGGTCGAGGCTGCAGTGAGCTGTGGCTTCGCCACTGCACTCCAGTCTGGGCAAGACAGCAAGACCCTGTCTTTAAAAAAAAGAAAGGAAAAAAAGAAATTTACTCTGAACAGAAAGTTCCTTAGCAAAAAAAGAAGAAAATACTCCAGCCCTTTCGTGGGAGGATTAAAGTCCCATGAAAGGAAGGGGGTGAGTGCTCACCGGGTCTAGCTTAAAGGGAGGCTTTTCCTTTTTAGCAAAGCCATTTCCAACCTACCACAGACACCACAGCACCCTTGTCCCTGCGCCCGCTCCCCAAACGACCAATGCCCCCTGGGGACAGTCTTAGCATCTAACACCGAGGTTTCTGCTGGCAGGTTGATGTGACCTGGACGGGAGCCAGAGGTGCGAGCAGAGGGTGGAGATCGCGCAGTCAGCTTAAGGGGAGGGATGGGTGGCGAAATTCACGAGTCTACAAATAAAATCTTCCATATGGCACCTAAGATGAATACTGCTTACTCTGCCTGTTTGTCTGGGGCTAGGAAGGATGAAGGAAGGATGAAGGAAGGAGGCCTTCGGTAGAGGGAGCCTGTGTCGCGACTTCAGGCTTCCCCCACCTCCACCCCCTGGCCCCAAATGTCAGTCTAGAACCAAATAAGCCAGCGAGCTGCACCCCTCCCCCACCTCCACGAGCTGGTCTCCTGAGTGGTGCGCTCTATGAAGTCAGGGCGCTCGTGTGCTTCCTGGATGCAAGGTGCCTCACAATCGCCCCGTGAGCCCACAAGAGGAAACCGCGGCACGGAGGCGGAAAGTAACTTGTCCAGGCTCACTCAGCTAGAAAGTGGCAGGAGCAAGGGCTCCTGGTTGCTCCCCATTCCATTTTCCCAAGAAAGGGGAAAGGTGAAATGAGAGCCTGCTCAGAAGTCACGAGGCAGGAGGAATAGCCCCAGCACCCTGTGGGTCATGCGCGTGCATTGCGACCTGATTGTCAAAAACTGATTGTCAAAAACTGATTGCATTGCGGCTGGTGTCAAAAAGTGGATGTCAGCTGGGCCTCCAAATGTGTCGTGCCTTGGTCACAGATCATAGAAGGCACCAGATCAGGCGGAGGAGCTGGTACTGCATCTCTACTGCTCCAGCATGACATGGCAGGTCCACCCTCAATCCGAAGACCTCAACCCCAAGCCCTGGTCGACCCCATCTGGCCGGGGTCACCCTCTGTCGGTAGCAGTCACAGGACCCTAACTTAGACGTTGCGGAGAGGAAAGCCAAGGGAGCCCGAGTTTTCTCCGGACAAAGGCCTCCATATTCCCAAGAGGCAGGCTGCGTGGAGTGGGCGCCCTCGGGAGAGCAGTGGAGCCATTGAGGGGTACACAGCTCTCTGGGGGTGAGGGTCAGGGCAGCGATGAAGATAGATCTCCAGTTTGGGAGAGAGGGAGAACGATTGGATGGACTTCGCCCCCCGCCCCGCCCACTCACACACTCCTCCCCACTATTACTGGGCATCAGCAGCCGCGCGGACCAGCCTGGGCAGAGCCACGGTGGTGCGGGGACTGCTTAGCACACGGAGTGGCTGCTGCGCGCTCCCGAGCTCCACCTCCCAGCGCAATCTTCCTGGAGCTCCCCTACGGTGCCTACCTCCGCCCCCACCACCCCGCCACTTCCCGCGCCACCTCCACCCCAGTAACCTCCACTTCCACGGGTCTTCCCACCCAGCTTGCACTCCAGCCCATTTCCTGAACAGTCTCCATTGCGGTTCCCTTGCTGGGTATTTTCAATTCCATCAACTTTCGAAAATAATCTCTACTCACTCTTTCATTCCCTCAACCTTTGCGTGAACTTCTCTCCTGAGCGCGCTGTCAGCGACAGTCAAGACAGCGCCCTCCCAGCTAAAAAAAACCCGACCCTTTCTGGGGAGCCCCCTTGCACTAGCCTTCATGGGGGCCTGCCCAGGGAGCCTCAAGTGGAGGCTGGATTGGGGTGGGCCTGAGTGAGACTGGCAACTTCACTTTGCTCCAGAGAGCTGGAGTTGGGCCCCAGTTGCCCACTGGGAATGCCACCGAGTATAGGGGAGGGCTGTGTGTGAAGGCGGGGACCCAGCATGGCCAGGGCAGCAAGCGGCAGGCCTGGGAGTGAAGGAATCCCAGCAGTAGGCCCCTTCCACCTCATCCCACCTGCCCAGGCACTTAGGCCTCTGGCCACCTGCCTCCCACAATTCCACAACCGGGGTCTCCCCACTACCAACCTCCCTTTGTTTAACCATTTCAACCTAAAGCTCCTCCTCTGGGCCCAGTAACACTGATTTGGAGAGGAAGCCACCCCAGAAATGGCTGCTTAACAGTTAACTGGGAAAAAATTGAAGTGTGTGAATCTGATTTTATATTGAGTGACTTTTTAGAAGTCACCTGACCTCTCTGAGCCTATTTCATGTTTATAAAATAGTGATACTAATGTCTGTTTCAGGGGGTTTTAAGCAAATCAAGCTTGAGGTAGGAGAAGCCAGTTTGTGGGGCACTGAACAAATGTTTGGCCTTTTCTTACGCCACACCAGGGTCATCATCATAAAGCCCTGTGGCCAGTCAGTCCTGGCTCCATTTCTCATCAGCAGCTACCTAACTACCCACCTTTAGGGAGCTATCTACTTGTTAACAAGCCAAATGTATGTTTACATTCACAACCTTTTGCTAATACGGCATATGGCATCTAGATCCCTAAGTCTGTCTATCTCACAATTGTCTGGATCACACATAAACGTAACTGGAATGTGAAAAGAGGATGAGGCAGACAGGCCTAGTTTCCTACCAACTTTGTAACGGGGAAAAAGTTGTTTACTCCCAATCCTCAGTTTGTCTGCAAAATGGGGGAAATAGTGGTGCTTACCTTATTGGACTGAGTAAGAATACACATAAATCACTTTGCAGTACATGCCAGATAGGAGCTCAATACTTGGTAGTGGTACCTAGAGGACTGGCAAGCCTATCCCCCAACATTTGAAAACACAGGCTCAGAAGAAAAATGTCTCCTCTTCTGTAAAATGGATAGGGGGGCGGTAGCCTAATAATTGCCTAGAATTATGGATCACTTCCTACATGTCAGGTGCTGGGCTAAGCGCTTTACACATGACATCTCATTGCATCTTCACGGTAAAACCAGGGAGGGAACACTTTTTCCATTTTACAGAATTAAGTGTTGACTTACCAGAAAAGAAGGCAAAACAAAACCCAGGGAAATAAGTACCATTATTACGCTCATTTTACATATGAGGAAATCTAGGTAAGGGAGATAACATAGCTTACCCAAGATCTCACAGGTAGTAATGGGACTCCAGGACTTTGTACTCCACTGCAGCTCTCTAAAGCCTTTCAGCATTGGACCCCTATGACTGTGACTTGCCCAGGTAGTGGCAGGGCAGGGATTAAAACCCTCAGCTCCCTCTACTCCCTCCTGCCTCAATGCTATTTCTACCACCCTTTACTACTTTCCAACAGAAAACCTTAAGACGGTAGTTTTTAATCTCTCCACAGAAGAGTTCTCTTGTACGCTGATTCTATCCCTATTCCTCCTGCCCTAGGTCCCCAGGACCCTGCTTCTGAGATTCCGTGGTCCCCGGGCTGCCAGCACAAGGTGTTCCACACCTGTGCACTGACTGCCCTCTGGGCCTGGCAGAAGGAAGCTACTGACCTGGGAGTCACTGAGGAAGGAGTCCAAGGGGATTCCTGTCCAGGGGAGCCTGTTTGAGCTGTGTACTCTCCAGGATGTTGGGAGTCCCGGAGCTTCAGATTGTACCCCCTGATGTCTGCTGGCTGCCATCCTGGCTCTCATTTGGCACTGATATGGACAGGGCTGCCTAGAGCGAGGGGTTAGAAGTACCCTCTGAGCCAGACATCCCTTTTTCCTTTCCTGTTCTCCTTTAAGGGTAATAAACTATTCTGAGCATCAGCTATGTAGGAGTCTCCAGTTTTCTTTCTGAATGGCCCGAGTTCACGTGGTGGGTGGGAAAAAGGGAGGTCAACTTCAGACACCTGGAGAGTTAAGAGATATGCCAACTCAGTAGTGGGCTAGTACTCTCTTATCTAGGTACCACCCTTTATCCTTTGGAAATAGATTTCCCACATTCCTAAGATCACTTGAAAATCTCTGGCCAATGCTGGGCACAGTGGCTCAGGCCTGTAATCCCAGCACTTTGGGAGGCTGAGGTGGGTGATCACTTGAGAGGCCAAGAGTTCGAGACCAGCCTGGCCAACACGATGAAACCCTGTCTCTACGAAAAATAAAAAAATTAGCCAAGCACGGTGGTGCACATCTGTAATTCCAGCTACTTGGGAGGCTGAAGTACGAGAATCGCTTGAACCCGGGAGACAGAGGTTGCAGTGAGCTGAGATCAGGCCACTGCACTCCAGCCTGGGTAATGAAGGCGGAGTGAAACTCTGCCTCAAAAAAAAAAAAAAAAAAAAAAAAGGCCAGCTGGGCTTGGTGGCTCACATCTGTAAAGTCCCAGCACTTTGGGAGGCCAAGGCAGGTGGATCTCTTGAGCCCAGGAGTTCGAGACCAGCCTGGACAAAGTGACAAAGCCCTGTCTCTAAAAAAATAAAAATAAATAAATAAATAAATACAAAAATACAAAAATTAGCCAGGCATGGTGGCATGTGCCTGCAGTCCCAGCTACTGGGGTGGGGGGCTGAGGCAGGAGGATCATTGAGCCTGGGAGGTTGAGGCTACAGTGAGCCAAGATCACACCACTGCACTCCAGCCTGGGTGACAGAGTGAGACCCTGCCTCAAAAAAAAAAAAAAAAAAAAAGGAAATGTCTGGCTATATTTAATGTACTGCATATCAGCTTTTCTTAGAAAGCTAATAATGTTTATAAGGTACTATTCATCCTTGGAATTTAAAAAACATATGACAGGATAACATGATATGATAAGGTGATAGACTATTTAACCAGATTGTTTAACCAGTCAGAACTTATACATCCCTAACTATTGACCTCTTCAAAATGAGCTTATTAATATCACTATCAAAGCCCAAATCCTGGCTCTGCCAGCTCCTAAAAAGTCACCTTGAGTAAGTTCCTTACAGTTCCCTCATCTGTAAGATACAGATGACGTTACTTCTTACTTCAGAGGGTTCTTGTGAAGATGTTGAAAAGAGACATAAAGCACTCACCCCACGCTGCTGGACACCTCTTAAGTACTCAATAGATGTTATTTATTATTAAAATGACAAACATGTCACTGCCATTGCCCTGCCCTCTCTGGAACTCAACTCTAAAAACTGCTTTTATTGTTACTTTAGAAATCACAAAAATCTCATTAAGGTCACATATTTTTGATCCCCAACTATCATGCAGCTCAGTCTCCATAGAACTGAAAAAAAGTTTGGATCACGTGACTTTTGGCCATTTCTAAAAATCAAATTAACACTTAGGGGACAGAGATTTGTCATCACAGAAGATATGCAGAAAGTGGCACAAGACCTTGAAGTGAATCCCAAAGAGGTGCTCCAACCACAGATGGAGTAACCACCACCACAGCTGGTCAAGGGTGACAGCAGCCACATGATGGGTGTTCTTTCAAAGTCAGTCACATGCCTGTACAGTTTGTGTTGTTTAGAGGGAAACTGATCAACCCAGGGAAGGTCATCCCAGCTGGTCTTACCTTCTAGACCCTGCAGCCAGGATTACCGCGCCCCATTAACAAACTGCTTCCTTCCAACTTGGCCAAGGCACCATGAGTTACTGAGGTGCCTCACCCTAGAACCTTCCCAGTCTCTTCCCAGGCATATTTACTCCTAAACTTTCATCCTGTCAGTATCAACTCCCTACTCTGTAGGGCTGACAGCCAGGAGGTCGGATGGGCTTCTCAGGGAGATAGCAAAACTCATTTGTGTTACATAACACTGACAGCTGGAAACTGACAGCTCTCTTGGGAAAGCTCCCAAGAAACCAAAGAGGAACAGTGAAGGTTTCAATGCAGAAGTGGGTCTAGACTGTGTGCCACTCCATTGAACATGTTCAGAAATCACTAGCAAGTAGGAAAGGAAACTCAAGAATCACGTGGTTCACCTGAGGCATAGCAGGGGACATTGCAAGTGAAGGAGACAGGATGTAAGAGTTCCCTGCACTGAGTATTTTAACCAAATGGAGGAATGACTCTGGGGTCCAGGAAAGGGAGAAGGTGGCCTAATAATTCTTTAAAGTTCCCTTGCCTGGCTGCGCTGATCTCTCTCAATCTCAACCATGGCATTACAAAGTAAGTACAGGCAGAACCGTGGAAAATACTGTATTTATATACACAGGAAGGACAGCTGCAAGCCCCTCACAGAGGAAACTCCACCCCAAAGACAAATCTTAGCAGCAAATTCCTATCTCCCTCAGCACTATCAGCACAGCCCAGGCCAGAAGGTTGGGCTTCTTGTCTCTGGGAACCCATCATACCCTTCCCGCCACAGAATTCTAAATAAGGCAGGAAAAAGAACTGGAGTCCAGTGGGAGTTGGGTGCCTGGTCATTCCTAGAAGACAGGCAGTGTCTTTATGATGGTTAGACTTTGAGCAACGCTGGGATTCTTCTCTGGGTCCTATGGCCTGCTATGTTGAGAGCTGGCAGCAGGATGGGGACCTGGCAGAAGGAACTGGAAGAAAGTCATAGGTTCTTGGGTGCACACGAACGTGCGTGTAACAGGGCACAGGTTGTGCATTTTCCTTGTGCTTGATGCATCCATCTGCCATCCTCTCCCTGACAGCAGCCTAATACTTGACACCTACATTTCTTTCTGTGGCTCTGGATCTGGAAACCAAGCGTTTCTCCAACATAACTGCTGTGATTTGGCAACAATGCAAAGGTAACAGCTGTCCCAGGGAGGTAAGATAGATGACTAAAGAAGTGGTTTGCTCCAATCAGATATCCTTGATATTTTTTCTCTCTTAAAACAACAAGCTGGTGACAGGTATTGTGGCTCAAAAGTGGCATGGTTCCAATTCTGTTATTACCCTCAAAGAGGTCCCCTTCCTGACCTCTCAGATACCAAGGCTTCAGCAGACAGAGGCCATTCTTGCAGCTGTCATGCTGACTGCTACCTGCCTTCTTTGACAGGCCCTCACTATGTCTCCCACACCAACAGACACTTCACATTTCCAGGGTTCCTCTCAGATCTGGGCTGGACCTCATCTGTAGGGTCTGGGCAGCCCAAGGTGTTAAGGGGCCCAAGTGTCAGCAGGATGTCCAAAGGGCCCGATTCTAGACATTGGATTTA
Source organism: Theropithecus gelada (assembly GCF_003255815.1). Taxonomy (NCBI): domain Eukaryota; kingdom Metazoa; phylum Chordata; class Mammalia; order Primates; family Cercopithecidae; genus Theropithecus; species Theropithecus gelada. The sequence continues at coordinate 57,294,652 of NC_037678.1, forward strand.
GGGGCTGAGTTGAGGGGTATCTCCTTGAGCTCCGTCCGCATGCACAGGTACTCCCCGATGACAGCCATGAGTGCAATGCACACAGCTTGGACCAGCCACCAGGTCAGCGCCGAGGGGAAACGGGAGCTGTAGAACCAGCAGCCCAGGAGGTGAAAGAAATGGACAGTGACAGTGAAATCCAGACACTGCTTTCCTCGCCGGATGAAGTACAGCAAGCCCAGGGCACTGTGGGGAGAGGACAGCAGTGAGTTGTCACTGGGTTGTCCTGGTCTTAGGTTATTTGGGAGGGTAGGGACAATTAGGATGGCAGCATAGTGGTCAGAAGTGACAAGGTAAGTGTGAAGCAAGGGTTATGATATTAGATGCCTGGAAGAACCTGGCGGGTAATGTCAAGAGTGAAGCTGACTGAGTATGAGCTTGATGATTTTGATGGCAATTGTCACTAAGGGATACTAGAAATTGGTGGGGATTATGACACCCTGAAGCACACATGTTCTAGCTAAAGTGGGGGCAGTAGTTACTTGCATCTAGGCAAATCTTATCATGCTAGAAGGTTGGCCTAGAATCAATCAGTCATTCCATTATTCAAGAGAAGCCAGAAATCTGGATTTTTATATAAAATAGCCTGATTTTCAACTAAGTGAAAAAAATGTTTTAAACACCATGTGTGGGCTGACATCTATGTAAGCCAAATAGAACCTATCTGGAAGACAAATTTAGGTCAAAGTCAGCCCACCAGTTTTCAATCTCTACTGTAAGGACAAGAATAATAATAACATGCAAGGCATTGTTCTAAGTCCTTCTTGTGAATTAACTTATTTAATCCTTACAACTATGAGGTAGGTAATATTATTAGCCCCATTTTACTGATGAGGTAACTGTGGTTGATAAACTTGTCCAAAGTCACTAGACTAGTGGTAAAGTTGAGGTTCAAAGCCAAATAAGTCTGCCTCCAGAGCCTGAGACCTTGATCACTATGCTAAACTGCCTCTTAAGAGACAGGCAATGATTATGTGTGACCTTAGACGTCACCGAGTCCAACCCCTCATGGACAAAAGAGGAGCCTGAGCCATGGCAGGTAACTTGGCCAATGGCACACAAACCAAGAACAGAACTCAGCTCTCCTGCCTCTCGGTCGAATCCTTTCCTCAGCTCACTCCACATCAGGGAAGTTATCTGAGATGGAAGTTGTCTTGCAGGCAGCACAAACATAGTGACATAAGAGCTTTCCAGGTAAGTCAAAATAGCAATGGAAGGAAGCCCATGATACAGCCGGTCCCAGAACTGGCCTCTGTCACCCACGTTACTCCACCACTCCCCAGAAACAAACGCCAACCTGTCTCATGCTCAAACTTAGGAAGTTAGTCCCAGCGCTAAGAGCCCAAAAGCTGGATAGCCAAACTGGTGATACTCACCAGGTGAGGGCGTTGAGGATGAAGGACATCATGGAGAGCCGGCCTGGAGGGGTGGAAAAGCCCAGGATCTGAGGGGGAATCACAAATGGAAATATGCTGGAGAAGTGACTTGGCAGAGCCCCAGGATCTCAGCAAGCCTCCTAAGGAACAAGCATTCTTCCCGGAGCACAGAAGATAATACCTCCCTTCATTTGTACGGCAGCCTATTTCCAACTAGGTGCTTTCATAGACATCCATTATGGGATTTCATTTGTTTCTCACAGCAGGTGGAAAGGGATTATTTTCATTTTACAAAGGAGGATGTAAAAGCTCAGACAAGTTAAGTTGCCCAAAGTAATAAACACCAAGAGTAAAGTCTAGAACAGCGTTCAGCTGACTATGGCTCCATAGGCCAGGCATCTACTCCTGTACATAAAGTTTTATTGAAACACAGCCATACCTATTCACTTATGTATTTGTCTATAGAAGCTTCTGTGCTACAATGGCAGAGCTGAGTAATTGTGACCTAAAATCCTTACTACTTCACCCTTAAAGGAAAGGTTTGCTGATCCCTAATCTAGAACCCAGGTGGTGTGCATCAGATGGCTCTTCAACAAAGCCCAGCATTCCCACAGCTCTTCCCAGGAGGATAGAGGCTCCTACGAGACTACAACTAGGCACATGGTGGGTGTGCAACCTCCACTATCTAACACAATACTATCAAATGCCAAACATCTGCACCACACTTTCAGCTGACAAAGAAAGGTCTTTGACATACACAATCTTGTATTATCCCTAAAAAAACCTCACAAAGCCATTTTTCTTTTGATTCTTACCGCTTTTTGGACAATAACTTGCCCACAGGCTACACAGAGAACAAGCAGCAGGAGCAAGGACTCCACCCCAGGTCTCCTGGCTTTAAGAACTGTGCTCACCACCACACGCCACAGCTGCCTCTTAGCTGTAACAACTTACAGGCCTCCTTTACACTTTACGAAGTACTTTCTTATTCCTAAACCCCTCTGTGCCTTCTAACATTTTGTTGAGGGTGACATGACAGGCGTATTCTGCCCACTTTTCAGAAAAGGCTCAGAAGGGGAAGCAACTTGCCCAAGGTCCCACAGCTAATATTATATGGTTAGGCCTAGATTGAACACTTGCTTTTCTGAATCCAACGCACATGCTCTTTATATTGCAGTCCACGACCTCTTTGCAACTAGTCTCATGGTTTTGAAGACAGGAAAACAAGTTCACAGAGGTGACATTTGCCCCAGGTCACACAGCTAGTAAGTGGATCTTAAACGGAGGCCTGTCCTGACCCCAAAGTCCAGGCAGTTTCCACTGTACCCGCATGAATGCTCTTTTATCTACTCCTCTCTCTGGTGTGGCACCTGAGAACCTAGCTCAGAGAAGTTAAGTCACTTTCCTAGAGTATCAGAAAGGAAATGTATCACAGTTGCCTGGAACACAGACGTGTTTATTGTATTAACATCCAGGCCCTTTCCTTTGTACTAATCAGCCTCTGCTGTCATTCCATTTTATGGATGAGGCAACTGAGGCTCAGAAACGTGAAATCCCTTTCCCAGGGCTACAAAGCAAGAAGGTGACCCAGCCAGGTCTACAGCACAGTAGTGCTGGATCACAAAGCCTAGTCGGGGAGGCCGAGACCCCACCCGCGCCAGGCCGGGGACCCTACCTCGGCGTCGAACATCTGGTCCAGCGAGGGGCTGCTTCGCACTAGTCCGTCCACCAGCGCCAGCCATAGGCCCAGCGAGCCATAATACACGGTCTGCATGAGGACGATCTGCGACAGGATCAGCAGCGGGTCCCACACGTAGCTGCGGAACTGACCCGCCATGCCCTGCAGGGACACCAGCCGGGCCTCAGCCAGCGGCCCGTCGCCATGGCAACGCCGCCCCGCCCGGGAGGAGGGACTGGAACCAAGGGGTGAGCCCATTCCAAGAGTTAGGGGGAAGGCGGGGCGGACAGACCCATTCTCAGAGTGAGGGGAAATCCAGCCCATTCCGGCTGCGCGGCCCCCGCCCGTACACGAGCTCCTCTGGGGTCTACTCACCAGTGACAGACTCGACGATCGAAGTGTTCGAGCGTGGCCCGGCCTCACCCGCTGGCTCCCAAAACAGCGCTGACAGACATGACCATGGAGGAGAGGCGCTGCCGGCCTAGAGAGGCAAAGCTCCAGCGACCGCAGCGGCGGGAGAGACTCCGTAGGAAAGAAGCGTTTCCGGGGAAAGCTGCGGAGGGGCGGGGCTGAGGTTGCGCAGGCGTAGTGGGTGCAACCTTTGCCTAAACCGCCTGAACAAGATACTAGCAGCCGGATAGCGAACTGAGCACATGCGCAGAAGGAAGAGTGAAGGCAAACGGAAGTGAGGAACGAAGGCCGCAGAGCTTGCGCGCCCTCTAGAGGGAAATTTCCTTTTAAAGGAAGGCGGCTAGGGGAGAGGGAGGTGGGGTGGATTAGGACGCAGTAATGATGTTTGGGAATTAACGAGGTGATAAACTGTGTCGCTATTTTCAGCCTAAATTCTCAGTGTTTTCTCCTAGTTAGAGTCTGATAGCTTGAAATGGACCTGCAAGCTCCTCCAGTTAGGAGTTTGCCACTGTTCCCGCTATACGGATAGTTAAGCTAATGGCCAGAGAAGGAAAGCAACATACTGTTTCAACGACACAGTTAGTAGCAAAGTAAGGATTAAAATTCAAGTGTTGGCCGGGTGCGGTGGCTCACGCCTGTAATCCCAGCACTTTGGGAGGCCGAGGTAGGCGGATTACCTGAGATTGGGAGTTCGAAACCAGCCTGACCAACATGGAGAAACCCAGTCTCTACTAAAAATACAAAATTAGCCAGGCGTGGTGGCGCATGCCTGTAATCCTAGCTACTCGGGAGGCTGAGGCAGGAGAATTGCTTGAACCCGGGAGGCAGAGGTTGCGGTGAATCAAGATCACGCCATTGCACTACAGCCTGGGCAACAAGAGCAAAACTCCATCTCTAAATAAATAAATTAATTAAATTCAAGTGTTCCTCAACACTACAACATTGATTTCGCACCCACTGGGTGGCAGGAAGGCTAGAACATGTACATGTAAGACAGTCCCTGCCCTGAGACACAGTTGAACTACATTAGAAGGCAGAGTAGTGGGTGTTTTAAAATGTGGGTGCCAAATGGGAAAAAGCACAGATTCTGAAGTCGCACCTAGGAGTAAATCCTGACCCTCTCTGCTGCCATGACTATTTTATCTATCTTCCAAATCCGAATGGTGGACAGTCAGTAAATATTTGCTGAATGAGTCAAGAACAGAGAAAGCAACAGCAAGTCAATGACTCACTTATTCCTACTCCAGCAGAAGAAAACCCATCAACTTCATTGAATCTAGGTTCCCCCTCTCTGGAGTGGAAAGAAGGGAAGTAACTGGTTCCAGGAAAAGAATTTGGGTTTTAGGGCCAGCTATGCCACCCAGTGTGACCAGGAAGCCACTTCCTTCTTTAAACCTCAGCTTCCCTGTTTATGAAATGAGGAGTTGGACATGATTAACGTTTTGTGGCTCACGCCTGTAATCCCAGCATTTTGGGAGGCTGAGGTGGGCAGATCACGAGGTCAGGAGATTGAGACCATCCTGGCTAACACGGTGAAACCCCGTCTTTATTAAAAATACAGAAAATTAGCCGGGCATGGGGGCGGGTGCCTGTAGTCCCAGCTACTCGGGAGGCTGAGGCAGGAGAATGGCGTGAACCTGGGAGGCAGAGCTTGCAGTGAGCCAAGATCGGCCACTGCACTCCAGCCTGGGGGAAAGAGTGAGACTCCGTCTCAAAAAAAGAAAAAAAAAACTTATCAAAGAGCCATGTAACTGCCAATCAGAATTTCTGAACGGCTTGTGTTAGCCATGTTATCACCTTGAGCTGATACAATTCCAGACAAAAGTAAAGAAACCTGAGACTTTATTGAGAGTATGCGATTGTCCTTATCATTTGGAAATACCCTGAACAGTTGACTTGGACACCAGTTTGGGAGTTACTAAGGCCCAAAGATCTCTTAGGTGCTTTCCAGCTCAACCATTCTTTAAGGCACCTCAATTCAGTTCAACAAATATGTATTCAAATTCCTCTAGTTCACTGATGATGCACATGATCTAGTGTTTCTGAGAAAACATCTGTTTCTTAAGTGTTTACATGATCTTGTTTAATCCTCACGATCAGAAAATACAGCTATTATCCCCTTTTTATAGGGGAGGAAACTAGGCTATGGGGGAGGTGGTGTGACTCTCTAGGTCAGAGAGCTCACAGGGAGCAGAGCTGAGATTCAAATTCAGGACAACTGACTCCAAACATCAAGATGCCTTTTAGTTTAGTTTTGGTTTGGTTTAGTTTGGTTCTTTGAAACAGGGTCTCACTGTGTCACCCATGCTGGTGTGCAGTGGTGCAGTCATGGCTCACTGCGCCCTCAAACTCCCAGGCCCAAGCCTCAGCCTCCCAAATAGCTGAGACCACAGGCATGTGCCACCACACCTGGCTTTTTTTGAAATGGACTCTTGCTCTGTTGCTCAGGCTGGGGTGCAGTGGCATTATCTTGGCTCACTGTAACCTCCGCCTCCCGGGTTCAAGCGATTCTCATGCCTCAGCCTCCTGAGTAGCTGGGATTACAGGCATGTGCCACCATGCCCAGCTAATTTTTGTATTTTTAGTAGAGACAGGATTTCACCATGTTGGCCAGGCTGGTCTGGACTCCTGACCTCAAGTGATTTGCCCCTCTCAGCCTCCCAAAGTGCTGGGATTATAGGCATGAATCACCACGCCTGGCCCACACTTGAATTTTTTAATTTTTCAGTTTATTTTATTTTATTTTTTTGTAGAGACAGGGTATCCCTATGTTGTCCAGGCTGGTCCTGAACCCTGGGCTCAAGCAATCCTCCCACCTTGGCCTCCCAAAGTGTTAGGATTACAAGCATAAGCCGCTGTGTCCAGCTGAGATGCCATTTTAGAATAAAAAAAGAGGAAAGAAGGGAGGAAGGGAGGGAGAAAGAGGGAGATGAAGGAAGGGAGATAGTAAAATAGTCAGGTGGTGGAGTAGCAGGAAGTGGAAAAGGGGCAGTGAATCTCTCTGCTCAGTTAGCCCTGAGGTGAGGGATTAGGGAGAAATGGGAGGAAAGGCTTAGGAAAGGCTTAGGAAAAGGGTGACAATAGCCAGGGCCGATGTCTTCCTTGCAGGTGCTGGAATGCATGGCTCTTCCTGGACTCTGCCCCCTTCACGTCACAGCTGGGCCCACTCCACCCCATCTCCTCCCAATAGGGAAGGCCCTCCCTACCCATTCTGCTGAACTAGAAAACACAGGTAGCTTTCGACATTAGGGCTGGTTGGAATGTCTGATGTCATCCCTGGAGTCCGGAGCTCACCTCTGGGCAAACCCCAATGGGCGTGCAAGCTAACCTCCCACCCTTTCCTTTTCCCTTCAGGAATTCAGTTCTTGGATTCCCGCCTTGCCAAGCTTCAGAAATGCATACCATCCTCTGTCTTAATTTGGATCCAAGAAGGAAACCAAGAGCTGGGGAAAATCATGGCAACCCCCTTGTTTAGCTTCAGTGGCCCATCTTGAAATTTGAACACAAGCAGTCTGCTTCAGGCCACAGTCTGAACTAGAGCCCCACTGGCTTGCTATGTCACCTTGGGCGAGTCCCCGGTGGGTCCCAGTATCCCAAACTATCAAATGAAAGAAGAGGGACTCCAACTTGCAGATGTTGTCATGGAGCTGTGCCATCTGAATCACCTGAGGAACATATTGGATATTCAAATTTCCAGTCCTTGTTTGCAAACCTAAGTCCAAATCTCCCAAAGCAGAATTGTGGAGATCTGCGTATTTAAACAGCTCCCCAAGTGATCCGGAGGTGCACCCACATTTGGTAACTACAGCACAAGATGATCTGTAGTTGACCCTAAACCAACTCCTTCATCCAACAGAAGACTGTTCTGTGACCTTGGCGAGTCACATTCCAGCTTCAGGGTTTTTTTCCATCTGTAACATGAGGGGTTTGGATTTGAATAGCTGGTCTCCAAGGGTTCTTCCTACGCTGCCAAGTCTGTGGTTCCAAACTTATGAATGAAATGTTAAACTTTAGGTCAGAGGCAGAGTGACGAACAGCCACAAGCTGGGACAAACTGTCCTCTGGGTGGAGGGGAGGGGAGTGCCTCTGGTCACTTGGTCTCTTCCGTCACTCTTACACTGGGGCCCCACTGCGTGCATATAAGGACAATCACTAAGGTCACCTTCTGAATCCACCCCCATAAATCCCTTGGGAAATGTTCTCCCATAGGTCCATAGGCTTGAGAGCCCTGCTCAGATTTGAATCCTGGCTCTCCAGCCGTCTTGCTGTCCTGCTGGGTGACCTTGGGAAAGTTACTTCATGTCTCTGAGTCTCAGTTGGTTTCCTCTTCTATAAAGTGGAGTTCAGAATAGTACCCATGTTATGGGCTGTCCTGAGGGTCAAACGTGTGCCTAGTCCACCGCCTGATGTGTAGTTGGTAATATGTTAACATCAGCAATGATAATATGATTGTTATTATTTGTTCCTTTGGAATGTGGGGACGGAAATGCCTGATCTCAGATTTATGGCAAGGATCTAACAATGTATCAGACAAAACAAGCCCGGTGGCTGGCCCATAGTAGGATCACATTAAATGTGGTACCTTCTCTTCCTCCTGTCACCCCTACTCTCATGTTCTCTAGATCCCTCCCTCTCTCCCTTCCTCCCTGGCTAGGCTGCCCTACTGCCCTGCTCCCATGTTTCCTTTCTGGGAATATTTGATGAAGACACTTCAGTAGAAACACGTGTCTAGGGACAGGTTATGCAACTCTGTGCTCGCAGTTTTTTGGAAATCCCACGTGGGAGGCTTGGAGTTGGCTGCCTGTCCTCTGCATCGGTGACCATCCTGGACTCTGGCCAGTGAGTTCCTCTCTTAGAAGGGAAACTGGAGAGAGAGCTCATTAGCTGCCTGTTTTCTCCTCAGACTGAAAACCCCTTTGTTACCCAGGTTGCTTTAAGTGCTGTTTGTGTCTGTGTTTGGGGAGGAACATTTGCTGAGCATCTACTGTACGACAGGCACTTATATAATTTAATCCTTATTTAATTTCTAAAACAAGCCTGTGAGTTGAGAACTATTAATAGCCCCACTGAACACATGCAGATTCTGAGGCTCAGAGAAGGGGCATTTACCCAAACCCATGCTGCCAGTGAGTGGTAGAGCTGAACTCCAACCCAGGTCAGTTTGACTCCACACACTATTCCTTTTCAGTGTGTAACAAAAAGTGCACTGGAGGCTGGGCGAGGTGGTTCACGCCTGTTCAACACTTTGGGAGGCTGAGGTGGATGGATCTACCTGTAATCAGGAGTTCTCGGCCAGCCTGGGCAACATGGAGAAACACTGTCTGTACTAAAAATACAAAAATTAGCCAAGAGTGGTGGTGCATGCTTGTAATCTCAGCTACTTGGGAGGCTGAGGCAGGAGAATGGCTTGAACCTGGGAGGCAGAGGTTGCAGTGAGCTGAGATCGCACCACTGCACTCCAGCCTGGTTGACAGAGTGAGACTCTGTCTCAAAAAAAAAAGGGCACTGGACATTACAGTCACATACAGCTTACATCTACCTGACCTTATCTTATTGTCACAACAGCCCCAGGGATGTAGGTATAAACATTGTCCCCATGTTACAGATTAGGAAACTGAGGCTTGGAGAAGGAAGCGACTCACACTCAGTACACATTGAGGTGTGGCGTGTCTTGTCAGCTGGAATAATCAAAAGTTAAGAAACATCTGGAGTGTCTGTCTTTCCAATCTAACTTTCCACCCCAACCTCCCTGTTCTTTCCTTCACACCAGAGGGAGTCAGGAAACTGGTTTTCTGTATTCTGTGTCTAATGATCAGGGGTTTTCCGCAAACCTCTCTCTATGCAGGGTGGATGATGCCAGGCATGACAGCGGGTGGAAGGACCTCTGAGTACAGCCATCCTTCAGCATCCATGGGGGGTTGGTTCCAGGACTCCTGGCAGATATGAAAACCCAGAGAAGCTCAAATCCCTTATATAAAATGGTATAGTATTTGCATATAGTCTATGCAGTCCTCCCACATTCTTTAAGTCATCTCTAAACATCTAATACAATGTAAATAGTTGTGATATTATATTTTAATTTTTATTTGTATTATTTTCATTGTTGTACTGTTGTTTTATTGTTATTGTTTTATTTTATTTTTAAGACGGAGTTTCACTCTTGTTGCTCAGTCTAGAGTGCAATGGCGTGATCTTGGCTCACTGCAACCTCCGCCACCTGGATTCAAGCGATTCTCCTGCCTCAGCCTCCTGACTAGCTGGGATTTACAGGCATGTGCCACCACGCCCGACTAATTTTGTATTTTTAGTAGAGACGGGGTTTCACCATGTTGGTCAAGCTGGTCTCAAACTCCTGACCTCAGGTGATCTGCCCACCTCAGCCTCCTAAAGTGTTGGGATTACAGATGTAAGCCACTGTGCCGGCCTTTGTTGTTATTTTAGAGACAGGTCCTTGCTCTGTCACCCAGGCTGGAGCGCACTGGCGTTATCATAGCTCACTGCAGCCTCGTACTCCTGGGTTGAATCAATCCTCCCACCTCAACCTCCTGAGTAGCTGGGACTACAGGTGCACACCATCAGGCCTGGCTATTTTTATTTTATTTTATGTAGAGAAGGGGTCTCACTATGTTGCCCAGGCTGGTCTCAAACTTCTGGGCTCAAGTGATCCTCACACCGTGGCCTCCCAGAAGGCTGGGATTATAGGCATGAGACACTTTGTCCAGCCTCACACCTTCAAGTTTTCTTACCTTGATTCTTGACCCCATCATGTACTAAACTTTCTGTCCCTACCTAGAAATTATTCTTTATTCTGACCTTAAAGGACTCAGGGCTTTGTTTTAAGATGAAAAGTTGTTTTCTTCCACCTTCCTTTTTATCATCACTTATTCATTCAATCATCTACTTGATAAATATTAATTGAGTATTTATTATGTGCCAGAAACTGATCCAGGTGGTATGGATATAAAAATACAGTGAATAAAGAGAAAATTTTAATCTCGTAGAGGAGAGAGATGATAAACAAGTCAATCAACAATATAAAATCTAGCACCAAGGAATGTCAGTGTACTCAGAACACCAACAGTGCGGGATTCTGTTATAACATCAGAAAATGGATGAATACAATATTTATCTCTGCTCGATTTAGGACAGGACACTTGAGAATTAGGAACAGGAATCAGGGCTGTAAGCTCAGTGAGACAGCATGGTGACACAGACAGAATCAAAGAAACCTGCATTTGAATCTTGTATCAGTCAGCTTTTGCTGCATAACAAACACCCCACAAATCTCGGGGCAACAGCAATGGATTTTTCAATCATAAGTTTGCAGGTGGGTTAGGGCAGCTTTGTTACAGTTACAGTTTTGTTGTCATTTCTCCTTGCTCAGCCTGTTTTCTCATCTGTAAAATAGAGATAAAACTACTTACTTCACAGCATCCATGTGAAGATGATGCTCAACACTCCCTTCTGATTAAACATACCCTCTGCTCAGGGTACCTGAGAAGCTAAATGTTCACCCTGTAGGCTGAATAGTAATCCAAAAAGTGGTCTGGGCTGTAGGTGCTCACTTAAGGAATAAGGAAGGCCATTGGCCAAGCCAATGAGTCTTGTGGTCCCCTCCCAAAATTTAGACTAGAAGAAAGAACCAGTAAGTCAGTAAAAGAGAGAGAAGCACACATCCAGGAAAAAGAAGAGACACTCTTAAAGAAAGACAAAGCAGGCTTAAAGAGCAGCCAGCCTGTGGCATCATCTCAGTCCTTGATATTTCCCTTTCAGTTTTAGCCTTTAGCCCTTCTGGTCCTCCTAATAACTCCTAAGCCTTTTCTTAAGGAGTCCTGAGTGAGGCATGTTTCCTTGCAATTGCAAGAACTGAGCTAAGACCAAGAAGATGCATATAAGTTACCAGCCCACAGCTTGGCATATAGTAGATCCTCAGTCTACCGTATAGCTGGCAGCTATTGTCCACTAATCAGAGAGCTGCTTAAGAACACGGACAGATCTTGTTCACCAGGATTTATTGAAAAACTTCTCACATACAAGATATTCATCAGATGATTTTTGGATAAATGACCAAGTGAGTGAATTGCTACATCTGAGCCTCTAAGGGAAAATGTCCAAATGGCATTCTTCCAGTTATCCATGCGACAAGTATTCACTGAATGTAAACCTGTGCCAGACCTTGGACAAGGTGCAAGGGATGCATTTGTGAACACGACAGTGTTCTTGCCCTCATGAAACTTACACCTAGCAGAGGAAACAGAAAATAAACAAGTAAAAGAATAAGTGCGTGATGGCAGGTAAGGGAAATGTTATGACAAAAAGCAAAACAAGTGGAAAGAGTAATTGGAGATGTTATTTTTAGAATTCTTCAAAATGCCTGTGGTGGATGCTGACTTACCGAGTGGGCCTCGGTTTGCCTATCTTACAATGCGGGTACTGTTGGACTGAATGATTTGAGAGGACCCTTCTGGGCCTAGTGTTCTCAATTTCTGTGGTTATGCAAGGCAGTGCCTGGACATTCCATAGCCCCTGGAAACTCCAGGCTGTCATTATCTGTAGCTGGAGAGAGATTTACATAAAGTGAGGAAGACCAGAAAGGATTGGCACCGTTCCAGGAGAGAGCCCTACGGCCCAATCCTTTTTCTGTTCTGAAAACAGTAATGTGATTACCTGTTATTTACCATGCGTGAGGAGCTGCTGGGGAGGGGAATAAATCAAGACTCTTATGGGGAGGCCTCCTTGATTATAAAAATAGATAACACTTTGATGCTCCATATTATGCTAAGTACTGTAGTCTTAACATTCTTATGATGTTAAGAAGTATAATAACCCTAAAATTACATGGGGGGGACACATGAGAAAACTGAGGCACAGAAAGGAAAAGTGTCTTGCTCCATACCAGCCAGTCACGATTGCAATCTAGGTCTCTCTAACTTTGAAGACTCTGCTCTTAACCTAAAACTAACATGAGTGAGAAAGGGATGCCTGCCCAAAGAGTGGGACAGATAGAGTCCTAGAAACCTCAAGGCAGGAAGAAATGAGAACTAAAAGAAGAGGATGGAGGCTTCCAGGAGAAGGCAGCATTTAAGATGTCTCTGGATGTACCAGGTGTGCACCTAGCCTTGGTTAACTGTGGGCTAGGAAGTCTGAGAAAAGGGGGAAGGACACCTTCACCTCTGTTATAGGCTGGGTCTCAGCTCATTTTGTAGCTCCATGGGAGGGGGGCTGCCTGTGGATGTCTTGGATCATTTCCTTTTGCTTGAAAGGAAGCTAGGGGGAGGATGTAAAGTGTTTGACCAATGCCATCTCTCAGACTCACTCACTCTCAGGTTAGAATATACAGAAAGGGTGCTGAACCCAACATAGGTACCTGAGTATGTATTATGCGCTCGCCACTTCACCTTACTCCATTCTCCTAATTAGTTCAAGAGGGAATTATCTCCATTTTAGGGAGGAGCAAAGGACTCACAAACTTTCCTCCAGTTGGCAAGTCCTGGAAACAGGATTTTAATGAAGAACTTCTGGCTCTAAACACTGTGGGTTTTGTTTGGTTGGTTGGGTTTTTGTACCTCAGCCCCATGCAGGAAATTGGGAACTCCTATTCAGTATTACAAACCTTTGACTACTGCATTTTGTTTTTTGGAGGCCAAAGAAGAACCCAATAAAACTTCTCAAAGAATCTCAGGTTTTGGACAAATTATTGTTAACTCTTTGGGGATCAGGATCACCCAAAAGGAGGATCCCCCAACCATACTGTTTTTGTGGATATAAAGAAAGAATCTGAAGTTTCTTGCCCCAAAATAATGTATGCAGAGACACATAACCTAGAGGAGTACTGACCATTCATGTGTCCTCTGCCCCCAGTCATGGAGCCCAGGTTAAAAACCCATACATCCACAGATAATTATATTCAAACATGTTGCATCCCTTTAGAGATTCTCAGAACTTGGGGAAGGAGAAATTATTAATTATTTCCTTAATTCCAGGAGGTTAAGATAGTGTTATAGGAGAACTTCCATTAACTGTCTAAACAATCTGTTTTCAGTTTTATGTTTTTTGTTTTTTTTGCTGGTGTACTTTCTAAATAATTATTTTAAGACTATGTACTCCTTGGCACAATTTTTAATTGATAGCTTAACATTTTTCTTTTTTTTTTTTTTGAGACGGAGTTTCGCTCTGTCGCCCAGGCTGGAGTGCAGTGGCCGGATCTCAGCTCACTGCAAGCTCCGCCTCCCGGGTTTACGCCATTCTCCTGCCTCAGCCTCCCGAGTAGCTGGGACTACAGGCGCCTGCCACCTCGCCCGGCTAGTTTTTTTTTTATTTTTTAGTAGAGACGGGGTTTCACCGTATTAGCCAGGATAGTCTCGATCTCCTGACCTCGTGATCCACCCGTCTCAGCCTCCCAAAGTGCTGGGATTACAGGCTTGAGCCACCGTGCCCGGCCGGAGCTTAACATTTTTCATCAAAAGTTTACATAATTGCAAAGGTTGTAATTTCTGGCATATTGTAAATTTATACACTTAAAAGTAAAACAATTACATCACTCTTTTAAATGTATCCAGTTAAATTAAATGCCCTAGGAATTCGATACCCACAATCATCCATTTAAAAAATAGATGAACACGCTCTTTTCTAAGGATCAGACATTTTGTATCATTTCTTTTTCTATTTGAACTCAAATTTCTGCTCCATGGTCCACCACAAAATTTTATCATAATGTGTGTGTGTTTTTTTTTAATGCATCAGAGGCTTACTGATGACTCTTTTAAAAAGTCCTACAGCAATTTAAACAGCTTTATTAAGGTACAACTGGCATAAAATAAGCTATACATATTTAAAGTATACAATTTGACGTAAATATATGCTTGCTGTATTAGGCTATTTGCATTACTATAAATACATGAGACTGGGTAATTTATAAAGAAAAGAGGTTTAATTGGCTCACAGTTCTGCAGGCTATACAAGCATGGCTCCAGCATTTGCTTCTGGTGAGGGGCTCAGGAAACTTCCAATCATGGCGGAAGGTAAAGGGGGAGCAGGCATCTCACATGGCAACAGCAGGACCAAGAGACAGGGAAGGTGGAGGTCCCAGACTCTTAAACAACCAGATCGAGCATGAACTGAGATTGAGAATTCATTTATCACCAAAGGGATAATGCTAAACTATTCATGAGGGATCTGCCCCAGGATCCAATCACCTCCAGGCCACACCTGCAACAGTGGGAATCACATTTCAACATGGGATTTGGAGGGGCAAACATCCAAATCACATCACTCTCTAAACCGTCCTACAAACTTTGGTAAATAATTATTAAATAGAAAAAGTAAAATTGTTTAAGAAATACCTGTCTTAATTAGGTGGCTGGGGCAATTTTTCTCTCCAATTAGCTCACTAAAACCTCCATGAGGTCGTGTATAGTGGCTCATGCCTGTAATACCAGCACTTTGGAAGGCCGAGGCATGCAGGTCACTTGAAGTCAGGAATTTGAGCCTGGCCAATGTGGCGAAACCCCATCTCTACTAAAAATGCTAAAATTAGCTGGGCATGGTGATGTGCACCTGTAATTGCAGCTACTCAGGAGGTTGAGGCACAAGAATCACTTGAACTCGGGAGGCTGAGGTTGCAGTGAGCAGAGATTGTGCCACTGCACTCCAGCCTGTGTGATGGAGTGAGACTGTCAAAAACAAACAGACAAACGCCTTAATGAATATTGCTAGAATGAAATTGGTTTTAGCAATAATTTTATTTCTATCTTTCATTTATTATAGCTGTCAAACCATGTTGTGCTAAAGCCATCTTGTAGTGGTTCCTGAAAGTCAATATTTAGAAATTTTGTGCCTGGGTGCCATGGATCGTACCTATAATCCCAGCACTTTGGTAAGCTAAGTTGAGAGGATTGCTTTAGCCCAGGCATTCAAACCTAACCTGGATAACATAGTAAGATTCTGTCTCTACCAAAATAATAATAATAATAATAATAATAATAATAATAAGCTGTGGGTGGTGGCGTGTGTCTAGTCCCAACTACTCAGGAGGCTGAGGTGGGAGGATCTCTTGAGCCTGGGAGGTCGAAGCTGCAGTCAGCCATAATTTTGCCACTGCACTCCAGCCTGGGCTACAGAGAGAGACCCTGGATTTGTTTGTTTGTTTGTTTGTTTGTTTGTTTTATGTCAGCCAGTTGTTAAATATAACTATTGCTAAAAATTAAATTATATGAACATACAATTATGTTAAAAACAAAGGAGGCTGGGTGCAGTTGCTCACACCTGTAATCCCAGCACTTTGGGAGGCCGAGGTGGGTGGATCACGAGGTCAGGATATCGAGACCATCCTGGCCAACATGATGAAACCCTGTCTGTACTAAAAACACATAAATTAGCCGGGCGTGGTGGTATGTGCCTGTAGTCCCAGCTACTCAGGAGGCTGAGGAGAATCGCTTGAACTCGGGAGGCAGAGGTTGCAGTGAGCCGAGATTGCGCCACTGCACTCCAGCCTGGGTGACAAAGTGAGACTGCGTCTCAAAAAAACAAAAACAAAAACAAAACCATAAAGGAAATAAATACTCAAAACTCATCACTTACTAATTATCTCACTACAGTTTACTGTTATCTATGCTTTTGAGATTATTTGCACCTATTGTATCTGTGTGGTAGAAATATATCTTCCCAGCTCCATGTTCAGTGACATCTCATTGGTAGCTTGAAACCAGCCATTGCTGGTGGTATTTACACTACAGAAATTGGCAAATTAGCGCTCGCTACTTCCCCTAGCCAATTGTCAAACATTTGCCAGCACACTACTGGCTGTAAGTGCTGAGAAACTTTCTTCACTTATAAAAGTTAGTAGGAACAGAAGAACTCTTGTTACAACAATGTGACAATAGATAACTAAAATCACATAGTTATCTATTCTATATTTAATGATTTATCTACTGACAACTAGATTAGGCCACCCTGCAATTTTGTGGAAAGCAAAGACTGCAAACCATTTAACTTGCAAAAAGATTTCTTATTCTGGCATGAGATTTCTTCATTTTCTCAGTTTTGTTCCAAATCCTAGGGAAGCATGTTAAAAACCACTGAAAGTAATTGCTTACCTTTAAATCTGTGGAAACCCCATGGTCAGCATTTGAAGCCTGCTTTACTGCCAAGGTTCTCTGCCACAAGAGACTTTTATTCTTTGATAATCAAGGGGTGGAAAAAGGGAAGTCACTACAAATTCTCCACTCCACAAAGTGTATGAATTCATAATATGCCAACAGAGACCAAAATGCCCTACTTCTAAGGCTATGTTACACCCTTAGAAAGATTTATACGTAAGTCAGGGAGAAACAGGGTTAGGCTTCTTTTGTACTTTGATCATCATAGGATGCCCACCTTCACACCCTGCGATAATTCCAACAGTACCTGTGCTTGGGGCCCCAGATAATTTTACAGTCTCCATATAGCAACCCCCTCCACTTCTTCCCCCAACCTGCTCCCACCAATGCACTGTTAGGAGGATGACGGGTAAGGAGGACACACAATTTTCACTTATAAAGAGTGGAAGCTGACCTAAGGATGGAAATAAACTTGCAGACCAGTTCTCAGAGAGATCAAACTTTTAAGAAAGTTCAAAATCTGGAAGATGAAGCCCTTAGAACAGACGTCAGGCACTCTGAGACCAGCGTCAGTGGTCACTAAGTGGTCTCAGAGTGGCTGAGGCCCACTGCCTATTTCTGTTCAGCCCAATGCTAAGAATGGTTTTTACATTTTTATTTTTTATTTTTTTGAGACGGAGTCTTGCTCTGTTGCCCAGGCTGTAGTGCAGTGGGGAGACCTCAGCTCACTGCAACCTCTGCCCCTCGGGTTCAAACGATTGTCCTGCCTCAGCCTCCAGAGCAGCTGGGATTACAGGCACAGGTAACCATGCTTGGATAATTTTTGTATTTTGTAGAGATGGCGTTTCAGCATGTTGGCCAGGCTGGTCTCAAACTCCTGAGCTCAAGTGATCTGCCGCCTCGGCCTCCCAAAGTGCTGGGATTACAGGCATGACTCGCTACATCGGTCCTGCATTTTTATTTTAAAATGTTATTTATCTATTTATTTATTTATTTTTGAGACAGGGTCTCACTGTGCAGTGAGCAATCATGGCTCACTGCAGCTTTCATCTCCCTGGCTCAAGCAGTCCTCCCACCTCAGCCTCCAGAGTAGCTGGGGCCACAGGGGTGCACCACAATGCCTGGTTAATTTCTTAAAAAACTTTTTGTAGAGATGGGATGTCATTATGTTGCCCAGGCTGGTCTCCAATTCCTGGGCTCAAGGGATGCTCCTATTCCTTGGCCTCCCAAAGTGCTGGGATTACAGGCCTGAGCCGTAGAGCCCAGCTGATTTTTGCATGTTTAAATGGTTGGGAAAAAGGTTAAAAGAATAATAGTATTTCGTGACACATGAAAATTATATGAAGTTCAAATGTCGGTGTCTATAAATAATGTTTTATTAGGACCTAGCCGCCCTCATTCCTTTAGTATTTATGGCTGCTTTTGAGATACGACGCTGGAGTTTGAATAGTTGTCACAGTGATCTTATGGCCCGCACAACCTAAAATATTTAGCCCTTTACAGAATAGTTTGCTGTCCCCGGTCTTAACACTGTTCACATCCCATTTGGGAAGTTCTGTATCTTCAGAGGGGAGCACACCCTGTTTGAAGGCTGGTCTAAACTCGACACCCTAGGCAAGTCCTTCCCGTCCCTGGGCCTTAGTTTCCCCAACTGTAAAATGGGGTTAGACGCAGTAATCTCTGGGGACCTGCCTAGAAGTGGGTCAAATAAATAAAGGAGGTTGTAGCTCCTGGAGGGTAGGACTAGGGGTTGACTAGGAGCCGGGGGGGCGCTGGCAGGGTGGGTCCCTTGGGGTTTCCAACTCCGCGGGCGGGCGCAGTGCCCCACAGGCCTCGCTTCCACTGGGGAATTCCGGGCGGGGTGCAGGCGGCGGGGCGGGGGCGGGGGCGGGCCGGGGCGGGGCCGGTAGGCCGCCTATAAGATGGGTGGCGCGCCCGCCTGGGGCCACTTGCTGCAGCCTGCGCGCCCTCTCCAGTCTGCGGTGCCATGGCCCCCGCCCGTCTGTTCGCGCTGCTGCTGCTCTTCGTAGGCGGAGTCGCCGAGTCGGTGGGTGCTTGGAGGTCCCCGGGGGGGCGGGGGGCCTCAGGCCGGTGCCTCCTTTGTTCCTCGGAGCGTGGGATGGGGGAGCAGATCAGTGGGTACGCCACCCCCAACCGGACACCGGGGCCCGGGAAACTTTGTTGGAAACTTTGCTCCGGGGTCACGGGCCATCTCCGGGATGGCTTCACGCGCCGTGCGCCCCTCGCCTGTTGCTCTTCCCGCCTCCCCTGGCCCTGCAGGCTCGTTAGTGACTAAGCCGGTGTCAACTCTTCAACTCCCACACCCTCGTCCCTTCCCTGGTGACGCTGGGGCAGGCTTGGAGCGCTGAATCCCCTCCTCGCTTTCTAGGCGCCCAGAGCGGACAGCTTTAGGATCCGAGATGGCCTGGGGATCCGGGGGCTGCGTGTACTCGGAAGGGGGAGGGGTTTAGGGTTGTGCGAGGCCCTCTCTCACACACCAGAGAGAACTGAGCCCTGACCTCAGTTGTGGCCCCAGCTCTGTCATTGACTTGTGACTTAGGGCAAAGTCCTGCCCTTCTGAATCTCTTCCCAATACTGCACCACGGATCTGAGGGAATGGGGCAAGAGGGGACTGCTACTGCTTTAGGGTTTCTAGAAAGTTGGGAACTCTGCTCTTTTCAAGGACAGAGGAGAGGAATGGTTTAGACTCAACATTTAGCCAGGAGCTGAGCTTCTGCTTTCTGCAAGAAGTGTGTTCATTCTTTCTCAATTGCAGATAAGAAAATTGAAGCATCCACCTTGAGTGAGGTGAAGAGGGTTGGGGGAGAGAAGGCCTCTATCAGCCCAAAGAAACATTCTCACTGCCCACTGGTCCATGTCATAACTGTCCCTGGGCCAGCAGAAGCTCTATCCATCCCCACAGCCAGCTGAGGAGGAGGGGGTCAATCTCATCTGGGAGACTGGGGGCATGGGAATTACTGGTGAAGGCAATCTGTCCCCCAGTGCCTGAGCTTTGTGCCCCTTTTGTGCCCTTTAGCTCCAGTTTTCAGAGAGAGAGTCCTTGCAGTTTAACCATTAATGTTAATTTCTTTGAAAGCCTTGGGGCTCCTATTCCTCTGAATTTACTTAGGGGAAGGTTGATTCTGCCTGCAGGCTCTTCTTGAGGAATGAATGAGACCCTAGGCAATACTTCAGCACAATTCCAGGCATGCCATGATGATTGCAAACATTTAGCGCCTTTGTGGGGGGGCCAGACATTGTTCTAATAACTTTCTAATGGGTATATCAAGGAGCTTAATTCCAACAACAATCCTACTGTGTATTGTTCTTAAACTGGTCCTGAGGCTAGAGAGGTTAAGTAACTTGCCCAGGGTCACACAGTTAATAAACAATAAACGGTGAGTCAGATTGAAATTTAGGCAGCCAGGCTTTCAAGTTTCTGCTTTAGCTTCTATGCTTTGTGCTACTCCAAGCGTCCCATACTTGGTAACTCAAGACGGGTTTAGAATCGGTTGAGATTTTAGGCTGGAAGGCAAAGGAATTCTGAGGTGGGAAGGAAACAAGGCCAGTAAGGTGATGACTTAACCTAAACCAAGGGCTACCTTGCCTGAAAGGTTAGTGGCTGAGGACCCAAGCCTTCTGCCTCTGGCGCAGTGCTCTGAACTAGGCCCTGAAGGATGTGTTGGGGTCAAGCAACTGGGGAAGCATCCGAAGGGATACCTCCTGGGCAGTACAGGGAAAAAGAGGAAAGGACCCAGGAGGTTGCTGAGGTCACCATGTGCCCAATCACATGCCAGTTTCCTCCCGGGGCTGTGAGTCTGCAGGTGCTTCGGGGTGCTGAGCAGACAGCTGTGTCCTGGGGACATTCTGAAGGATGTGGTTTGGGGGAAGGGGACTGTGTCAGTCCTGCCTGGGTGACCCATCAGCTGGAGGAGACATCAGCCCTGGGCAGCTGCTTCCTGAGAAAGGTATCAAGTCTCATCCTGACCTCAGCTCTCTCCTTCCTGGCTAATATCACAGACCTCCTGCCTGTAACTGGGGCACAGGGCTTCCCCTTTGGCCTATCCCCTCCCTCTTTTCTAGGTTGTGGTTGGAAAAATCAGACCTAGTCACAGTTGGCTTGGACTGAAGAGATGATCCAGCATGTCCTTTTCTTTTTGCAGGTAGAGAGAAGTGAGGAGGCCCAGGGAGAAGGACTTTGCTAATAGCAGCTAGGATTGATAGAGTACTTTTTGTATGACAGATCTGGTGCATTTTATCCTCACAAAAAAGACCTATCACATGGGGATTCTATTATGCCCACTTTCCAAATGTGACAGGTAAAATGGTACTACTTTGAGTTAGCAGAGAGCATCCAGGACCCCAGGATCTCTGACTAGTAGTCCTCCCATTGTGAGTGGTGTTCCCCCCACTGTTCCATCATTCCCCTTACCACCCCCATGTTTTGGAAGGGAACCCAGGCTCAGTACCCAGCTGTCCTCTCCTCTGTTTGGCTGGGCTTGCTATACTAAACCAGTTCTTCCTGTCCAGCTGGGAGCATTCCCTGATCTGCCTTCCTGCCACTCCCTCTCAGGCCAATTAAAGGCAGCCTTGTTTAGGGAGTCCCCTCCACCCAAAGGTGTTTCTACCCAGGGGCACAGCCTACTGACTTGGCCCCAGGCCCAGGCAGTTCTGGGGAAGTGTCCCCCACCTATCAAGTGTACTTGATAGTTTAAGGACATTTCTGGTCTTCTACAGCGTCCTCTTCTTGAGCGGGGGTGGGGCGGAAGCCTAGGGACTTCTAGGACCCTTGAGTGAACAGTGAGAGCTCTTGGGACTTCTCGAGCCCAGGGAGTTATCAAACATTTGGGCCATGATTTGGAGGGTTCCATGAGGTTGGGGGAAGGCTTCTTTCCCTGCTGGGCTGACATCCCTCATCATAAAATGAAAGATTTGAACAGGGTGGCCTCGAGTCCTTTCCATCTCTGAATTTGATTAATAACTTAAGTACCTACTATTCAAAAGAGGTCTCTCTCTTGAAGGAATTAAGAAGGAATGAACATACTCCACCAAATTCTGAATCCCCTCCCCCTCCACCCCCACACACCCAGGGCAGGAACTCTGCTCTATTTGTTTTTGTGAAATACCTGTCCCCTAGTTAGTACTCAGGAAATGCTTGTATGAATGAATAAATTCATGCATGTAACTTTATTCTAAATGGTTCATTAATGTTTTTTATTTCTAGTATGAATATCTCCCCGTACTGCAAGGTACTATTTTCTCTATTTTTACAGGAAATGGATGCTCAGAGGAATGCAGTGGCTTGCTAAGGTCAGAATCAGGTCCGACTGATAGGGCAAGGTGTCTGGTTTGAGTGTCCTCAGAATATTCCAGATGAGGAAATTTGCTGGGTTTGAAGGTAGATACCTTAGGTCCTACTTCTGCATTGCTGGGTGACCTTGAGCAAACATGCCCTATTTCTGGGTCTCAGTGTCCCCAGCTCTAAAATAAGGAGGCTGGATCATTGCCTTCTAAGGTCCTTCCTGCCCGGAGAGCCCATTGATGAGGGGAGGGGCCCTTTCCTGGTCTCGTTGGTAAAGTCTAAACAAATCCCAGTCTCAGAAGAGAAGTGGGGGTGAGGGGACATTCGGCTCCTGCCATCCCCAGCTCCTAGAAACAGAGGGCTTTTCCAAGGACTTTGAGTGCTGAGCTTGCCTGAATGGGGAGCTGGGGAAGCCAGGCTGGGCTCCCAGCCCCAGCTCCCTGTTGGGAGAAGTTGGCTCCTAGCTGTCCTTCAACCTCCCAGACTGGACAGGCAGGTATGATTTCCAAATGATGGCTTAAAATTGGGGTAAGGGGCTGCACCGAGCGCTGTGAGTCACTGCATGCTAGCGTAGCCTGCCTGAGTCACCCATTTCCTTTCAAACTCTTGGCTAATAGGACAGCTGTGTGGTGGGGGTGTTGGAATGCGCTCAGAGTTTTACCTCGTCCTTTGGGAGTCATTGTTTCAGTGTCCAGGGCCTTGAGGGGACATACAGGAAATGTTTGTACTAGGGCCGGCACTTTCACGTGTGGGCTTTGACATTGTACATTGCCTGCGTGTGGACTTTGACATTGTACGTTGTGCAGCCAGTCCTCAAAATTGGGCTTTAGACCTCTGCAGAGCAGGTAGTACTGTTTTCCCCTTTAAGGCAAAACTGAGGCTGCAACTGGCCTGCATTTTTTCATCGAGCAAAAGCTGGTACCGTTCAGGTTTGGTTTGACCCCAGGATTTTCTGATATTTGTGATGACCCCTCTTTGCTTCCTGGGGGGCCAGAGGGCATTGAAACATTGGCTTGGTGTTAGGCAGACCTAACTCCAGACGTGCTAAGTCCACCTCTTACTAGTTACATGAACTCAGTCCTGCTACTCAACCTCTGAGCCCCAGCCTCCCAGTCTGTTAAGAAGATCATGATACCAGTGTGGCGAAGCTTAAAGGAGACGACAGGCCTCTAAATAAAGGCACCTAGTACCATGCCTGGTAGGGAGGAGGTGTTACTTAGTGACAGTTCCCTTCCTTGCCCAGGCCACCTTCATGCCAGGGGGTCCTATCTCCTCCTGGAAAGCTTTCTCCCATTCCCCTTATCCCCCTTATCTACCCCCACACTGGGAGGTGGGAAGGGAGAAGTCCAGGGTGGGGCTGTTGGAGTCCGAATCTCCTATTTGTTTATCTTAAAAGTGGGCTGTTTGCTAATTATTGAATGGGTTTATGTTTAAACAAGAACCAGTTCTGGGCAGCCCCACCTCTCCTGCTGGGATTTGCTGGAGCCTCGTGCTGAACAGTTTGCAGCCTGAAGGGAGAGGGGGCAGGGGGTTTAACAAGGGTAACGGACCACTGTGGACACTGCCCAGGACTTGGGGTCACCCTCCTGTGCTGGAGGGGCAGAGTTTCTACTCTTAAGGAGGCTGAGTAATTGCAAATAGCACTTTGGGGGGTGAGGTGTTGGTGGACAGAAAAGGTACAGTGTTCTGAAAAGCCAGTTTCTCGTATATTTTCACTGCATGGTGCCCTAGAGAGGGAAGAGAGAGAACACGTATGTCAACAGTTGGGGTCTCATTTAACTTTAGAAGAACAAGCCTGACTTCTTGGGCTGGTTTGTCATTAACAGTGGTGACCTTTGGGCGCATTCTTGAACCTCACTGGGGCCTCTCTGGTCCTGTCTGCTGAAGGCTGGGTGACTGAAAAACGGTACAGAAAACTCCAGTCCCTGTCCTAGCTCTGCTGCTCACCCAGGGACACACACAGTTAATACGTCACTTTGTTGATGTGAACCCCAGTGTCCTCTATAAAACACCTGTGGCACTCAAAGGTCATAATCGGTGTTTGGCAAACTTGTAAAGTTCTGGCTTTATTAGCACCTGGACAAGGGTTCTTAACCTCGCCAGAGTTTAGCTTTGGGGAGGTGGTGTCTGTGCGTTGAAAATGTAAACTAAGAGTTACAGTTATTGAGGTTTAGACCTTTTTATCCTTTTCAGGGGGCTTCAGTACTCCCCAAAAGGTCACTCTGATCTCAGCAGTTCTTTCTGGCTTTGACCTTTCTACAGTCATCCTTCCTCCCTCCCCCACTTCCCAGCCTTGCTCATGCCTCCCGTTTCCCCCAACCCCCACCATCAGCCCAGACCTTCCTATTCAGCGGCTCCCACCCCTTCAGGCTGCGTCTCACCCCTCCCCCGTCCTCCAGGCCAGGGAGCTCGGCTGCTCCAGTTTTCTCTGGCACAGTAGAAGAGGCTGCTGGTCAGGTGACACCTGGGGTAATGGAAAGGGGAGGCAGGGAGAGGCTGGTATGTGTGGAAACAGTGACTTGGTGAAGCCCAGCAGTCAGTGGCCGGCCTGCGGGAACTGGCGGTGTCACTCCAGCCTCTGGGCGTGGGGGCAGCTGTGGCACATGGCTGGCCCGGCTACCCAGAGTGGGGATACTCCTTGCCTTGGGGAAGCCCTGCCGGAGCCGTCTGTGAGACAGACTGACCTGGTCTGGAGGATGGCTTCTCTGCGGGGTGGTGAGGGAGGCTGGGAAGAGGCAGGAAGCCAGACCCAGGGCTGATCTAATCAACTGAGACAAGGCTGCAGCGTGGGTTCTCTGCTCTGAGAACACAGGAGGTTTGTTTACATCCCAAGAGCCTCCCTAGCCCTCGGATCCAGCAGGGATTTCGGATCTGCTGCCTAGATTACAAGCTCCAGCTTCAATGCACCTCTGTCTCCGAGGCCCTGAGGGAGCCAGCCCCCTCCTGGCTGTCTCCACCAGTAATCGGAGCAATGCCCAGCTTGGTTACCGGGCTGGGACAGAGGGAGGCTTGTCTCTTTGAGACCTTTTACAGATTGGGAAACTGAGGCTCAGAGAAGGGAATTGTCCACGATCATCCAGGGAGTTGATAACAAAGGTGCTGGATCAGCTCCTGGCAGGGAGACGTCCAGAGGCTCCTGAACCCTTCCCCCATTTCTAGCTGGTACCCTAGGATCCTGGAGTTCTTGCTATGGGAATGGACTGCCTTGGGGCTTGGTGAAAAGCTGGTTGCTGGCAGTGCCAGGCCTGGCTCTCTCCTGAGTGATTGTGTTCAGAGTAACCCGACCTTGAAGGCGACATTTGAACCCTCACTCCACCCCCACCCCAGACCTGGTTTAACCATTCAGGCAGGCACCAGAGCACCAGACCATGGATTGGTGTGTAGTTTCTTTTTACCTTCTAAATACTTTTTTTTTGTCCCTGGGGACCCAGGTCCCCAAGTAGAATTTCAGGTGTTTCTGATCACCTGTCGTTTTTATTTTCGGGGAAAATAAAAATGGTCTTTACCTCTATCTGCTTAGGACAGGTGGTCAAAGCTGTGTGATCTTGGGCAGGTCTCTGACTATCTGCATCTTTTTTTTTCCACAGTCTGAAGGGACCTGATTGGTTGTTGAAAAGTCTCTGGGCTCAGAAGCAAAATGATAACCCATTATAGGTTATATTCCTTTACAGTTTGCAAAGCACCATCTCCCTGTCCCCAGGCTAGCTTCCTTCCAGCAATAGAACTGCCTCTGCAAGTTTTCCCAGGCCTCTGATCCTTTGAGCACTAATCCCACTGGCCAGGAGGAAGGCAGGTAGGGGTTAATCACAGCCACTATTCATTGATCACCTGCTGTGTACCAGGCCACGTGCTGGGTCCCTTGCACACACAAATGCATTCCACTTACTCCTCATCACCCTGCAAGGTGCTACCAGCCCTAGTCACAAAAGAAGAAACCAAGGATTTCAGAGATGAAATAAACTCCCAAGCTCATATAGTTAGGAAGTGGCAGAACTCACACTTGTGAATCTGCCTTGATGCACGACCACTCCGGGTGGTAGAGTCACAGTTGTGGGCCCCAGGTTTTAGCCATTCTGGGGAATGTCTGGCCCTTAAAGAAGTGGGTGGGGTGGGGAAGAACAGTTACTACTAGTGTACACTGCTGGGGGTCGCCTGCCAGAAATCATTCTGGTGGGTCCAGGTGTTGGAGCCCCAGGTACCTGCCATCCCTCTCCCCACTAAATTTGGCTTGCCCAATTATTACCCTTCTGGTCTTCCCTCCTGAAAGAAGGGTCAGGTGTGTCCCCAACCCTACCTCCCCTGGGGAGGAGCCAGGTGGGGGGAGGCTCTCATTAGTTCACAGTTATCCAAGCCCAGACCCTGAACTCCTCCCTGGTGCCCCAGCCAAGTTTCTGTTCCTTTGTTTAAGCAATATCACTTTCATCTTTGTTTACTCCTGGGCAGGAGCAGGGGTGCCCTGGAGCCCTGGCCCAGGCAGTGTGTTGTGGACTGGCGGGTTAGGCTGGAGAGAAGTGAAGAGTGGGTGGCAGTGAGAAGTCTAGTTGTGGTTAGGATGTGGTCTTGAGAAAGATCTGGATTTGAATCCCAGCTCTATTGCTTTCTAGTTGCATGACATTGGATAAGTGACTCAGCTGAACCTTAGTTTTCCCGTCTACAAAATGGGTAGAGCACCTTGCAAAGCTATTTTGCCAATTAAATGAACTCGTATAAACGAAGTACCCAACATGGTGCTTGGCATGTAGTGGATACTCCTTTTAGTCACTCATGCTTTTCCTGGAGTGACAGAAGCCATAGGATTTGGGGATAGGGTTGGGATAGGATCTTTTTGTAGCTTCATGCCTATAGCCAAAAGACTAGATGGGGAGTATAACTGTAATGACAGCTGCTGCCTGTGGATTTGCTGAGACCCTCAGGGGCAGCCAAGACCCTCGAAGGGGAGAGAAGGTAATTCCAGTCTGGGAACCAGGAGACCTGGGTTCTAAGTCCATCTCTGCTGCCAGCTGCTTGGATGACCTTGGCAAAGTCCCTTGTCGTCTTGTCTGTTTGCTAGGTTATAAAATCAGATACCTTCTGTTGGCAGGTGTTAGTTTCTATAGAACAAAAGAGCACTTGCCCTCCCTTCTTTCTCCCCAACAGTCTGGGGAAGAATCTAGGATCTCTAAACCCCAGCCACTGATCCCAGATCCCCACCAGCCACAGGGCTGGCAGGGTCTGTGGGACCCAGGCCCACTGCCCTATTTTTTATTTTTTGGAGACAGGGTCTTCCTCTGTCACCCAGGCTGGAGTGCAGTGGTGCAATCATAGCTCACTGCAGCCTTGACCTCCTGGTCTCAAGTGATCCTCCCACCTCAGCCTCCCGAGTAGCTGGGACCACAGGCATGCACAACCACATTTGGCTAATTTTTGTAGAGATGGGGTTTCACCATGTTGCCCAGGCTGATCTCAAACTCCTGGGCTCAAGTGATCCTCCCACCTTGGCCTCCCAAAATGTTGGGATTAAGCCACTGTGCCTAGCCACCACTGTCTTATTTAGTTGGTAATTTCTGTTGTGTGTTCATGAAAGGGACAAAGATACAAGGAGACTTGAGGGCCCAGAGGGTGCCTTTGCATGTACACACATGAACACACATGCCTGGGCAAAGGTGGGGTGAGCTGAGGAGAACAGACCACATTCTTAGGCAGGAGCAGGGTGGGGTCCATCTCTGGTCAGGGCTGGGTCTGGCTGCTGGGTGGCCTGGTTCTTCAAAGCCATCCCAGACTGAATGGGCTTTATCTGAAAAGAGGGCGGAGGAGAGGAGGGCTGCTGGTGACTTCCCAACCTTTACAGAAAAAAGAGCGATTGCCCACAATCCCACAAGGCTTGGTCCCGTCTTGCTGGCCTAGTCCTAAATGGCTCTTACCCACTTGGGAGTTTCCTTCCTTCTTGTCAGAGGTCATGGGTGGAGAAGGGACCAAAACAGGGCAGAGAGGGGACTTCCAGAGCTGAAGGAGAGATTTAATTCCCTCTGTCCTCCCATCACCACTGGGAGCTGGAAGAAGTTTCTTCCCAGCCCCTTGACTTGCTGTAGGAGGGAAATCCTGGGCTCATCTAAATGCAGCCTTTGAAGACTCCATCTTTCCAGAACTTTGGAATAGTATTGAATCCCGGCCGTGCCACGGAGCCCCGGGGTGACTTTAGACTAGACTAGTTTCTTTTTTGAAAACTGAATATAAAAATGAAAGGTTAAGGATGAACAGGTGCCCACAAAGAAGGCTGAACTGGAAATAAATCTTGGTTTCAGCCTTGGTTTTGCTGCTGACTTGGCTGCAAGATCTTCACACCCCACTTTCGCTCATAGCCTTCATTTCTTTAATGTAAAACGGAGGTAATTCCTAACAGCCAATGGGCATGCTAATCCCATGGGTTGTTTTGAAATATCTCTTAGCACTTTCACATACTGAAGAGAGGCTGGATGCATAAACAACATTCCGTGGCTCCCAGGGGCAATGAGGAGTGGGAAAAGGTCTCTCAGCCTGAGACAAATCTCCTGATGGAACTACAGCCCCTATTGAGGACTTTCACCTGGTCAACAAGTGGCCAAAGTGTACCATTCTTTCTTTCTCCTGGCTGGATTTGACCCTCCCCCCCCCCACCGACTTAACAGGGCTCCCTTGGAGCCTGGGGCAGGCTGGTGGCCCCGTGTGCATATGTGTTCATGCATGTGTTTATGTGTTTGTGGTTAAAGATCCAGGTGAGTGATGCCTGGGTTCTGGTCCAGTGTGGCTACTTCCTGCTCGTGTGGCCTTGGACAAGTGACTTTACTTTTCTGAGCCCTTGTTTCCATCTCTGCAAAAAGGGACTATTCAAAGGACCTAGAGAGGCTGTGTGCTTGTTTAAGGCCTGTCACTTGGGTTCTTGGGGGATTTGCCACAGGAGATGGAAGTAGGAGCCCAGGGACCCTGCCCTTAGGTATAGGCACTTGGGCAGCCACGGGGAGCCTTCCTCCTGCTCTGCCAAACCAAAGCCACAGGCACGGGCTATGTGCGGGGGCTTGAATTCCAGCACCAGCAGCCCAGCAGCTCCTGATTCCCGAGTCATGAAGTCATCTCTGACCAGGACTTAACCTCTCTGGCTTTCCACCCCCACGGGTGCCAAGCGTTCAGCAGAGATTCTCCCCACGCCCTGGGGAGAGAGTGATTCCTGGCCACTGCCTTTCTTGCAGCCTGACCCCGCTCCCTTCCGAGAATCCAGCGTCCTCCCACTGTGGGGGTGGAAGAGGGGCATGAGGGTCAGGCTCCACCTGCCTCTCCCCGGAAGCCCAGGGGGAGAGTACAGGAGTGGCTCCGAGGCAGCTTTCCTGGGCCTCTCCTGCAATGACAGTAGCCTTATCTCAGGGACAGATGCTCCTTCTCACACCCCCTCCTTTGTCAATGGCAGTCTCAGCTGAGTGAAGGACAGGCTGGGGTGTCCGAAACAGAGACCTGACCTCTTTCTATCCTGAGTTATGTAGCGAACACTCTGTGTGACCTTGGGCAAGTCCTTGCCCGGTTCCAGGCTCAGATTCAAGTTGTGTGGAACGGGAGGACAGGCGCTCCTTGGGTCCTGGAATTCTGTGATTCTAAGCAGACTCCCAGCTCCCGCAGTTATGGGGTCTGGAGATGGGAATGTCTTGCAGCGGGAGGGGCATGGTGTATTGAACTTAATGAAAAACCCCAGCTCTCCTGGCAAATACTAGGCACTTTAATGTTTGAATTAATTAATAGAATAATGAACTTTGCTCAGAGCAGCTGTTCTCTGGGTAAACAGAAGCCTGAGCCCAGAAGCTGGAGGAAGGGTGATGGGCATCCAAATGCTTCCTGTGCTCTTGAGGGTGCTTTGTTCCCACTCCGTGGAGCTGCAGGATGGGAGCAGGGTACCTGATGTACTGTAGGGCTGCCCGGGACCTTTGACACTTTCCTTTGGCAAGCTGTTTGGTGGGAGCGGACCTGAGACTGTGTCATGATCAGCTGTGTCTCCATGGGGTAGTGGCTGAGTGACGTTTATGGGTACTGGAGTGGATGGTCTGTGAAGGTGAGGATTGTGCCTCTTGGTGTCTGCATGGTGCTGGCAGCAGAGCCGATCTGTGGGAGATGTTTGGAAGGCAAGACTGAATCCAGGAGTGCACTCCTGAGTCATCAGGTCTGGGCAGCGCCCTGACCTGAGGCTGTCTTAGGGTGTGCGTGAGGCAGCCCTGTCTGTCCCGGCCCAGACTGACTCAGCTGGGAAAAGTGTCCCGGACTGGGCAAGACCAGAACCAGCAGCCCACTCCCTGTCCTGTGTGAATCAGCTGCCCCTGCATCACAGAGCCCTGCAGTGTAGCATCCCAGGGCCCTGTGCATGGAGACTCCTGGCTCTGAAGTCAGGCAGCCCTGTGTGTGCAATCCTTGCTCTTCCATCCGCCAGCTGTGTCACCAAAAGAAAATGACTCTCTCGGCTGTAAAAATAAGTGAATAACATGCCTCCAGAGTTATTAAAACAGGGCCCGGCACACAGCAAGTGCTTGGTAAATGATACCTAGCCATATTAATACTTTGATTATTACCTCATTTACTATTTTTATTTTTTTTTGAGACGGGGGTCTCACTCTATAGCTCAGGCTAGAGTGCAGCGGCGCGATCCTGGCTCACTGCAACCTCCGCCTCCTGGGTTCAAGCAATTCTCCTGTCTCGGCCTCCCAAGTAGCTGGGACTACAGGTGCAAGCCACCACGCCCAGCTAATTTTTGTATTTGTAGTAGAGATGGGGTTTCACCATGTTGGCCAGGCTGGTCTTGAACTCCTGACCTCAGGTGATCTGCGTGCCTTGGCCTCCCAAAGTGTTGGGATTACAGGTGTGAGCCACAGTGCCTTGCCTCATGTACTATTTTTATTTGCCCAGAATGGGAAAGAGACTTGCCTAAGGACACACGGCGAGTTAGAGGTAGAGTGGGATCCAGGACGCAGGTCTCCAGGCCCTGGCCTGGTCTCTTTTTAGTTTTTGAAATGCCCACTTCACTAGCTTTCGGGCATCGGCTGTCATGGAGCACTGGGGATGTTGGCTGATGTGTCTCCTTTCTTTATCTTAGATCCGAGAGACTGAGGTCATCGACCCCCAGGACCTCCTAGAAGGCCGATACTTCTCCGGAGCCCTACCAGATGATGAGGATGTAGTGGGACCCGGGCAGGAATCTGATGACTTTGAGCTGTCTGGCTCTGGAGATCTGGGTACGGAAGGTGTGGTGGGCAGGCATAGGCACAAAGCTGGAGGGAGTGGTGGCCTAAGCAACCAGGAGGGTGCCCATGCCTTGAGACTTGGATTTTTGTGGGACTTTTCCTAGAATGCCCTTCCTCCTTCTCAAAAAAAGGGGAGACAAAAGTAATGGATTAACCTTTCCATCCCTGAGAGCCCCTGGGGACAAGCTGTGTGCTGCTTTGAAGTCATTGGTAGCTCCGGGTTTTCTGAGCTCCAGCCTGAACCTGTCCTCATGGGCTCTTCTCTTTGCTGCGGGGCATGGTGGGGGTGGG
Source organism: Theropithecus gelada (assembly GCF_003255815.1). Taxonomy (NCBI): domain Eukaryota; kingdom Metazoa; phylum Chordata; class Mammalia; order Primates; family Cercopithecidae; genus Theropithecus; species Theropithecus gelada. The sequence continues at coordinate 57,326,076 of NC_037678.1, forward strand.
GTGAGGGTAGGCTGGGTGGCAGGACAGGGTTGAGGTGGCGAAAGAGGACCCATAGAGTGTTTTCCTTTCTCTGAAAGGAAAAGTTCCAGCCTGTGCCACATGGTGAGAACTTGTCTCTACAAAAACACAAAAATTGGCCGGACGTGGTGGCATGCACCTGTAGGAGTCCCAGTTACTTGGGAGGCTGAGGTGGGAGGATCCCTTGAGCCCAGGAGGTTGGGACTGCAGTGAACCAAGATCATGCTACTGTACTCCAGCCTGGGTGACAGAGTGAGACCTTTGTCTCAAAAAAAAAAAAAAAGAAAGAAAGAAAAGTAGCAGTTTAGAAGTGGGGATGGGGTGGGAGGGGGCATGAGTGGGCAGAGATGTAGTTGGGAAACCAAGAACAAGTCCCTGCTTCAGTGGGGGTGGGGTGGGTGAAGGGCCCAAGGCCTCCAGGCCAGACAGCTGATAAATGTCCCTCCTATGTGCAGAGAGGTGTTAATGATTGCAAGTTTTAGCTCTGGAGTCACATGGTCCTGAGTTTAAGCCTCCACCCTGTGTGAACTGAGCCTCAGTTTTCTAATCCGTAAAATGGGAATAATAAAGATAGTAAGTACATCAGTGTTGTGGGGTCTGAACTGACAAAGCTTTTGGCACCCACCAAGCACTCAGTACATGTGTGTTTGGTTTTTTAAAAATATAAATTTTATGGTCAGGTATAGTGGCTCATGCCTGTAATCCCAGCACTTTGGGAGACCAAGGCAGGCAGATCCATGAGGTCAGGAGTTTGAGACCCACCTGGCCAACATGGTGAAACCCCGTTTCTACTAAAAATACAAAAATTATCCGGGTGTGGTGTCGGGTGCCTGTAATGCTGGCTACTTGGGAGGCTGAGACAGGAGAATTGCTTGAACCTGGGAGGCAGAGGTTGCAGTGAGCTGAGATCGCGCCGCTTGCACTCCAGCCTGGTGACAGAGCAAGACTCCATCTTGAAAAAAAATAAAAATAAAAACATAAATTTTATTATGTGCATTTAAGGCATACAACATGATGTTATGGGATACATATAGATAGTAAAAACGTTACTACAGTGGAGTTAATTAATATATCCATCATCTCATATAGTCATCCAGTAAATGTTTTAATATTGCAGTTAGAGTTTTCTTTCTTAATAGTTAATTCCCTGGGGATCTTGTTAAAATGTAGATTTTGGCCGGGCATGGTGGCTTACACCTGTAATCGAAGCACTTTGGGAGGCCAAGGCAGGCGGATCATGAGGTCAAGAGATCGAGACCATCCTGGCCAACCAACATGGTGAAACCCCGTCTACTAAAAATACAAAAATCAGCTGGGCATCATGGCGCACCCCTGTAGTTCCCGCTACTTCGGAGGCTGAGGCAGGAGAATCCCTTGAACCCAGGAGGTGGAGGTTACAGTGAGCCGAGATGGCACCACTGCACTCCAGCCTAGGCGACAGAGAGAGACTCTGTCTCAAAAGAAAAAAAAAAAGTAGATTTTGATTCAGTCAGCCCTGAAATTCTACATTTTTTTTTTTTTTTTTTGAGACAAAGTCTTGTTCTGTCACCCAGGCTGGAGTGCAGTGGCACGATCTTGGCTCACGGCAACCTCTGCCAACCAGGTTCAAGCGATTCTCCTGCCTCAGCCTCCCGAGTAGCTGGGATTACAGGCGCCTGCCATCACGCCCGGATAAGTTTTGTATTTTTATCAGAGACAGGGTTTCACTATGTTGGCCAGGCTGGTCTCGAACTCCTGATCTCAAGTGATCTGCCCGCCTTGGCCTCCCAAAATGCTGGGATTACAGGTGTGAGCCACCGTGCCTGGCCTTGAAATTCTACATTTCTAACCAACTCTCAGGTGTTGCTATTGGTTTTTGGATCCACACTTTGCAGAGCAAGGGTTTAGAGCAAATGAAGCCTCTGCCCAGCGGCCAGCTCACACATTCCTGTGAAAGAGCCAGGGGGTGGGTCTGAGGAGCCCCATTTTACAGATGAGATGACTGAGGTAGGGGTGGGGAAGCTTGCTTGCTGGACATTGAGCATTTGGAGGCTGGTTGTAAGGTCGAGCTACCACCAACCCTGGCTGAAGGGGTCATTTTCCTGGGGTAATGGGCCTCACACTCACACAGCTATTCTGACCTTACAGATGACTTGGAAGACTCCACGATCAGCCCTGAAATTATCCATCCCTTGGTAAGTAGCTACATGCTTCTGCCTCTTCCACTTTTCTCCTCTACAGCAGACCTATTAGGAGAGGCAGAAAATACAGCCCCCATAGGCAGAATAAGTGAGGGGTCTTACCCCACTATGCGGGAAGGCTTTTTAAAAATCTGGCCCTGGGCTGGGCGTGGTGGCTCAGGCCTGCAATCCCAGCACTTTGGGAGGCTTGAGGTCAGGAGTTTGAGACCAGCCTGGGCAACATGATGAAACCTGTCTCTACGAAAAATACAAAAATTAGTCAGGTGTGGTGGCATTGTACCTGTAGTCCCAGCTACTTGAGAGGCTGAGGTGGGAGAATGGCTTAAGTCCAGGAGGCAGAGGTTGCAGTGAGCCAAGATTGTGCCAGTGCACTCCAGTCTGGGTGACAGAGCCAGACTGTGTTAAACAAACAAAAAAATCTGGTCCCAGCCTCATTTTGCAGGTTGCTGGTAGGCCATCCTCCCTGCAGGGATAGTCACCATCAATACCAACTCCTTTTCTCTACATTTATAGCTATTTCCTAGCATTGATATAAAAGTATATATACAGGCCAGGCGCAGTGGCTAATGCCTGTAATCCCAGCACTTTGGGAGGCCAAGGCAGGCAGATCACCTGAGGTCAGGAGTTCGAGACCAGCCTGGCCAACATGGTGAAACCCTATCTCTACTAAAAACACAAAAAATTAGCCAGCCCTGGTTGTGGGCACCTATAGTCCCGGCTACTTGATTGGGAGGCTGAGGTAGGAGAATCGCTTGAACCTGGGAGGCAGAGGTTGCAGTGGGCAGAGCCATTGCACCCCAGCCTGGGCGACAGAGTGAGACTCCCATTCAAAAAAAAAAAAAAAAAAGTATATATATAAAATTCTGTGAACTATGTTTTTCACTTAGACTGGTCATGAGTATTTGCCTGCATAATTTAATGCTCTTGTCATTTTTATAGGCTGCATAATAGTTTACCTGATTCCTTTTATTGATGGAAAAATGGTTTATAATTTCTTAACATTTTAAAATGATAACACTGCAGCAAACATCTTTTTTATTTTTACAGAGCGATAACAAGTTTATTAAGAAAGTAAAGGAATAAAAGAACGGCTACTCTGTAGGTAGAGCAGTGGCATTGGCTGCTGGTTGCCCATTTTTATGGTTATTTTTTGATTATATGCTAAGCAAGGGGAAGATTATTTATGAGTTTTCCAAGAAAGGGGTGGGCAATTCCCAGAACTAGGGGGTCCTCCCCTTTTTAGACCATATAGAGTAACTTCCTGATTTGCCAGGACATTTGTAAATTGTCATGGCATTGATGGGAGCATCTCTTAGCATGCTAATAAAGTATAATTAGCATATAATGAGCAGTGAGGCCAACCAGAGGTCAGTTTCATTGCCATCCTGGTTTTGGTGGGTTTTAGCTGGCTTCTTTATTGCAACCTGTTTTATCACAAAAGTCTTTATGACCTGTATCTTGTGCAGACCTCCTATCTCATACTGTTACTTAGAATGCTTAACTTACTGGGAATGTGGCCCAGCAGGTCTCAGCCTTATTTTACCCAGCCCCTATTCAAGATGTAGGCACTCTGATTCAAACACCTGACATTTTCCCCCTCCCTTTTATAAGAGAACCCTTAATCCTAAAGGTTGCAGCGGGACAAAGATCCATCTTCTGTAACTTCTTCATGCTGAATAGGGTGATGATATTCCTGCTTAACTATTAGGGCCTCTTGTAGGGAGGAGCTCAGTCAGAAAGCGCCAGTATGGTGAGGGCCATTCATAACTTTTAGTTCTGACAAAAGGTGATATCCAAAGTCCTTCAATCAGTGCTGCAGTTCATTTCCTTTGGTTCCGGGGTCTCGTCCGTCTTGTCCCTTCTGTGGTTCTCCAGAAAGATGTTACCAGAAAGGTTCCTGATCCAGACCCCAAGGGAGAGGGTTCTTGGATCTCGCACAAGGTAGAATTCAGGGTGAGTCCATAGAGTAAAGTGAAAGCAAGTTTATTAAGAGAGTAAAGGAATAAAAGAATGGCTACTTCATAGGCAGAGGAGCTACAGCAAGCATCTTTAACACGCAGTCTCTGAAGAGCTCCTTACGATAGAGTTTCCAGGGCAAAACTGCTACGTTAAAGCGCAAATGATGTCTAAGGTTTTGCCAAACTGCTTCCAGGGTGGTTGGTCTGGAATAACCAGTGGCCAGCAGTGCAGGAGAGCACCTGCTCCCCTGTTCCCTTGGTCGCATTCATTTTTCATTTAAGACAGATATACTAGAAAAGTTGGGGATAAGCACTTTGGCAGCATAATTGTGGAGAGGTTGTTGCCAATTCCTGCACCAGGACCACATGGTTCAGCTGAATATGGCAGAACCAGATTCTCTGCCTGGCTGAATGTCCCTGTCCCCTTTGCCCTGAGTCTTCCAAAATATGCTGAGTGTCTCTTCTCCTTTCTGCCCATCCAGGTGCCTCTAGATAACCATATCCCTGAGAAGGCAGGGTCTGGGAGCCAAGTCCCCACTGAAACCAAGAAACTGGAGGAGAATGAGGTTATTCCCAAGAGGATCTCACCCATTGAAACAAGTGAGGATGTGTCTAACAAGGTGTCCATGTCCAGCACTATGCAGGGCAGCAATATCTTTGAGAGAACGGAAGTCCTGGCAGGTAAGGCCCCATGCTGCTTATAAGATGCCCTGAAGGTGGAAAGGGGCTCAGTGGGGGAGAACACCTGCAGGCAGGGATGCCTCCAGCCCATGAGGCTCCTTGGTGCCCCTTCCTTTTGCCCATTCAGGTTCCTCTAGAACATTGAAAGACTACACCTCCCTTATGGGGTGGCTCTGACTGTGCAGCCTGGTGGAGGGAGAGGAAAAAGTGCCTATCAAAGGCTTCTGGAAAATAGGCATTGAATCATTCTCTTGCCTTAAGTCCTTCTCATTTATTTTTCAAAGGACTTTCACTGTATAGGTTTGGCATCTGGGAGTTAATCATTAAAAGTTAATTTCCCTTATAAGTCTGGAGGCTCCTTCAAATTGGGTTAGCTCCCCCTCCCGCTACTGTATCACTTGGCAGCCTTGTGACCTTGGCTGAGAAGCTTTCGAACTTGATCAGCCTCAGTTTCCTTATCTGTAAAATGGGTACAGTGATACCTCCTGGGGTTGATATAATGAGTCCAAGAAAAATAAAATATGAAAGAACTTTGCACACTGTAAAGGACTGTTCTGATTTGGCCTCAGTTGAGAGTTCTTTACTGGAATGTTCATCGTGAGGAATGTTTTGTCCCAGGGTGTTGACAAGAGGGATGGAGGGAACTCCTCAAGGTCATGGCTGAGGGCCTGTCTGGATGAACTGGCCCGGCAAGTGGGCACCCTGGGCCCATGCTGGGTAACTCCTGTCTCCTGGGAATCAGCAGGACGAGCAGCTCCGAGGAGGCTTGAGCTATAGGGACAGAGCCTGGATTCATCCAGGACAGATAAAAGGTCTCACCTGCCTCTTGTAAAGAGGGTTCCTGGGAGCACAGCCCCAGGTGACTGGGCCCACCTCAGCCCTGACCCCGGCTTCCTGGTATCGGAGCCAAAGTTCTTTTTGCTTTTGTTTCAGAAGTAAAAAGATTTGCATAAGGCTTTGGGTTTGCATAAGGTTTTGCTCTAATTAACTAAAGGTGCTATTGCTCCCAAAGAAAAATTTGAAAACCACTGGTTAATACAAGCACCTGCTTCTTACACATGGGGAGACTGAGGCCCAGGCTTTGGGCCACATAGTAAGAAAAGAACTGAAGCCAGGTTATCTATTTGATCTTCCATTTGAGAATTATACAAGCCTAAGAGCCTTATGTGAAAAGTTACATTGTTAGCTGGTATGGTGGAATCCCCCATCCCAGAAGCTTTAATCAGCACCCAGGAGCTTTATTAAATGCTTGCTGTATACTGTGCGATTCCTGTGCCCCTCACTGAGTCCCTACAATACAAAACTGAGTCTAAAGAACTTATCCGAAGTCACAAAGCCGGGAAGCGGTACACCTGGCATTTGGACCGAGGACCACAGTCAGCTTCCGAGCCTCTGCTTGAAACTTGACCCTGTGGGTCGTCCCAGTGCAGACCTAGGGCCTCATGGAGCAACTGGGGCCGTCAGAGGGAAAGATGATAGAGACAAGAATGGGGTTGATGCCTGATATTCCATGTGCTTTCTCTGGCACCTCCTGGGGGTACTTTATTGTTGCTTTTTCATAGGATTTTACCTAAGAAAGAACCTTGCTTGACTCCTCTGTGCCACTCTGTCTCCATTGTGTACATAGATTTGCAGTGTGTGCAGGGATGGAAAATTAATCTTCTTAGCCCAAGTAAGACCGAATTAGGGGACTCAATCTGCCACAGAAGGGATTCTGTGAGGCATCCCCGCCCCTAGCAAACAGGAAAGAGTCATTCAGGCCACCTGGCAGAGTGGACAGGCCAGACCCACTCACCGTTAGACGCCCATCTTTGCCTGACACTAGGCAGGTTCTCCTCTCAGAGCCTGAACGTGTCATTTATTAAGCACCTCCTGTTGTGCACACCTGATTCCGGGGGTTCGGGACACAGATACAAACCTCAAACCTTTTCAGTTAATGAATCTTGAGAATATGCTATGCACTAGGCACTGTTCTAAGCACTTTGAGTGGATTAATTTATTTAATCCTTAGGACAAATGTATGAGAAAGGTATGGCTATTCCCATTTTACAATAGGGAGATGAAGGAAACTTGCCCCAAATCACATAGCCAGGAAGTAGGAGAGGTAGGAGTGAAAACCAGGCCTTAGCTACTGAGTTCTGTATGTAATTGTAACATAAGAGCTTGGAATTAGTATGTTCTGCATGTGTGCACTTTGAATGCACATACTTGTCCATGAAGGGTAGGCTATATAGGTAAATATGCACACAGGGAAAGCTAGAGAGTGCCCTGTGCTAAGGACTGCAGGATAAATATGTCTATAGGGATAGCCATAGCCTACCATTTTCTCCTGTTCCTAACTCAGTTAGTGCTAGGCTGTTGCAGGGCAGTCTGCTTGGTGTTTGGAAAGAGCCTGGGCTTTAGATTCAGGCAGATGTGGGTTAAAGTAGTGGCCTTGGCTGAGTGCGGTGGCTCACGCCTGTAATCCCAGCACTTTGGGAGGCCAAGGTGGGCGAGGTCAGGAGTTCAAGACCAGCCTGGCCAACATAGTGAAACCCCATCTCTACTAAAAATACAAAAATTAGCCAGGCATGGTGACATGTGCCTGTAGTCCCAGCTACTCGGGAGTCTGAGGCAGGAGAATTGCTTGAACCCGGGAGGTAGAGGTTGCAGTGAGCCGAGTTCACGCCACTGCACTCCAGCTTGGGCAACAGAGTGAGACTTCATCTCAGAAACAAAACAAAACAAAAAAGTAGTGGCCTTGGCACTAGCCCTGTGGTCTTCAGTGACTTAAAATGCCAAGAAGCCCCTTCTTATAACTGGGGTCATGAGGTCAACTTCAATAAGGCGTCAGCTTGCCTGGCACAGGCAGTGGTGACGGTGAGGACGTCTGGTTGTAAGAGAACTGATGGTGGGGGAAAGAGGGTCCCTAGGTCCTGATGAGGAGCTCTCACCTGCACCTCTTCTCTCTCCTCCTCTCCAGCTCTGATTGTGGGTGGCGTCGTAGGCATCCTCTTTGCCGTCTTCCTGATCCTCCTGCTCATGTACCGTATGAAGAAGAAGGATGAAGGCAGCTATGACTTGGGCAAGAAACCCATCTACAAGAAAGCCCCCACCAATGAGTTCTACGCGTGAAGCTTGCTTGTGGGCACTGGCTTGGACTTTAGCAGGGAGGGAAGCCGGGGGATTTTGAAGGGTGGACATTAGAGTAGGGTGAGGTCAACCTAATACTGACTTGTCAGTATCTCCAGCTCTGATTACCTTTGAAGTGTTCAGAAGAGACATTGTCTTCTACTGTTCTGCCAGGTTCTTCTTGATCTTTGGGCCTCAGTTTCCCTGGCAGAAAAATGGGTTCAACTTTCTGGCCTTTCTGAAGGCAAGCCTGGGATTGGATCACTTCTCAAACTTCCAGTTAAGAATCTAGGTCTGGCCTCAAGCCCATACTGACCATGCCTCATCCAGAGCCCCTCTGAAGCCAGGGGGCTAACGGGTGTTGTGTGGAGTCCTGGCTGGAGGTCCTCCTGCAGTGGCCTTCCTCCCTTCCTTTCACAGCTGGTCTCTCTGCCAGGAACTGGGGGAAGGAACTGGAACCACCCGCGCCTTGAGATGTTTCTGTAAATGGGTACTCGTGATCACACTACGGGAGTCTCTGTGGTATATACCTTGGGCCATTCTAGGCTCTTTCAAGTGACTTTTGGAAATCAATCTTTTTTATTTGAGGGGGGAGGATGGGGAAAAGAGCTGAGAGTTTATGCTGAAATGGATTTATAGAATATTTGTAAATCTATTTTTAGTGTTTGTTCGTTTTTTTTTTTACTGTTCATTCCTTTGTGCAGAGTGTATCTCTCTGCCTGGGCAAGAGTGTGGAGGTGCCAAGGTGTCTTCATTCTCTTGCACATTTCCACGGCACCTGCTATGTTTCTATTTAATGGTTTTTGTTTTTGTTTGTTTCTTGAAAATGAGAGAAGAGCCGGAGAGATGATTTTTATTAATTTTTTTTTTTTTTTTTACTATTTATAGCTTTAGATAGGGCCTCCCTTCCCCTCTTCTCTCTTTGTTCTCTTTCATTAAACCCCTTCCCCAGTTTTTTTTTTTTTTTTTTTTTTTTTAATACTTTAAACCCTGCTCCTCATGGCCTTGGCCCTTTCTGAAGCTGCTTCCTCTTATAAAATAGCTTGTACCGAAACATAGTTTTTTTTTTTTTTTTTTTTTAAGCAGATCCCAAAATATAATGAAGGGGATGGTGGGATATTTGTGTCTGTGTTCTTATAATATATTATTATTCTTCCTTGGTTCTAGAAAAATAGATAAATCTATTTTTTCAGGAAAGAGTGTGGTATTTCCAGTTTGATGTGGCTGGGTGGTTGAGCGAGTGAATTTTCATGTGGCTGGGTGGGTTTTTGCCTTTTTCTCTTGCCCTGTTCCTGGTGCCTTCTGATGGGGCTGGAATAGTTGAGGTGAACGGTTCTACCCTTTCTGCCTTCTGTTTGGGACCCAGCTGGTGTTCTTTGGTTTGCTTTCTTCAGGCTCTAGGGCTGTGCTATCCAATACAGTAACCACATGCGGCTGTTTAAAGTTAAGCCAATTAAAATCACATAAGATTAAAAATTCCTTCCTCAGTTGCACTAACCACGTTTCTAGAGGCGTCACTATATGTGGCTCATGGCTACTGTATTGACAGCAGAGAGCATGTCCATCTATTGGACAGCACTGTTCTAGAGAACTGAACTGGCTTAACGAGTCACAGCCTCAGCTGTGCTGGGACGACCCTTGTCTCCCTGGGTAGGCGGAGGGGGAATGGGGGAGGGCTGATGAGGCCCCAGCTGGGGCCTGTTGTCTGGGATCCTCCCTCTCCTGAGAGGGGAGGCCTGGTGGCTTAGCCCAGGCAGGTCAGTCATGTCTCCTCCTGACCCCAGTGGCTGGGGTGAGGGGAACCACCCTCCCTTGCTGCACCAGTGGCCATTAGCTCCCGTCACCACTGCAACCCAGGGTCCCAGCTGGCTGGGTCCTCTTCTGCCCCCAGTGCCCTTCTCCTCGGGCTGTGTTGGGGTGAGCACCTCCTCTGTAGGCACCTCTTACACTGTTGTCTGTTACTGATTTTTTTTGATAAAAAGATAATAAAACCTGGTACTTTCTAAACTGCCTGCCTCTGTCATTTTAGTCATAACAAGTCATCCTTTTTGGGCTGTGTATCCCCTTGATCTCAGTGGAGCATGAAGAAACTCCCCTGACCAAATCCCCATGGGGTGCCAGACATGCCGGGGGTGGGCAGAGGGTGGGAGCAGAGATGTAAGAAGGCAGAAAGGGGCCTAGAGAGGAGGGAAGACTTCAGAACATGCACCCTGATGGCCTATGCAGCATATCACCCCTACTTCAAGGTTTTGTTTAGGTGGCACTGTGTTTAAATAGCAAACACAAAAATCTTTGCATCAGTTGCCATCCATAGAAATCAGGAGGTTTCTCATAAAAGTCCAGATTTCTCACTTTTCTTGGGAAAAAAAAAATTTAAAAATTGGCGACTGTCGGCCTGCAGGGCAACAAGAGAGAGCTGCTGAGTGGCAGGCACCCATCTAGATGTGGGCTTTCCACACCAACATCTCTGCCTGCTTCACTCAGGTCGCCGCTGCAGCCAGGCAGGCTGGCAGGCTCTGGAAATAGCATTGGCCATCTCTCTTGACCACCATAACAATCCTGTGAGGTGGGGAGGATCCTTGTTACCAAGAGGGCAACCCAACCTGCCCCTAGTGTGTCTGGAGAGTCAAACCTTAATTTCAGGTCCTTGGACATTGGTGGTCTTCCTTTGGCACCATGTTGCCCAGTACTTTACTGGGGTTGGGGAAAGGACGCAAAGAGGAATTGGTGGTAGTTGGAGCAAACCCTCGCATACACACCATGTGGCCATGAACCCATTCTCAGGGCTTTATACCAGAGCCCATTTAATTGTCAGAGCTCCAGAGTAGCTGCTATTGGTAACTCCATTTGACAGATGGGGAAACTACATCTCAGCGGTTAAATACCTTGCTCTAAGCTACACAGCTTACCAGCTGTAGAGGTGGGATTTGAACCACCGCAGTCGGGCTCTAGAGTGCTAACAACCGCACTGCCTATCAAGGGGTTCATATCTCTCAAGGCTCCTTCACTGGGGGCTGTTCATGCTCCCACAAACTCCCTATGAACCAGTGAGTCTGGTCTCAAATCTCGTGTCCGCTTAAATCTCTCCTGAGACTTTGCTACACTGTTTTTCTGAGTCCCATGAGGTTGAGTGGGTCTCTGTTCTTGTAACTTGTGTCTTGTAGAAGGCCCTCACATCTGTTAGATCTGTGCTGTCCACTATGGTAGCCACTGGGCACTGTGGTAAATTGTAAATTTAAATTAATTGCAATTGTAACGATAAAAATTCTGCTTCTTAGTGGCACTAGCCTTGTTTTAAGTGATCAATAGCCACATGTGGCTAGTGGCTACTGTATCAGGTGGTGCAAACACAGAACATTTCCAGTTGCAGAAATTCCTGTTAGGGCTGCTTTGGATGGTGTGAGACTGTGAGTCAGGACCTCTGGGTTTGGGTTTCAGCTTTTACCAGCCGTTACCTTGTGCTCCAACAGCCTACAGGGAGGTAAGTCAGAGCTCAGCACCCAGTACGTGCTCAGTATATGGTGTTTTTGTCATCAGTGCCATCTTTTTGGGTAAAGCGTTAGTTTAAGAAGACCCCCATATTATCCATTGATATTTAAAATTACCCCCAATCTTAGGGCTTATAACGACATAAATATTATCTCGCATTGTTTCTGTGAGTCAGAATTCAGGAGCATTAGCTGGGTGATTCTGGCTCCATCTTGTGAGGCTGCAGTCAATGTCGGCCAGGTCTTGCTGTCATCTGAAAGCTTGACTGGGCTGGAGGATCCACTTCCAAGATGGCTCAGTTACATTTCTGACAACTCGGTGCCGGCTATTGGCAGGAGGCCTCAGTTCCTCATTGCGTGGACCCACATAGGGCTGATTGCCAGTCCTTGTGATGTGGCAGCTGGTTTCTCTCAGAGCAAGTGATCCAAGAGAACCGCCAAGTGGAAGCTACAGTGATCTGTGTAGCTATGACCTAGCTTGGAAGTCACCCATTATCTCTTCCATAATATTGCATGTGTCACACAGGTCAGCCTTATTCATTGTGAGAGACTACCCAGGGGCAGGAGCACCTGGATACAAGACTCATTGGAAGCCATCTTAAATGCTGGCTGATATAGCCCCATCAGTGGTCAACCTTGAATAGGGCTTTGTCTGGAGAGCCAACTCTGATTATTTCTGAAAATATATAATATTATTTCTGAGAATTGGGCAGTGGATGCAAAATGGATTTTGGACACTATTGGTCCACTTTTTGTTTTTTATTTTTATTTTTTGAGGTGGAGTCTCACTCTATCGCCCAGGCTGGAGTGCAGTGGCATGATCTCAGGTCACTGCTCCCTCTGCCTCCAGGTTCAAGTGATTCTCCTGCGTCAGTCTCCCAAGTAGCTGAGATTACAGGCACGTGCCATGATGTCCAGCTAATTTTTGTGTTTTTAGTAGAGACAGAGTTTCACCATGTTGTCCAGTCTGGTCTCAAACTCCTGATCTCATGAGATCTGCCTGCCTCAGCCTCCCAAAGTGTTGGGATTACAGGTGTGAGCCACCACGCCTGGCCAAAATGTAGGCACAGGTTTAACTAGTTTTCTGTTTGTTTCCAATCTCAATTAAACTCACTAAATATAGGGGGAAAATCTCGTGTTTTGGCCCAGTCTCAAACCGGCGACCTTTCGCGTGTGAAGCGAATGTGATAACCACTAAATTACAGAAACCAGGCATGGGAACACTTTTTATTCATGAGCTTGCCAGTCTTTGGAGGCAGCAAAACCATGGGACAATGCCTGCATGGGGTGTGGGAAGGCCTACAAGCGAAACACATTTCCCCTACGTATGATTTGCTATGTTGTTTGGGGAGTAGACAGAATTCTAAGGTGGCCTGCAAGATTTCTGCCCTGTGATATATACAACCTGTATAATTCTCTCTCCTTGAGGACCTGTAAATATGATGGGATGCCACAAGGTTTGTGATTAGGTTACATTAGATAGCAAAGGTGAAAGTGCCCATCTGGTGGCAAGCAGCCAGCTGTAGTGGGGGTTTATCACTTTGCCCTCTAAATGCATTATTGTGCCACTGCTACCCTGCCTGCCTTTGTCCCTTAGGGTCTGGAACAGAGCCAAGCCTGTCTAGGGGGCCGTTTTGAGCTGGTCTGTGGAAGACCTTAGAGATGGCTTTGTTTGTTTGTTTTTCTTTCTTTAGACAGTCTTGCTGTGTTTGCCCAGACTGGAGTGCAGTGGCACAATCTCGGCTCACTGCAACCTGTGCCTCCCAGGTGCAAGCGATACTTGTGCCTCAGCCACCCAAGTAGCTGAGACTACAGGTGCACGCCACCATATCTGGCTAATTTTTGTATTTTTATTTTTTGAGACAGAGTCTTGTTGTCACCCAAGCTGGAAGGCAGTGGTGTGATCTCAGCTTACCGCAACCTTCGCCTCCTGGGTTCAAACGGTTCTTCTGTCCCAGTCTCCCGAGTAGCTGGGATTACACGTGTGAGCCACCGCGCCCAGCCTATTTTTGTATTTTTAGTAGAGACGGGGTTTCACCATGTTGGCCAGGCTGGTCTGGAACTCCTGACCTCAAGTGATCTGAAGTGATCTGCCCGACTCGGCCTCCCAAAGTGCTAGGATTACAAGCGTGAGCCACCATGCCTGGCCACAACCTTATAGATGTATTATGGGTTTCACTTCCCTTAAAACCACTTCCTCTTTCCCTTGCCATCTTCACAGGTCTCTGCCCTACCCAGGGGGAAGCTATCAGATAATTTTACCTATGTTGTGGTTATAACTTAATAAAAGTTAAAAAAAAAAAAAAAAAAAGAAAGAAAGAAAGAGAGAAACCCCAAGGTCAGTACTTAAACTGAGGAACTAACTTGTTAATAATGGTGGAACACCAGGCAGCATGAGAGCTGGTAAATTGGGAGATTTGGGCCTTATCCTCACTACATGCCCCATCCTCACCCTCCGCAACACACATGTCACCTACACACAGCAGCGTGGTAGAATGAGAATTAAGAGAAACTCAGAGCCCCAGATTTAGCGGTAGGAGTGCAGGATTCGAATCAATTGTAGGCTTTGCCATCTGCTGTGACCTTCGCCTCCTCTCTTGGAGCCTGTTACCCCATCTGTAAAATGAGGAGGAAATACTGACTAGGGCCATGATTCTTAACCCTGGTTGCTCACTAGATTCACATGAGAGTGTTTCAAACAATACAGATGCCTGAGCTCCACACTCAGAGATGTTAATAGAATTGTTCCATGGCATGGCCGGTATATTACTTTTTTTTTTTTTTTTGAGACGGAGTTTCACTCTGCTGCCTAGGCTGGAGTGCAGTGGCATGATCTCGGCTCACTGCAGCCTCCTCCTCCTGGATTCAAGAAATTCTCCTGCCTCAGCCTCCCGAGTAGCTGGGACTACAGGCGCCCGCCACCATGCATGGCTAATTTTTTGTATTTTTTGGTAGAGACGGGGTTTCACCATGTTAGCCAGGTTGGTCTGTATCTCCTGACCTCGTGATCTGCCCGCTTCGGCCTCCCAAAGTGCTGGGATTACAAGTGTGAGCCACTGCGCCCGGCCCAATTTTAAAATTTTTTGTAGAGATGGGGGTCTTGTTATGTTGCCCAAGGTGGTCTCGAACTCCTGGGCTTAAGTGATTCTTGCGCCTCGGCCTACCAAAGGGCTGGAATTAAGGCCCAGTTTTTAAATAGAAATAAAACGAGAACTTAATGCTTGGATGGAGAACAGTGCCACCTGCTGGTTTCACTTTGCATTAGCAATATCTAAATATCTGCCAACGCCATGTAATGCAAATCGCTGTTTATTGAGCACCAACGCAACATGCAAGGCATTGTGATGCACCCTATAGGTCATGCAGAGATAAAAGCTCCTTTCCCCATGAAGCTGACAACCTAGAGGGGACAATCGGCATGTACATAAAACCTTTGATCCAAAGTGGGCAGCCGACATGGTCCCACTGCGGTTCTGTGGTAATACAAGAAACAAACCTGGGGCCAGGGCTGGCTTCATGGGTGTGCAGCCTGTGCTTGAAAGGGCTGTGCACTTGGTTTCATCATTTCCTGTGGCTGTCTTGAAATTCTTTTCTTTTTTTTGATCCTGTGTTCAGTCGAATTGAAATTCTTTAATACTTTTTGAACAAGGGGCCATTTTGCACTGGGGCCCACAAATGATATAGCTGGTTCTACCTAGGGTAGTTTGGGAAATTTTGGAAGAGGCGACATATGACCAGGCAGGGCAGTAGTGGAGGGAGAGGAAAACAGGAGGCACATTGTAGTGTGGAAGGGGAGGTGGGATCCTTAGGCCTGGGTGACTGGGTGGTGTAGGGGAAGGAGTTAGAGCTGGTGCTGCAAGGCAGGTGGAGAGGGAAAGGGGTTCGATATAAGACGGCTTCAGACTCAGTGCAAGGAAGACCTCTAAGGACAGTTTCAGCAGCTGGAACTCAGAAGGTAGGCCAGGGCTGGAACTTTGGTCACAGACTTCCAGATGGATACCTTGGTGACACCAAAGGTTATAGGATCCCCAGAGATGGGTGAGGACTAAGACAGAGCTGTTTGGCGGGGCCTCGGCTTTTGGCCCAAACTGGATTGTTGGCTTCTAGGACTCCTGCCTTGAGGAGTGGTGGAGGAAGACTTTGGGGCAGGGCTGGACAATGAGCGCTTGAGCCCCAATTCCCCATGTGATGTGCTATGACACTCTTCTCAGCCTCTTTCCTCCTGGCTGCCTGCTTCAACACCACCATGGACAGTGAGTCAAGCACTCATTTCAGGGATATTTCCCATTCAACTCATTCGCTGCATTCCTCCGCCAAGATTCACCTTCAGGGGCCACAGACTTCTTCCTCACCTCTCACAGTGGGCTGCAGCCTGCTGACCGCAGATGACAGAATTTAGTCAAGACTTTGGGAAGGCTAAAGAACACACCTTGTTTCTTCTCCTCTGGGTATTGTTAGTTTCTTTTTTCTCATGGGACTTTCCATACCCTGTTGGGGGAGGAGTTTTACAAGAAATCAGCTCTTCCTTAGGAGGTCAAGTTCTTCCCCAGCAGGTTAGAACCTGGAACCCACATTTCAGACCAGTTTTCCCATCAGGCACCACCAGAGGCTAGTACAGGTAGCTGGCACCCATGATACTTATCTGTATCCTTGATTCCAACAGTCCAAGCCAGTGTTCTGGCTGTTTTTTGGTTTTGTTTTGTTTTGTTTTCTTCCCTACCTAGCACAGACTAGGTAGAGGGTGGGTAGGGTGGTCAGGAATAGATTGTGATTCTGTCCATCAGCCCCATGTAGAGAGGCCCCTCTCTCAACTACGTTATTGCCCAGTCAATCCCAGGAGTTCTGCCCAGGGCTATCCTGGGAAAGCTTTGTTTCGAAAGGGTCCTGTGGTCACCTCTGGGCCTGGGGTGCACCCTTGCTTGGGATGGAGAGATAGCTGGTAGGGTAACATCCCCAGGGCAGGGACGAGGACTCAGGATGCCAGCTGCCTCTACACCCTGTTCCTCCTCTAGAAAATGTCAAAAAGGTAGGTGCTCTGCTCCATCAGACTTGTGGTTATTTTCTTTCTGTGCAGGTCCCCTTTTTGTGTGTGTGGGTGCGAGGGTTGGGGGAGGCACACTTGGGGAGGTGGCTCATACAGACCAAACTCTGCCTTGGATAGGGTTAATTTTAATGCAGCCCTGGAAACCCTGATCCTCAGGACTGCATCCTGCTGGGCCTGTGGGAGAAGTAACTTGGGGGACAGTTAAGGCGGCAAGACCTCATCACTGTTCAGGCACCTGCCCAGCCACCAAAGCTGTAGGCCAGGGAGCAAACACAGGCAAGGGTACTATGCTTGGCTGCAGTCAGAGGGATTCTCAGGAGGAGCAGGTCTTTGTGCTCCAGGGAAGGACACAGTGCTCTAGGTGGGAACTGGTGTCCCAGGTGGGACCAAATGCCCCAGCTGAGACTCAGAGAGACCCAGTGCTACACGTGGATCTAATATTCCATGCAGGACCTGGTGCTCCAGGGTCCTCGTGCCCCAAGAGCTTGCCCCCCATGCCTGGGTGTGTGAAGCTGTGTGTTTTCTCTTCAAGAGAGGACACAGATGCCTGGAGGGTAAATGTCTCCGACTTGGCTCCTCTGGGCATGTGAAATTGTGTGTGAGAGGCAGGGAGAGCTGAAGAGAGAAAAGGACAGAGGGATAGGGCCACACAAATAGATCCGTAGACTAAGTACTGAGGGGGAGAGGGGAGAGAGAGGTTTAGAGACAGAATGAGAAGAGATGAAGACAGGGAGAGCCACACACAATGGACACAAAGACAGCACCACTCAGGTCTTGTCTTCCTGTATATGTAAGGACGAGGGAGGAAGTAAGCCGGGTAAGAGCCACCAGGCCCGCTTTCTAGGGTGAGCCTTCAGCTGCCCTTCTACAGCAAAGGGGCAAGGAAGCAGGGCCTAGATCCCAGAAACACGTCCCCGCGCCTGGCTCGGGCACAGCCCTCCGCGGTGGGCAGCCGGGATTCCCGGGCGCGCCTAAGTCTGGATGAAGAGGTGGAAGTTGGTGCGCGTGAACTCCTGATGGATGCTCTCCAGAAGCGCGTCGGCGTCGGTGGCGGGCTCGGGGACGCCGGTGTGACCCGGCCGCGCGCTGTATTCCGGGGTATAGGTGAAGGAGAAGGCACTAGGGTAGAAGAGCCCGTCGGAGCGCACCAGGCTCACGGGGATTGTGATGGGAGCGCGCAGCCAGCGCCAGTCGCTGCAGAAGGCCGCCACGTCCGGCACCACGCACACCAGGGACCGCGGGCTCCTGGGAGTGCAGCACCAGGGTGAGAACTGTGGCGACTCTGACGACGCGTGCGCCCCCTTCCCCAGCTCCCCGGGGCCCAAGGGAGGCTGCCTCCCCACCCCGTACCTGTACATGGTTTCCGCCTCCACGTCCCCAAACCACACCTTGAGCCCCGCATGGAAGTTCTCTCCGTGGAGCTCTAGCGTGGCCACGTCGCCCCCGCCACTCAGCTGGGGGAGGGTGGGACCAGGTGAGGTGAGAGAACCGAGCAGGGCGGGAACCTGATGCCCCCCACTCAATAGCACTCCCACTCTCCACTGCAGGCAAGGTCCCCCTGCCCAACGCCCCTAGCGCCCGGCTTCACCTCTAGGGTGCTGATGAGAGGCACCGGAGTGACCGGTTCCAGGGTACACGCCAGACTGGTGCTGAAGGAAAATTCCACCGACTCGGTGCCGATGATGGTCCAGCAAGAGCTGTCATTAAGCAGAGCCCTGTTCGCCTCCTTGGGGCAGGGAGAAGCCTGGGGGGAGACCCGAGGGGACGAGGCCGAAGCTTCTCATGGTGGCCACCAGCCTAGAGAGCCAGCATGGCACGTGGGCTTCTGCATTAGACTGAACTGGATACTAATCCTAGGCTCTGGGGTTCACTTGTCCCCTCAGCTTGGACAGTGCCCTTAAGTTCTCTCACTTAGAGTTAAGTAAGCTTGTTGGGCTAGCTGATTTTTCCTTCCTTCCTTTCCTTTCCTTTCCTTTCCTTCCTTCCTTCTTTCCTTCCTTCCTTCCTTCCTTCCTTCCTTCCTTCCTTCCTTCCTTCCTTCCTTCCTTCCTCCCTCCCTCCCTCCCTCCCTTCCTTCCTTCCTTCCTCCCTCCCTCCCTCCCTCCCTTCCTTCTTTCCTTCCTTCCTTAGTTTTTGAGACTGAATCTTGCTCTGTCACCCAAGCTGGGTGCAATGGCCTGATCTCAGCTCACTGCAACCTCCGCCTAGTGGGTTCAAACTATTCTCCTGCCTCAGCCTCCTGGGTAGCTGGGATTACAGGTGCCAGCCACCACACCCAGATAATTTTTTTTTGTATTTTTAGTAGAGACAGGGTTTCACCATGTTGGCCAGGCTGGTCTCAAACTCCTGGCCTCGTGATCCTCCTGCCTCAGCCTCCCAAAGTGTTGGGAGTACAAGTGTGAACCATTGGCCCGGCCTGGGATAGCTGATTTCTAAGGGTCTTTTTTCTTGGGATTCCAGAGTTCTGTTTTTTTTTTTTTTTTTTTTTACACTTTGTACAATTCTATGCTCTAATAATCTACAATTTTAATATTCTTTGGGAAGGAATATTATTCCTTTGGGAAGGAATATTCTTTTTTTTTTTTTTTTTTTTTTTTTTNGATTTTTAGACTCGTGCTAACTCCCAGTCATGGGCTTAAGACTTTCACAATAAAAATCACTACGTGTATATATCATTCTAGCCTTAAAAAACATAATTGCTAAAAGGACTATTAGAATGCCTTTCTTTTTTTTTTTTTTTTTTTTTGAGATTGAGTCTGGCTCTGTCGCCCAGGCTGGAGTGCAGTGGCCGGATCTCAGCTCACTGCAACCTCCGCCTCCCGGGTTTACGCCATTCTCCTGCCTCAGCCTCCGGAGTAGCTGGGACTACAGGCGCCCGCCACGTCGCCCGGCTAGTTTTTTGTATTTTTTTAGTAGAGATGGGGTTTCACTGTGTTAGCCAGGATGGTCTCGATCTCCTGACCTCGTGATCCGCCCGTCTCGGCCTCCCAAAGTGCTGGGATTACAGGCTTGAGCCACCGCGCCCGGCCGGGAAGGAATATTCTTGGGGAAGGAATAATACTTGCTATTTTCCACATATTATAATTCAATCTCCTAACATTCTATGATAATACTCTTTTGGGAGTACTACTGCTTAATGATAATTATGATTTTCCACATTCTATAATTTCCTACATTCTGTGTCTTTATCTGTGCTTCAAATAGTCTTTGCTCAGTAACTCTCTGCTCTCTATTACCTATCATGATTTTTATTTACATTCTACAATTTTATATCCCAATTTATTATTATTATTTTTTGAGATGGAGTCTCGCTCTTGTCACCCAGGCTGGAGTGCAATGGTGTGATCTCGGCTCACTGCAACCTTCACCTCCCGGGTTCAAGCGATTCTCCTGCCTCAGCCTCTTGAGTAGCTGAGATTACAGGCGCCCATGACCATGGCCAGCTAATTTTTGTATTTTTGGTAGAGATAGGATTTCACCATGTTGGCCAATCTTAGTCTCAAACTCCTGACCTCAGGTGATCTGCCCACCTCAGCCTCCCAAAGTGCTGGGATTATAGGCGTAAGCCACCGCGCCCAGCTATATCCCACTATTTTATGACTCTAAAATTCTTTGGGAAGGAATATCACTTCATACTATTACTTATTACTATTTTTCTACATGCTATAATTCTGTCCTGGGGTCTATGATTTTAATGTTCCATGGGAGGCTGCTCAGGAAGTAGCAACCATGGTGAGGTGATGATCTTACATTCTGTGGTTCTCTGCATTCTCACTTTCCAGGACACTTGGTGCTGGTATTCTCTGCTTCTTACCTGAAATTGCACCACCTTCTCTGTGGCAAGGCATAAGTAGGTGCCACCCCCTCCTGGGGGACTGCCAGGAAACTGCAATGCACACTTGTGCAGCTGGGAGATGGGCTCATCCACATCCAGGAGCGCACACTGTTTGGCTACTTTACGAATGATCTGCAATGGAAGAGTGGTAAGAATGGTGGTGGCAAGGAGCCTGGGTATCCAGAGGCTGCCCTCCCAGCCGGCTCTCTGCTACTCCAATAGCCACACAGGCACTAGCAGACTCCCGCTGAGCTTTGACTTCTGTCTGGTCCTAAGCGACACTGGGTGAGAATAGCTGTCTCCCTGCCTTGGGGCCTCACTCTGCAGCCCTGCCTGTGTGTGCCACATTCTCTGCATAGATCTGAGGGGACCCCTCCAGGCATACCCTCCCTTCCTATACCATGGGAGGTAGAGTGGTGCCGGTGAGCGTGCAGACGAGCTGCACCAGGGAGCCATAGCGAACGTAGCCCTCTCGCGGTGGGAAGTCTCCTTGGGAAGAATGCCCATCAGCTGGGGGTCAAAAAAAAGCAAGAGACAAGGTTTTCAGCTGCTCCCAAGCTTCTGCCTTAAACCCTGCCTTCTTGCCTCTGGCTCTTCCTCACATCACACATGGGCCCTGCGGGAGGGGGTGGTTCTCAGGGGAGCCGCTAACACTGAAGTTTTTAATTCTGGAGAGGCCATCTGAGGCCATCCTCACAAATGTCTGCCCTGGGGGCAGGGGTTGGGGGCAGGCAATTTAGTTGATAGAAGGGGAAAGGGCATGGATAACAGAGTCAGAATAGCTTGGAACAGTCATCAGCTCATTGGGACTGTGGTCCAGTCTTTTTGTGTTTCTGTGCCTTAATCACATGGGGCAGAGTTTACCTTCCTTAAGGAATTGTGGTGGAAGTTAAATAAGCTAATGTATGTGAAGTGCCAGCCCCAGGGCCTGCAGATGTCATTACCCAGGTGGAGTGTGAAGGCAGCCCACTGTCGTGCACTGGCCACAAAGGCCCCGTCCTCCACAGAGAGGTAGCGTGTGGAGACTGTCTGAGAGCGCAGGCGGTTGAAGAGGGAGACCTTTGAGCCGGAGGATATGCACACTGTGAGGGTGAGGGTGAGGGTTAGGGTGAGGGTGAGGGTTAGGGTGAGGGGACAGGGTTAGGATTAGGGGTTAGGGTGAGGGTGAGGGTGAGGGTTAGGGTGAAGGTGAGGGTGAGGGTTAGGATTAGGGTGAGGGTGAGGGTAAGGGTTAGGATTAGGGTGAGGGAGGGGGTGAGGGTTAAGGTTAGTTGGTGCTATCAGTGCCCTGGCCTGGCTTGGTCCCTTGGATGTTCCAGACAGTTTCCAATCCTCTGGCCCTGTGCCGGCCTGGCTGATGTGCCTATGGGCCTAGACACATCGGGCAATGTGAACTGGGCATTCCTAGTTCACAGCTAATTTTCTAGGGCCTGCTGCAGTCCTGGTTTGGAACCTTTGCCTGCTCCTTTTGCTGCCTGGACATCGTTCAGTTCATAAACAAAAGTAAAACTTATTTATTATTTATTTATTTTTTTGAGACAGCATCTCACTCTGTCACCCAGGTTGGACTGCCGTGGTGCTATCACAGTTCACTGCAGCCTCGACCTCTTGGGCTCAAGTGATCTTCTGATCTCAGCCTCCCAAGTAGCTGGGACTGCAGGTGCAGGCCACCATGCCCAGCTAACTTCTTTTTTTGGTAGAGACAAGGTTTGGCCATGTTGCCCTGGCTATCCTTGAACTCCTGAGCTCAAGTGATCCGCCCACCTCGGTCTCCTAAATTGTTGGGATTACAGGCATGAGCCACGGTGCCCCCCGTATGTCACTTTTAGTCTGTCCCTAGTTCAACCCCCCTGCCTAGTTCAATCTCTGTCTAGTTCAACTTTTGTCTGTTCTGGGACCCCAACTCCCAACCTGGAATTTGGTATCTGTCCCTTTCCTCTCTGCTTTTCATCCTCCAACTCTTCTCATCCCCAGGCCTGGGCCGCACCCTCTCATCCAGACTCCTTCCCTTCGAAGCTCCCACTCTACCTTTTCCACTCTTACCCCACCCCTATAGTGCAGCCTACCCCCACCTGGGGTAGCTGCTCTGGGCTTGGATGCACCTCCCGCATCAGGCCCCGCCCTGCTCACGATCGGTGTTTTTGAGCGACTGCTTCTTCTGCGAGGGCTTGGAGATGACCTTGATGAGGCGGCTGTGGAAGGTTCCCAGTTCCCGGCCCCCGCGCAGCACCAGCCGCAGCACCAGCCGGAAGTGCTTCCTCTTGTCTGCATCTGAGATGTACAGGGTCTTGGCGCAGCCGAATTCCTAGGGGGCTCGCGGGGACAGGGCCGTCTCATCCCAGCCCTCCCCTGTCGGATGAACCAACCTCTCCCAGATATCGGACGTCCGCCCCGTCGGAGGTGACCAGAAGCTCCACCATCCAGACTCTCAGGCTCTGCCTTAAGGCAGGACCCTGGCCTCCCGGTCTTCCCACCTATCTCTTGGCTTTCGGAAGGGAGTAATAAAGGAGACCTCCTTTCCCAGGAGAGGCAGGGATGGGAGCAGGAATCGGACCCCTTCCCGTGCGCTCTCACCCTGGAGTCCGGCTGCTGCTCGAAATTCAGCTTCTGCGTCTCAGCGGCGCTGCCGGACGCGCTGTCCAGTCCTATGTAACCGCAGACCGTGGGCCCCGTCTCCCCGGCCTGGTGAGCTGGAAAGGGACGCGAACTGGCTCTGGAAGGACTCGGGAGGACGCAGGTGCCAGGCAAGCTTAGCGCTCGCCGCCAGAGGGCGCGGGGAAACTGCGCCTCCGAACCGCCCCTCTCTCGGGCCCAACCTCGTGCTTCTCCCTACAGAGCAGGCGGCCGGCAGCCCTTGAGTCCGCCCTCACCTTGGTCCTGCCCTGGCTTCACCCTCCATCCGGGCCCTGAGAGGTAGACACAGGGCGGGGGGCAGAAGAACCTGCGGAGATAAGTGAGTGATGGATTCGTGCATCCATCTCCACTCGGCTGTCCTGTAAGCACCGCAAGGTAGTAGCATAAACCCAGCAGAACCTTCGTTTCCTCCTCCCGCTCCCACTCCCCTCCCCACGCTTTTTCATGACTGTAAACCCCATTCATATCCAAACCCTTATTGTTTTTACATCCCTCATTCAACTCATCAGAAAGTCTTATCCACTCCACCTTCAAAATATAATATATTCAGAATCCACTGGCTTCTTACCACCTAACCCTTCATCCCAGCCGCCATTACTTTTTGCCTGGACCACAACATCAGCCTTCAAACTGGTCTATTTCCAGAAAGTTCTGTTTCTATCTCCTTCCCATTTCACACAGCAGCCACAGTGCTCCCTCCTTCTCCCCTCCCCTCCCCTCCCTCCCTCTCTCTTTCTCTCTCTCTCTCTTTCTCTGTTTCTCTCTTTCTCTCTTTCTTTCTTTTTCTTTTTTAACTTTTTGAGACAGGGTCTTGCTCTATTGCCCAGGCTGGAATGCAGTAGCTTGATCTCGGCTGTCTCGGCTCACTGCAACCTCTGCCTCCCCAACTGATCCTCCCACCTCAGCCTCCTGAGTAGCTGAGACTACAGACACGAGCCACCACACCCATCTAATTTTTGTATTTTTTGTACAGACATGGTTTTGTCATGTTGTCCATGCAGATCTGGAACTTCTGGGCTCGAGCAATCTGCCCACCTGGGCCTGCCAAAGTGCTGGGATTACAGGCATGAACCACCAGGCTGGCCAGAATGTTTTGTTAGAAACGTCAGTCAAATCATGTTAACTCCTTAAAATCCTCCACTGGTTAAAAATTAGAAGTCCTCCTGCGATCTGACCTCTGCTTCCCTCTCCAACTTGTTTCCTACAACT
Source organism: Theropithecus gelada (assembly GCF_003255815.1). Lineage (NCBI taxonomy): Eukaryota > Metazoa > Chordata > Mammalia > Primates > Cercopithecidae > Theropithecus > Theropithecus gelada. The sequence goes on from NC_037678.1 coordinate 57,350,234, forward strand.
CCTCTCTCTGATTTCAGCCACTGTGACTTCTTTTGTACCTCAAACAGGCCTAGTTGGTACAGCCTCAAGGTCTTCCCATTTTCTGTTGCCTTTTTTTTTTTTTTTTTGAGACTGAGTCTTGCTCTGTTGCCAGGCTGGAGTGAAGTGGCATGATCTCGGCTCACTGCAACCTCTGCCTCCTGGGTTCAACCAATTATCCTGCCTCAGCCTCCTAAGTAGCTGGGATTACAGGCTCTCACCACCACGCCCAGCTAATTTTGTATTTTTGGTAGAGAGGGGGTTTCACCATATTGGCCAGGCTGGTCTCGAATTCCTGACCTCAGGTCATCTGCCCACCTTGGCCTCCCAAATTGCTGGGATTGCATGTGTGAGCCATTGCGCCCAGCCCTTCTGTTCCTTCTAATTGTAGCATGCTTTCCCCAGATTTTCTCCTGTCTTGCTCCATTTTAACATTCAAGTTTCAGTTCCAATGTTACCTCCCAAAAGGTCTCTTGACCTCCTTGACCTTTCTAGCTAATGTCTCCCCTGCCTCCAGTTTCTGTCAAATGGCCTTGTCCAGTTTTCCTTCTAGTGCACATCATAATCTGCAAGTGTCTTGTTTACTGATTTGTGGGGAGTTTACTGTCTGTCTCTTCTACACTTGAGTGAGAGTGTGGGCTAAGGAGCAGGGGCTGTTTCTGTCTTGTTCAGCTGTATGCCCAGTGCCCAGCAGTACCCACAGTACCTGGTGCATACATGATAAACACTCAGTAAGTAGTTGTTGAATGAATCAATAAGTGAATAAATGGGAGAATGAGTGAATGAATGGAGACAGGAGATTCACGGGAAATCTCCTGCTATAGAACTATAGACCAAAGTGGGGGCTAATGGTGGCTGAGGGTCAAGGCCCTGGTCGACCAATAGCTGAGATTTCAGCCCTGAGGCCTCTTCTGGGTCTAAAAGAGGCCCAATGGGTGGATGGAGGGGTGCATAGGGCTGACAGTTGCAGAGACTTGGGAGGGGCTGCTGAGGCACCTACCGCTTCTCATTTCCGTACGATTTCTGGGCCACCTTGGCATGCACGATCCGCACAGTCTGTTCACACTGTTGCTGCAGGCACCTGCGCACGCCTCCCCTCAGAATGGTGGTGTGCTCTGGGGATGACCTGGGAGTGGGGCAGGCAGGTCGACTGGCCACAGGAAGAAGGGTCAAGGTGGCACAGGGTCCAAGTGCTCAGGTTGAGTAAAATGAAGTGGGCAGGGGGTTAGAGTAAGTGGGGGGGGGCTGCTCTATATTCTGCCCCCGTGGGATCAGGAAGAGGAAGCATTAGGTAAGGAGGAGACTTGGCTGAAGATTGCAGGCTAAATATTTAGGCTGCGAGGTGCTCAATGAGGCCTGCATGGAGCCCACGGGACCACCCAGGTTCCACTCTGCGGGTCTGGCACCATGCCCATTGGAGCCCAGGGCCACAGGGACACGTGGCTGTGACACAAAGGCCACACTTATACAGGCCTTGGGATGGAGAAGAGTATTTTAGGGCTGATGGAATTAGTAGAGATGAAGCTTCCCCATCCTAGGCAGCAGGGAGGGGAAGGGGGAGCCTTTGTTGGGCTCCTGGCCTGGAGCGCTCTCTAGCCTCCTGCCTGCAAACAGAAAAGAGCCCAAAACCTTGTCCCCAGGATGGGGGGTGGCCTGGGGGAATCTGAGCCTTTCTGAGGCCAAAGTCATATTCTTCCTTTTCTCCCATGAGAAGTGACCTGTTGCTGTGTTGGCTTTCCTTCCCTTGATTACAGAAGTCAAGGCAGATGACATTGGTTCTGCAGTTAGCCAGGTTAGAGCCTAGAGGCCTGGTGGCTTCTCAGTCTGGGGTTCTTGAGCGGTGTGGGTGGGTGGGTTCAAGCAATTGCAGGGAGTAAGTAGAGGAGGGGAGGTGGGAGACATTTGGGGGGTTAGCAGGTTGAGGCCAGGAGAGCCATGAAAACTGAGGCTGTCCTTCTGAGCCCTTTATCCTCTTGGCAGGACCGGAGTCTCTCCTCACTCCTGGAGGGGACAGCGTAGGACCGCACCCTCGAAAGCCAGGCCAGACACGCAGCAGCCACAGCCAGAACCGCTCCACCCCTTGGGGCTCTCCTTAGGGAAGTGCCTTCTAAGCTTCCAATGAATTCCGGCTGCGGAGTGTGGCTGCCCCAGTCTCCCCAGTCTCCTGCTGTAGCCGAATTCCAGCCTGGCCCGCAGCTAGCCCTGTCTGCAGCTCCAAGGGTGGTAGGAGCAGGGGGTGCTGGGTTCGCCCCGCCTCAGGAGGAAGGGGGGGATGCCTCCCTGCCAGTGGGAGGGGTTGCAGCCTGCGCTTCCCCTCCCCACCCACCAGCCCTGGGTTAAATGCGGCCGCCGCCTCTGCGTGCTCCAGCTGCCTGGCAGTCCCCACCTAGGGCACGCTGCCACATCGTTACCTGGTCCAAGTGCCCGGGAGGCTCCGCCTGTCGGCTTCGCTCTGCAGTTGCATCTCTGATCTGTCCGGCAGGCTCAGGTGAGTCAAAGGGTTGGGAGGCATTGAGGGGTCTGCAGGGGAGTAGGCATCAAGCCAGATCAGGCAACTGTATTTTAGCAGAGGCACCGCCTATGGTGCCCTGTCTGACCTGCAGTGCCCTTCCCCACTTCTGCAAGGTCCTTTCCAAATCGAGCCCCCACCAGCAAAGCCATCAAAATAGGGTCATCCCTTTTCTGCTCTCGTCCCTCCAGGAACCCCCTGAAATGTCCCTAAGGGACATTTGAGAAATTATTTACAGGCCTCTCCTCCCTTGCTGCTCCACTCCCTCAGCCCCACCTCAGGGCATCTCTGAATCTTTCTTTTTAATGCAAGAATTAACTCCTCAGAGGAATCCCGAGTTCTAGTGTCAATCCTGCCAGACATCGCTGTGTGCCCTTCAGCAACACACTACCCTCTCTGGACCTAGTTTCTTTCTTTGTAGAATGAGGGGTTTGGAAAGGTGATGAACTTCGAGGCAGTCGCTGTTGTGACTTTCTAGGATTCCTGGGGTGGAGGCAGGGTGCCAGGTGAGAAGTTGGCTCAGACCAGGAATGGGATGAGGGGAACCTTAACCAAGATTTGGGGGCCCAGAGGCATCTCCGGGTGGAAAAGTATGGGAGGTGGCAGAGGCCCCTTGTGCCTTAGCCCTCATGCTGCCCAGGGATGCTGGCCTCACCTGTGGCCCAAACCAGAGAAGGGTTCCCCGCCCTCCCACTTCCACCAGTGCTGCCACATCTTGCTTGGTCACCCTCCCATGACCGGCCCTGCCAGAGGGATTTCTGTTCTTCTACCAGGCCTGGGAGGGGAAAGGGGAGAAGAATCCAGGATGAGAAGGTCGCCTGGAGTGAGAAGCAGGCACTGGCCTTGCTCAGAATAGGCGCATTCACGGAATTGGGGGGCGGGGGCGGGGCTGCGGTTGGGTTAGGGGCGGCTGGCTCTCTCTGCCAGGAAACAGCAACAGAAAAATGGCTAACACAGCTTCAGCATGGGGCACGGGGGTGGGGTAGGAACTGGAAGGAAAAGAGGTTTAGTGACTGCTAGGCGCCAGGGGGCCTCAAGAGGGAGAAGGGGAACCAGGAGCCCTAGGTTCTAATCCTGCTTTTGCAGCTCCGCGGGCTGCCTTCTTGGGGCTTAGTTTTCCTATTTGTACAGTGGGGCGGGGTTGGGGGGGGGTCCTTCGTAGTTCTCACGGGGCGTCTCCGGGCCACGGGAGGGTGAGCGCTCACCTGCTGCCCCTGCAGTGTCCATGGCGACTCTACGGGGCCCCAGCTGCTCACTCGTCACCCCTGGACGAGTCCAGTGCTGCTGTGGCTGGAACCCTGCACACCCCTGCTCCCTAGCTCCTGCGCGGGATATATCCTGTCCAGGCCTTATCTCCAAGGCCCCGGGCCCCAGCCCCCTGTTTGCTCGGGGTTGGCGCACCTGCTGGGCAGATGTGGGCTTCCCACGCCCCCTGCCGTCTCGGGCGTCCCCTGGCGGTCGCTCCTGAGAGCAGGCGGGAAACAGGCGCCAAGCCGCGCGTTCTTGTGCGCGGTGGGTTTTGGTCCACTCGCTGCCGCGCCACCGCGCTCAACCTCCGCAACAGGGCGCAGCCCCTCCCCGCCGCCTGCGGTTGGGCAGTACGTGTCTGTGTTTGTGTGTATGGAGGAGTCTGGCGGGTGGGGGTGTTGGCGAGTTGCAAAGACAGCCACACAGAACCTTGTGTGCGTAGGGGAGTGGGCCGAGGTGGAGAAGGGCTTCTGTCTGCAGAGATTCGCCTGGCAGGAGGAGAGGCACCAAAAGCCCAGAATGGCTCACAGAAACCTGCAGGCGTGGGATTCTGTCCTGTCGCAGCCATTTTTTGGCCGAATGACTTTAGGTACCAGCGCTTAACTTTTCTGAGCCTCAATTTCCTTGTCTGTATGATAGGGACAATCACAGCCTTACTCTTACAATTGCAGAGAGGATAAAATGCCACAATGCGTGACGAGCATTTAACACTGTGCCTGACATTTAAGAAAGACCTGTTTTTTTGGTTGTTGTTGAATTTTTTTGTATTTGTATCTATGTATCTATTCTTATTTAGTATTCTGCAGTTCCACAAATCATCTCTCGTGGGCTGAGTGCGGTGGCTCATGTCTGTAATCCCAGCACTTTGGGAGGCCGAGGTGGGAGGATCACCTGAGGTCAGGAGTTGGAGACCAGCCTGGCCAACATGGCAAAACCCCCTCTCTCTACTAAAAATACAAAAAATTAGCCAGGTGTGGTGGCAGGAGCCTGTAATCCCAGCTACTCAGGAGGCTGAGGCAGGAGAATCGCTTGAACCTGGGAGGCAGAGGTTGCAGTGAGCCAAGATAATACCACTGCACTATAGCTGGGACAACAGAGCAAGACTCCATCTCAAAAAAAAAAAAAAAAAAAGAATCTCTTGTGTTTCCCACCAATTCCACTGTGATGAGAATTTTTAAATTCTGAAACATTTCAAACATGCACAAAAATAGAGAGATTAGTAAAATAAACCCCTAACTCTCTTCCTGCTCCAAGTGCCTATCACCCAGAATAAGAGCTCTGTAAATAATGTTTCTTTTCTGTTTTCCTTCCTCCCTCCAGGCTCTGACAGCTCCATTCTCTGTCCCCAAGCGCCATGAGAGGCCTTCTTTGCTGGCTCGTGTTGCTGTTCCTTCTTCAGCCCTGGGAAAGCCAGCTCCAGTTGGCAGGTGAACTGGGGCCCAGACCTCACCAGTGGGAGGAGGGGAGCGGAAGCAGGTCCTTCTTCTGCAGCCAGCTCCTCCTGCTGGGGAGAGGGAAGCAAGGGCTTTGCAACATATGGGACTGGGTTTAAGTTTCCCACTTCAACTTTCTGGGCCCCAGTTTCTTCATCTGTAGGATGTGGCTTAGTTTTGGGCACATGCAGTAACTGCCCATTGGGTTTTTAATTTGGAAAAATTATTTGAAAACATGAAAAAACCAGGAAATTTTACATAAAAATCCCTGTTTAGTACTTCTCTTGAAAAATCCAGGAATCTGCTAACATCCAGTTTGCAGGCGCATGGCAGCATTTGGATGGAGCTTCCTGCCCAATTAGGAGTGATAGGGGCTCTTTGGGTCTCCACCGTCCTAACCCAACCAGTTCATCCATGTTCCCTGCCTGGTCCCTGCAGGCTTTGAGTTTGCGACGCTTCCTTGCCCCCTCGGCAATGGGTAATACCTCCTCAGAATAGCCCTCAGAGCTGTAAGATGAGGGAATTTGTGAAATCTCCTAGCCCAGGTACTAGGCACATGCCGAGTGAGTGCATCTATCTAATCTGCGTTTGCTGTGCTGGGCGCTGTTATGCCGGCATAGCAGCATTTCCTCTGGGTTTCCCTGGGGTTCTCCTCGGAGGTGAGGCTTTGCTGACCTAGAAGAGTCCTCACTGATCTCCCCGCAGGTCCCAGGTGTCACACTGGGCCTCTGGATCTGGTGTTCGTGATTGACAGCTCCCGCAGCGTGCGCCCTTTCGAATTCGAGACCATGCGGCAGTTCCTCGTGGGCCTCCTCCGAGGCCTGAACGTGGGTCCCAACGCCACGCGCGTTGGCGTGATCCAGTATTCGAGTCAAGTGCAGAGCGTCTTCCCTCTCCGTGCGTTCTCGCGCCGCGAGGATATGGAACGCGCCATCCGTGACCTGGTGCCGCTGGCGCAAGGCACCATGACGGGACTGGCAATCCAGTACGCCATGAACGTGGCCTTCAGCGTGGCCGAGGGCGCGCGCCCGCCAGAGGAGCGTGTGCCGCGTGTCGCTGTCATCGTGACAGACGGGCGGCCCCAGGACCGCGTGGCGGAGGTGGCGGCACAGGCCCGCGCCCGCGGCATTGAAATTTACGCGGTGGGGGTGCAGCGCGCGGACGTGGGCTCCCTGCGCGCCATGGCATCGCCCCCGCTAGACGAGCACGTCTTCCTCGTAGAATCCTTCGACCTCATCCAGGAGTTCGGCCTGCAGTTCCAGAGCCGGCTGTGTGGTGAGTTAGGAGGGTGCTGGAGTGAAGCTCGAACTCTTAATCCAAATGCTTGGATTCCTTTCCCACCACAGTAAATCCCATCCCGTGGGGTGGCCCCGCGCTTTCCAGTTAGAGCTGCTCTGACCTACCGCAGGCTGTGTCAGATTTCAGCGCTGACCACTTCTGCTCAGGCTCCATCAACAAGGAGCAAACTATAGTTTCTTGCCCTGCCCGCCACAGCTTACCACAGGCTTAATGTCAAACTCCAGCACCAATCCCCTGCACACAAGGAACCAGTGATTCTCAAAGCTAAGAGAGATGGGCTGCTCCAAAGAGTCGTGGCCCTGCCACATGGGGATGGCTTCTTCCGTTATCATCTTAGCTCCTCCCACAAATGCTACAAGAGCTGTTCCAGTCACGTTTTGAGTTTATTCCGCCCATCTCGATTTAACACCTCTCCACCTCCTACCCAATCCTGCCCCTGCGTAGTCCTGTCTTAGCCCACTGACATGTCTAATTGGGTGCCTCCTCTTCTGAGCCTACTCACAGGGGCTCCTTAAGCCTTATTATTTCCCTAAGCCCTCCCATTTGGTATGGCCTCTCTCAAATTAGTTATTTACTTCTGAAAGCCATTTGAAGGTGATGCCTGCCTCTGACCCCATCCCCATCCAGCTCTCTCTTGTTGGAGACTTCTGCCCATCTGTTCCCTGCTGATTCTAGTCCTGTGTGTCCTCAGGGAAGGACCAGTGTGCTGAGCCGGGACATGGTTGCCAGCACCAATGTGTCAATGCCCCGGGCACGTTCCACTGCACCTGCAACCCGGGCTACAAGCTAGCAGCAGATAACAAGAGCTGTTTGGGTGAGAGCTACCCCTGTCCTGCAATCTCACTGCTCCTGAACTTTCTTTAAATCTCCATTGCCCCAACATCAGACCAATGAGTCTGGAAGGGCCTTTGGCAGTAAAAGCACACATCCATCGCTTTACAGACCTAAGAAAGAAAGGTATTGCTTGGGTTCACACAAGTCCCTGATGGGAGCCCACAGTTCAGTGTGCTTTCTGCCCTCTTTCTCGCTGTTTTCAGACCAGTCTCCAATTCTCCTCCCAAACTTGTTTCTGTTGTCCTCTCCTCTCCTCTTCTCTCCTTTCTTTTTTGAGACAGAGTCTTGCTCTGTTGCCCAAGCTAGAGTGCAATGGTGTGATCTTGGCTCACTGCAACCTCTGCCTCCTGGGTTCAAGCGATTCTTGTACCTCAGCCTCCCAAGTAGCTGGGATCACAGGCACCCACCACCACACCCAGCTATTTTTTGTATTTTTGGTAGAGACAGGGTTTCACCATGTTGGCCAGGCTGATCTCGAACTCCTGACCTCAAGTAATCTGCCCACCTTGGCCTCTCAAAGTACTGGGATTACAGGCATGAGCCACCACGCCCGGCCGTTTCTGTCTTCTTATAGGCACGTCCTTACAGTTTCTCTTCTTAGATACTGTTGGGGGGTCTTTAGTTAGGTGGGACTCCCCACTCAGGCCGCCCGTGAGCTCTTTGTGTGCTGCTTACCTGAGCTGCCCTTGCTGCTCCCCTCTGCCCTTGAAAATCTTTCAAGATTCTCTCTCTTTTAAGAGATAGGGTCTTGCTATGTTGCCCAGGCTGGTCTCACACTCCTGGGCTCAAGAGATCCTCCGGCCTTGGCCTCTCAAAGTGCTGGGATTACAGGTCTGAGCTGGTTCTTCATTTTTGTCTTCTGAAAAGCTATGGCACAGAATACCTTGCTTATGCAATTGGGTCTTTTACTGAGTGCCAAGTTAGTATTAGACATTGTGCTAGGAGCATTACACACATTATTATCTCTCAGCCTCACAACAACCTGGGAAAAGAAATCATGTAATCCTGATAACCCAGATGTCAGCCGGGGTCTTCTTGTTTCTAGAAACTAAAAGTTGGCTTGAACTCTGATTTGATGACTGTTTAACATTCAAATCCCTCTCCAAGACCTCTGAAAATCCCCCAAGTGCTTACGTTCTGGTGGTCACCTCTTGCTGTGAGCCTCTGCTAAATTCATTTGATTTATGGATCCTCTCTCATTTCTCAACCCTGCACATGCTGTTCTTGTTCCATGCGTGTTCATCAACCTCTTCTTTGGTTTACATACTTGTATGCAGGGGCACACACAAGTGTGTATGTGCTAAGTAACTCATAGCGCGCGCACACACACACACACACACAGAAAAACTCGTTATAATTGAATATTAGACAGCTTTGTTTCTAAAAGTCCTCAGTCAGCCCAGTACAAGGGATTTTTCACAGGCAGCCTCAACCCACAGAGTTACTCATCTTCATACTGGCTCTCTTGTTCTTTTTTTTTTTTTTCCTCTCTCTCTCTCCACTCTCATCTCCTTTCCAGGAACCCCAAATACTCACTTTTTTATACAGGGTAATTATCATGTCTCCAGTCCAGCTCTCGGCCATCTTTACCTGTCCAGACCATCAAGATGCTCAACAGGGCAATAGTTCCCCAACTTCCACAGAAGGAAGCTGTGAATAGCAATCATTCTTTTCCATTATATTCCCATTTTGCAAATAGAAAAATGGAGGCTCAGACAGGTAAAGTGGCCAAACCTGTCCTCTGTAAGTCAGAGAGCATCTTGAGGACAGGGGCCCTGACTAATTAGGTCAGGATTATTGGGGTTGGGGCCCAGGTATAGGTATTCTTACACATTTCCTCAGGTGGTTGTGCTACCAGAGCTGAGAAGGGCAGCCCTGGACATAGACTGACCCCATCTCTTCCTCAGCCATTGACCTGTGTGCTGAAGGAACCCATGGATGTGAGCACCACTGCGTCAATTCCCCGGGCTCCTATTTCTGTCGCTGCCAAGTTGGCTTTGTACTCCAGCAGGACCAGAGGAGCTGCAGGGGTGAGCAACACCCTCGCCCTCCCACCACACCCTGGACTGTGGCCTCCGAGGGCTCCAATCAGAGGCAACATCTTGCTGTTTCTTCCCTCCTGCCAGCCATTGACTACTGCAGCTTTGGCAACCATAGCTGTCAGCATGAGTGTGTTAGCACCCCTGGTGGGCCACGGTGCCACTGCAGAGAGGGCCATGACTTGCAGCCCGATGGGAGGAGCTGTCAGGGTGAGATGGCCTCTCCTACATTTGTGGGAGGGGTAAGAGATCTTAGCTGGTGGGGTCCATCCTGACTCATCCTGACCTGTCTCTCCTTTCAGTCCGGGACCTTTGCAATGGCGTGGACCATGGCTGTGAGTTCCAGTGTGTGAGCGAGGGCCTCTCCTACCGCTGCCTGTGCCCCGAGGGGCGGCAACTTCAGGCAGATGGCAAGAGCTGCGACCGTGAGTAACGGGTGGGAGGGCGTTCTATTGGCTTCTGCCCCATTGCCCACATTCAGAGTGTCCTTGACTTTGCCCTTGCTGTGGCCCTTAGGCTGTGGTGTGAATGTGTGTGTGTGGTGGGGGTGACATTGGAGGGTATGCCATTCCCTGCCTCCATCTCTTTTCTACAATCCTCTATTCTGCTGTCAATGTTAATTTAAAAAATACATACTAGATTACATTTCTCCTTCGTGCACAAGCCTTATGTGGCTCACCAATGCCTACAGAAAAAAGATCAAATGACTTACCCCTAAGTGTTTCAAATGGTGAGCAGAACCACATTAATGAATAATGAAATCAAATCTCTGGGTTACAACCAACATTAAAAAAATAAAGAATGGAAGACAATATAGAGTTTACTGCCTGTAGAGTTATATTATTTCTGAAACTTTAGTTCTATGTGAAATGTCTCATGATGTATTATCATTATTATTATTTTTACTGTGGGCTGTGATAAAAATTTTGAAACCACTGCCTTAGGTCATCACGATCTAGTTTCAGCCAACTCCATCTGCCCATCTCCTGCCACACTTGAACATTTCAGTCTTACTGGCCTGCCCCTCCCTGAATGTGTCAGGAACTCCCTAGATCCCAAGCCTCTGCACATGCTGCATCCCACCTTCTAGACTGTCCCTTACTGCTTTGACAAACTCCTACTGTTCTTTCAAGACTGTCTTGGTTCATTCAGGCTGCTATATCAAAGTACCATAGACTAGGTGGCTTAAACAACATTTATTTTTCACAATTCTGGAGGCTGAGGAATCCAAGACCATGGTGCCGGCAGATATGGCGTCTAATGAAAGCCTGTTTTCTGATTTTTAGATGGCACACCTTTCAAAGCCTCCCCACGCCAACACACACACACACACACACACACACACACACACACACCAGTCTTCTTGCTGTGTCCTCACATGGCGAAGGCAGGAAGCAAGCCCTCTTCAGACTCTTTTTTTTTTTTTTGAGACTGAGTCTCCCTCTGTTTCTCAGGCTGGAGTGCAGTGACACAATCTCGGCTCACTGCAACCTCCGCCTCTGGGGCTCAACTGATTCTCCTGTTTCAGCCTCCAGAGTAGCTAAGACTACAGGTGCGTACCACCATGCTTGGTTAATTTTTGTATTTTTAGTGGAGATGGGGTTTTGCCATCTCAGCCAGGCTGGTCTCAAACTCATAACCTCAAGCGATCTGCCTGCCTCGGCCTCCCAAAGTCCTGGGAGCCACCACCTCTTCAGATTCTTATAAGGACAGTAATTTTACTCATGAGCGCTGTACCCTCATGTCCTCATCTAATCCTAATTACCTCCACAGATCTCACCTCCCAAGACTAAAATTAAAACATAGGGTTTCAACAAATGAATTTTGGAAAACACACTCATTCAGTTTATAACAAAAATCAGATAGAATGCCATCACCTCCATGCAGCCTTCCTTAACAACTCCAGGAAGAATGCACTATTCCTACCTTGGGGTCCCTGAATGCTCTTCTCTTCTAGCACTTTCCTTGACCAGAGCATATGGCGTGTCTGACTTGCTCTGCTCCGTCCTCATGGATCAGGATTATGTTTTAATTCTTTCAAAACGTTTCAAAACCTCCCCACGCCAACACACACCACATTTTGGTCCTAGCAAATTCCCTGGCTCGGAATAGGGGAGGTGACATTGTAGAGTCATTCAGGAGCATGGGTTTTGGAGTCAGACGGACCTGGCTTCATGTCTTGGCTTAGTCAGTACTAGCTATGAAATCAGGGGCAATCACTTTATCCATCAGAACCTCAGGTTATAGAAAATGGGAACAATACTCAAGCTTATTGGGAGGATTGAGAATATATATAAGCACTTCACCCAGTACCTGGCACATCGTAAGCTGTCGGTAAATAATGGTTTTGTTATTATTATTGTTAATACTGGTACATGCTTAGAAGTGTGCCTGATACATAGTAGATGATCAATAAATGGTAGTTATTGTGGTCATTATGATTGTTGTTAAAAAGATGCTTTTAGCAGAGTGTCTGGTTTGTTCTAAGCACTGAATAAATGTCAAGGGCGATGATGATGATGATAATGTTGATAATTATTATTATTTAGCACACTGCCTGGCACAGGAAGGACTCAGGAAATGTTATCTGTTATATAATAAATGTTTGCGAATGAACGACTAGATGGATAGACAGCTGCTGCCAATCAAGAATCTGGTCCCTCAATTCAAGCTCTTCTGGCTGTGCAGGGTGCCGGGAAGGCCACGTGGACCTTGTTCTGCTGGTTGACGGCTCCAAGAGCGTGCGTCCACAAAACTTCGAGCTGGTGAAGCGCTTCGTGAACCAGATTGTGGACTTCCTAGACGTGTCCCCGGAGGGCACGCGCGTGGGACTGGTGCAGTTCTCGAGCCGCGTGCGCACCGAGTTCCCTCTGGGTCGCTACGGCACCGCAGCCGAGGTGAAGCAGGCGGTCCTGGCTGTGGAGTACATGGAACGCGGCACCATGACAGGGCTGGCGTTGCGGCACATGGTGGAGCACAGCTTCTCAGAGGCACAGGGTGCGCGGCCCCGTGCCCTCAACGTGCCTCGCGTTGGCCTGGTCTTCACAGATGGCCGCTCCCAGGATGACATCTCGGTGTGGGCAGCGCGTGCCAAGGAGGAAGGTGGGCTTGGCATGGGACACAGTGGGCTGGGGTTGGGTCAGACGCGGGCAGGCAGCTTTCCCGAGGCCTAGGGCACCCTCTGAGTCCCTGGCCCTGTAGGCATCGTCATGTATGCCGTGGGCGTGGGCAAGGCGGTGGAGGCGGAGCTGCGTGAGATCGCCTCGGAGCCAGCTGAACTGCACGTGTCCTACGCCCCCGACTTCGGCACCATGACGCACCTGCTGCAGAACCTCAGAGGCAGCATCTGCCCAGGTGAGCGCATCTCTCTCGGGGCTCCTCCTCTCTCTCATTGCCCGCCCTCTGATATCTCCCCTTCCTATTCAGTCCCTACCTCCTCTGTAGTTATAGCCAGAGGTTAGGCTTACTAGACAGAGCTTTGCTACTGCAGATGTGGTCCGCAGGCCAGCGGCAGGGCGGTCACCCAGTAGCTTCTTAGAACTGAGGCATTTCTGGTGCTCTCCAGACCGAATGAATCAGAATTTGCACTTCGACAAGATTCTCAGGTGATTTGTAAGCATATTAAAGTCTAAGAAACCCTAGACTAGGCTACCAGTCCCCCAAATCAGTGGAGGTTCAGAATAATTTGGGAATTTTTTTTGAAGGCACAGCAGACAGCATTTGTAAGTGGAGTCACAGCATATATCCCCTGAACTTGTTAGAATTCAACCCTATGAACTTGGCAAAGTGGCAGGACTGGGTATATTTTAAGTATGCAAAGGCATGTTTTTTCTTTTCTTTCTTTTTTTTTTTCTTTTTCTTTTCTTTTTTTTTTTTTTTTTTATTATGTGGACAACATACCTCATAAGTGCAATCCCTCTACTTCATCATCTGGTGCTCAGCTGAGGAAAAGGAGACTAACTCTACTTGTGGAGGAGAAGGGGGCTCTTGAGTCCTGTGTACTGTGCTCTAGGTGATACAGGGAATGTCTCCAGGGTAACTTTTACCCTAGAGACTTTAGACACTAACCCAGGCTTAAGATGTGATTCTTCTTCCAGTTTATCAGGTTCCAGCTCCAGAAACAGACGAAGTAGGGCTGGTCTGGGTCTGGAGAATCTGTCTTTTTTTTTTTTTTTTTTAATATATGTAGTGGAGCTTGGCGCAGTGGCTCATGCCTGTAATCCCAGCACTCTGGGAGGCCGAGGCAGGTGGATCACTTGAGATCAGGAGTTCGAGACCATCCTTGGCAGCATGGTGAAACCCTGTCTTTACCAAAAAATACAAAAATTAGCTGGGCAAGGTGGCGGGAACTGAGGCAGGAGAATTGCTTGAACCTGGGAGGTGGAGGTTTCAGTGAGCTGAGATTGCACCACTGCACTCCAGCCTGGTGACAGAGTGAGACCCTGTCTCAGAAAAAAAAGTATATATAATATGCTATATGTGCTGTATTATATAATATATATGTGTGTATGTGTGCGCACACACACACGTGCATGTATATATATACACAAATATACACACACACTCCTTTCCCCAACTCTCCTCCCTTCCTGCCTCCCAGCTAATTCTAATTATTGTGGCTCTTTCAGATTAGGGGCTCTTTCAGAGCTCTTCCTGTGCTGACTCTTACAGGCCCTGCAGTGTGACTTTGGACAAGTCAGTTACCCCCACACCTACCTACCTTAACTTTTCTGTAACAGGGAAGGCACTAGCTGTCCAAGGTTACCTGTAGCTCTTGAGTTCTAAGATAAGTCTGGGTTCTGTGGTCAAAGCTCTTTACCAATTAGTGGTATGACTGTTCCCTGTCTCCAACCCTTTGTTTCTCCATCTGTGAAGTTAGGGGTCTTTGTGGATTGTTATCAATAACAAGACTTACAGCAGTTTGTTCATAGTACATATAAGACTAAGATGAAGACACAACTTTTAAATCATTACAGCAGTGTTTTCAAAGGTTAAATGGCAGGCATTGTGTTTATTATTTTACTACCTGTAATCCTTTTTCTTTTTTTCCTAAGGTACTTTTGTTGTAGCATTTTTTTTTTTCTGCGTTATTCCCTGTAATCTCTCTCTCTCTCTTTTTTTTTTTTTTCCTTTGAGATGAAGTCTCATTCTGTTGCCCAGGCTGGAGTGCAGTGGTGTGATCTCGGCTTACTGCAACCTCCGCCTCCCAGGTTCAAGAGATTCTCCTGCCTCAGCCTCTCGAGTAGCTGGGACTACAGGCGCGTGCCACCACACCCAGCTAATTTTTTGTATTTTTAGTAGAGACAGGGTTTCACTGTGTTAGTCAGGATGGTCTCGATCTCCTGATCTCATAATCCACCCGCCTCGGTCTCTCAAAGTGCTGGGATTACAGGTGTGAGCCACTGCGCTCAGCCTCCCTGTAATCTTAACAATGGCACATGCTTATAGAATTTCAGTGAATCTAAGATACCATTCATTTTAAGATTCACCACTATTTTATGTACTGCTAAGAAAAAACATGTGCCAATTTTAATTGTAAGACCTCCTGCCCAACCCCCAAGATGTTGATGTGTGGGGAGATAGAGTTGGATCAGGGTCAGTGGTTCCTAAAGATTAGGTCACACCAGAATCACCTGGTGGGCCTTTAAAAACAAATTGCGGCTGGGTACGATGACTGACGGCTGTAATCCCAGCACTTTGGGAGGCCGAGGTGGGCGGATCACGAGGTCAGGAGATCAAGACCATCCTAGCGAATACAGTGAAACCCTGTCTCTACTAAAAATACAAAAAATTAGCAAAGCATGGTGGCACGCGCCTGTAATCCCAGCTACTCGGGAGTCTGAGGCAGGAGAATCACTTGAACCCAGGAGGTGGAGGTTGCAGTGAGCTGAGATTGCGCCACTGCACTCCAGCCTGGGTGACAGAGCTCAAAAAACAAAACAAAAACAAACACAAATTGCTGGGCTTCAATTCTAGATTTTCTAATTCAGTAAGTCTGGGGTGTTGTCTGGTAATTTGCATTTTTGATAAATTCCTACACGATGCTGATGCTGCTGGTCCAAGGACCACACTTTGAGAATCACTGGTTTAGTTGAAATACACTATAAAGCAGTGGTTCCCAATCTTTCTGGCACCAGAGAGTGGTTTTGTGGAAGACAATTTTTCCATGATGTGGTGGGGAAGATGGTTTTGGGATGACTCAAGCACATTACATTTATTGTGCACTTTATTTCTATTATTCCTTTGTAATATACAATCATGTAATAAACAGATCATCAGGCATTAGATTTCCATAAGAAGGCTGCATGCACTAGATCCCTCACATGCACAGTTTACAATAGGGTTTGTGCTCCCATGAGAATCTAACAATGCCATTGATCTGACAGGAGAGGAGCTCAGGTTGTAATAGGAGTGATGAGGAGCGGCTACAAATACAGATGAAGCTCCCTTGCCTGCTGGCTGCTCGCATCCTGCTATATGACCCAGTTCCTAACAGGCCATGGACTGGTACTGGTCCATGTAATGTGCTGGTACTGGTCCATGGCCTGGGGGTTGGGGACCCCTGCTGTAAAGTATTTACTTGAACAAGGCAGTGTTCTAGATCTGTGCTTTTTCACAAAGGTAGGCAGTATCTATTTAATTACAATTAATTAAAATAAAATACATTTTAGTCCTTTAGTAGCACCAGTCACATTTAAAGTGTTAAACAGCCACATGTAGCTTGTGGCTACTGCTTTGGACAGGGCGGGTGTAGAACACTTTCATCGTTGCATAAAATTTTATTTGGAGAGTGCTACTCAAAGTGTGGTCCGCAGACCAGGAGCGTCAGCATCATTTGGGAGCTTGTTAGAAATGTACCTTCTGAGCTCCTTCTCCATTCTGAATCAGAATCTATATTTTAACAAGCTCTCCTGATGATTACAATGAGCATTAAGATTTGATAAACAGTCTTGTAAGTTTCGCGTGCGCGCACGCGCGCGCGCACACACACACACATACACAAGTGAATGAATCATCGAAGCCACTAATGCATACATTCTTTCATTATATCCATTTTATAGATGAGGAAACTGAGCTTAGAAAGATTAATGAGTTTTTCAGGATCTCACAGCTACTTAGCTTGGGACTCAGCCCAGGTCTCTCTGAATCCAAAGCCCATATACTCAACCGTAGGCCCAGTGCAGGGAAATCAGAGGGCCAAAGCTAGCGCAATTTCTCATCCCCTTGACCCTCTGTGCCCGGCTTACAGAGGAGGGCATCAGCGCAGGGACAGAGCTTCGGAGCCCATGCGAATGCGAAAGCCTCGTGGAGTTCCAGGGCCGCACTGTGGGGGCGCTCGAGAGCCTGACGCTGAACCATATCCTTTGGGGCTGGTGGCGCGGGCTGGAGGGAAAGTGAGGGGACCTCGGCGAACCCCAACGGCCTCCTTAACCGCTCACTGGCCCAGCTGACGGCGCGCCTGGAGCATCTGGAGAACCAGCTGGCCAACCAGAAGTGAGGGCCACGGGCGGCCCAGACCCAGGCTGGGGCGCGGCACCATGGACAGTGCGCCGGGGCCAGGCAGAACCTGGGCCCGTCGGACTTGGGCTGTCGGGGCGGAGGCGCTGGCGGGCTTCCGACACTGAGCTGAGCTGGCCCCGCCCGGACCATTAGGCGGACTGCTGGGCTAGGGGGATAGCGGGTGGTGGCGGAAGGGGCACGTGCTAGACCGGCATGCCCTCGCCGCGTGCTGCGCTCAGTTCTTTGTTGGATTTATTTGTTTTCTTAAAAAAAAAAAAAAAAAGAAAAAAAATCTGATTTCCACAGGGTTCGTTTTTGGGGCTTGCTGCGCCGCCAGGGGGAGGGGAAGCCAGACGGAGCGCACTCTGGCGGCGCCCGGGCGGCGTCTCCTTGGAGAAAGGCGCATTGTGAGGGGGTCGGGCTCGGGGGCAGGAGACCCGGCGCTGCTGCTTCCCCCTGCTTGTTTATTCAGCCGAGAACAGATGGCTCCTTATGCAGGCTGCAGGAAGGGAGGGGGCTCAACAGGAATCCTTGGGGTCTGAGCAAGCCTGCGCCATCCCATGCCCCAGCGGATTGAACGCTTCGCTCTCCGGCCAGGCCTATCCCATAGTGCCCCCAAATCTGGCTCAAAAGCTGCTAGGACTGTGTGCTGGTGGGGGTGCGGGGTGGGGGTGGCATTGGTGGGAAAGTGAGAGGCAGTAATTGAACCCCTAAATGGATGGGGTGGGAGTGGATAGATGAGCTTTGCCCGATTTTAACTCCCTCCTGTACTAGGTAGGAAGAGAAGGAGGTATCAGGACCCCTGTCTGCCCAGCCTGTGGCCTTCCTTCTGTCACCCTGCCAACCCCTCCCAAAACAGCTCTATCAGCAAAGAACACAAACCAGTACCATTTCCCAGGTGCAGGCAAGAAACCACGAAGTTTAAAATGCTTCCAGTCCTAGAGTGATTTGGGGAAAATTATTTTGTGTTTGTTTCCTCATCTGCAAAGTGGAGATTGAAATTTTTACCCCCAAGGGTGATGGGGAGAATCAAGGACATTCTTCTAAGGCATGTGACATTGTGCCTGGTACCTATCAGGCCCTCAATTAATGGTAGCTATTAACTATTCTTATAGTAACAGCTAACATATTTAGTGTTGGGCGTTATTGTAACTGATTTGCGGGTATTTTCATTTTATACTTGCAACCACCTTGGGAAATAAGAATTATTGCCTTTATCATCCCCATTTTATAGATGACACCGAGGCATAGAAAGGTTAAGTTTCCAACAGTAAAATAACCAGTACGAAGCTGAACCAGGATGTTTCCTGTGGCTGCTCTAATAAGTTACCACAAATTGCGTGGCTAACAACACACATTTATTACCTTACAGTTTTTAAGTCAGAAGTCTAAGATATGTTGGCAAGGGTTTATTCCTTCTGGAGGCTTTTGTTTCCTGGCTTTTTCCAGCTTCTAGAGCCTACCTGAATTCCTTGGGTAATGGCCCTACATCACTTCAGCCTCAGTTTCCATCAGTACATCTCTCTCTGACTCTGAGCTTCCTGTCTCTGTCTAATAAAGACCCTTCTGACTGTATTGGCATGACCTTGATAATCAAAGATAATCGTCCCATCTCAAGCTATTTTTTTTTTTTTTTTTTTTTTTTTTTTTGAGATGGAGCTTTTGCTCTTGTTGCCCAGACGGCTGGAGTGCAATGGCGCGATCTCGGCTCACTGCAACCTCTGCCTCCCCAGTTCAAGCGATTCTCCTGCCTCAGCCTCCTGAGTAGCTGGGATTACAGGCATGCGCCAACACTCCCAGGTAATTTTTTGTATTTTTAGTAGAGACAGAGTTTCTCCATGTTGGTCAGGCTGGTCTTGAACTTCCGACCTCAGGTGATGCGCCTGCCTCAGCCTCCCAAAGTGCTGGGATTACAGGCGTGAGCCACCTTGCCCGGCCTTAAGCTCTCTATCTTAACCACATCAGCAAAGTCCCTTTTGTCATGAGAGGTGAAATCACAGGTTCCAGGGATTAAAACGTGGACATCTTTGCAGGGAAGGCCATTCTGCCTACCACATGAGGCTTGAAGCCAGGCTGACTGACTTCAGAGCAACTGCTCTTAAGCACTCTGTGCCGGGCACCTTGCTAGGCTTGGTGAAGAGGGAGAAACTGACGATTGAGAAAAACTCTTGAGCTGAGGGAGCTCCTGGCTAGAAGGGCTGAGGTCCACCTGACTACACCTGTAGCAGAAAAAAGGAACTTCAGATGAGAGGAGGGAGAAATCCTGGAGAGGTGATCCTTAAATGGTGGCTGGAATTTCTGCAGGAGGCCATGGAGGACTTTACAGGTGAGTGAAGCACGAACTATGTGTGCTCAGGAGGGTCTGGAGTAGGGGGGATGGGAATGATCATCTTACTTGGTCATGAGGATCAGATGAGCTAAAGACCTATGGACTTGGCATGTGACCTCACCTTGCCTTATCATTCATTTTACAGTTGGGGAAACTGAGGCCTAGAGGCCAGAGTTGCCTGCCCAAGATCACACAGAGAGAAAACATCAGTTGCACCAGGAAGAAACCTGGTGGGGAGGTCAAACTGGAGCAGGGTAGTCAACTGATAGGGGGCACTGAGAGCAAAGGCCAGGCTCCTTCTCTTCCTCCTCCCTGGAGGTGGCCGGCACTGGCTTCTCTGGGGATTCTTTTCTCATGTTCTTTTCTCCTGCAATCTCGCTAGTGGCCACTGGATGGTGCCTGGAGCTCTGATTTGGAACTGGGTCCTAGAGCCTTTGCAGGCCTTTGGCATCTGGCACTTGGGCGGCAGAGCCTGTCCTTCTTTAATTCCCCCACTCTGGCAGCCCCACCGCCGAAGTCTGCAAGCTGCTTCTGTTTCCATGCATTGGCCCCATAGTCCTGGATTTGAAGACCAGCCCTGCTACTTACCAGGTGTGTGTTGGTGTTGACAGGTGCTGGTTCCCTGTCTTGGTTCCTTTCTCTCATTTCCTTTTCCTCCTACCCCCTTTACCCTGCTGGATATAATGGAATTCCTGTTCCCTAACCATGCCCCACATAAGGTCATCTAGCCCTTGCTTCTTTGTTTATACCCCCATCTTACGTCATGGGATAGAAGACTTACAAAGGACTTATGAATTCAGGAAAACAAACATCCACTAACCCAAGAACAGAAAGTGAGAACCCAAGAAACAGTGTGAAGAGAGTAAAACTGCCAAGAAAGCTTAGATGCAGAAGGCACTGAGCCCAAAGAAAGACTGCCGGGCCTGGGTCTCTTGGTGCTCAGGCAAGCAGGGGTTTATGTGACTCTCAGAGCCGATTAAAATCAGGAACAAAGCACATACATATTGGGGGAGTCCTGAGCCCAGCTGTGTGGAGGGAACTTAGCGCCCTCAGCCCCCTTGGTTCCCTGGAGAGTTTGAATCATTAAAAAAAGGACAATATCTTCCCTAGTGGTTGGCAGAGATGCCACTTCTGAAGCTGTTACTTAGACTTAATAGCATGAACTAGACATGGCCTTGGGTGGGAAAGTGCAGGGCAGGAAGGGCCTGTAACTTCAGCCAAGTGCTGGACTCCCTTTCTGAATTTCACCTCTGTGCTGTCTGGCTCTGTTTCTCCGTGGTTTTTGGCCTTTCTCTTCTTCTATTCTAGCTCACAGCGCTCTCCATTTCTGCAGCTGGCACAGCTGCTGTCTCCAAGGGCAGTCTCCTCTTCTGGCTCTTTGGACCTAGGATAGTGAAACAGGAGAGAAAACTATCAATTACCACACTGGCCCGCATGCTGGGGGCCAGGCTGTGCCTTTCATCTGCG
The DNA here is from genome assembly GCF_003255815.1 of Theropithecus gelada. Lineage (NCBI taxonomy): Eukaryota > Metazoa > Chordata > Mammalia > Primates > Cercopithecidae > Theropithecus > Theropithecus gelada. Next base: position 57,370,910 of record NC_037678.1, read on the forward strand.
TTGTCTTGTTGAAACCTTTCAACCTACAGGAGGAAAAACGAACTTGAAAGAGGCCAGTTAGTTGCCCAAGGCCCAGAGCTTCCAAGTTAGGGTTTGAACCCAGATGGTCTTGATCCCAGAGTAGGCCCATTTCACATTTCTACCCTTCAGTTATTAGGGACAAATTTGGACTTTTTCAAAGAAAACTTTTTCAGGAAGCTTATGGAGCAGACCAAAGCAAAGCCCCAAGATACATTACAGGTGAATGGCAGGAGCCGCTCTGCCATTCGTCAGCAGCGCAGCCTCCACGGGATGCTTTTGCCTCAGTGTTCCCTCTTGTAAAACCTGTGGGCAGGCCAGGCATGGTGGCTCACACCTGTAATCCCAAGCACTTTGGGAGGTCGAGGCAGGCAGATCACAAAGTCAGGAGTTCAAGACCAGCCTGACCAACATGGTGAAACCCCGTCTCTACTAAAAATACAAAAATTAGCCGGGTGTGGTGGCATGTGCCTGAATCCCAGCTACTCAGGAGGCTGAGGCAGGAGAATCGCTTGAACCAGGAGGCGGAGGTTGCAGTGAGGTGAGCCCAAATCACGGCACTGCACTCCAGCCTGGGTGACAGAGGGAGACTCTGTCTCAAAAACAAACAAACAAAGCCAAAAAACAAAACAATAGCAACAACAAAAAACCTGTGGGCAATGCCAACCTCATAGGTTAAAAGGAAAGAGCAAAGTCATTGATGAATGTGAACATGCACAGTGGATGATCAGGAAGGCTCCCCTTCTTTTCAGGCCATTACTTGCCCTTTTTTCACACCCTCCCACTCATTTGAAGTGGTGTGGCTTCAGATCCCCAGGCCCAATGAAGAAGCTGGGCCACATCACACAATGAAAAGCAAATTGCTGTTAAATATACAGAGGAGGGTATGAGCAGCTCAGCTTTATGGATCCCAAGAAGGCTTCCTGGAGGAGGTGGCAAGTGAGCTGCACCAGCGAGGAAGGGTAGACATTCCCCAGACGATAAAGGAGGAGAGGGCTCCTGGGCACAGGGCTCGAGTGGCTTTTCAAGGGCATGTGGGGAGGGTGAGGTTGGAGAAGACAGTTGCCCTCAGTCCCCAACGTGGATCGTGCTGCATCCCATGACAAGGGCTTGTGGGTTAGTGGCTCTAACCCACAAGACTTCATGGACTTATGAATCACCTGAGGGCCTGTTAAAAATGCAGCATCCTGCAGTGGGGCCCAGGAATCTTTGTTTGTCCCAGCTCCTGGGTGACACTGTGCAAGTGATCAGAGGAAGAAAGGAGACACAAAGCTTCTGGTGATGGACATGAGAGCTGGGCAAGGGCTCAGTGTCCTCCACCAGGCAGAGGAGCAGACTAGGGTCTCAGGATCTTGAGTGTGGGCGTGTACTAGACCCTGTGCCCCGAATTAGCAGATGTGAGGAGCTAAGCTGAGAAACAGCAAATGGGAAAGCAAGTGTGAATGCCAGGGCAAGTATTACAAGTTTGTTAGGAGTCCCCAGGGGCTGGGCAGAGAAGACAGGTTCAGTCACAAGGGTTTTAGTCCAGAGACATGTACTGGAGAGGAAAGGGAAGGCTGGAAGGGGAAGTATAATGAGCAACCGCTGGGAAGCAATTTTTTTTGTTATGGGAGGTGAGTGGCAGCCCTGGGGCTTTGGAAAAGGTGACAAAAAAGAATGTATACCAAGGGCCTGACATTCTAAGGACTTATGAAGAACCCATTTAATTCCCATGACCATCTTAATTAGAAAAATACATTGTTATTTCTTAATTTACAGACAAAGAAATCCAGTCCCAGAAAGTAATTTGCACAGCAAATAAGCCGTGGAGCAGAGACTCAAGTCCAGACTGTGTCAGTCCAGAGCTGGGCACTGATTTTTCATTCTAGGGTATCCCAAGCACATTTCAAATTCCCGGATTCATGAGCCACTGCTTCCTTCTGTTCTTCATCCTGCCCTGGACAATCTCATCTCCAGCCCACCTCATCCCTTGCTCTGCTCTTTCCTAGGTCCAAGATGATTCTTTTTCCTGAAGTGGTGAATGGAACTGCTGCTCTTCATCCCTCTCTAGGCAGCCAGGGCATGTGTGTTCTTCCCAGCAGCTGAGATGAGGATGGAAATTAATCGAGGATATAGACGGAAAAAAACTAACAACTAACTAACTACACTATGCAGATAATAATTGAGGTGTATTTTCTCCCAGATGAACAAGATAATCTGAGTGACCCCTGTTCCCTATTACAGGACTCCAATTCCTAATCTTGGCAGTTGCTCCCCAAAATACCTTCCCAGTGAATGTTTCTTGAATACCTGTTTTGGGAATATGTGAGGTACTATGCTAAACACTGGAGATTCAGTGGTGAAAAAGAGAGTCCTACGCTGTCTTTAAGAAACTTGTGTTCTAGGAGAGGGCAGGCAGCAAATAAGTAAATGAATAAGGTTTCAACTAGTGAGCATTGCTGGGAAGATGATGAAATTGAGTAAGGGTAGACAGCTGCGCTGTCCGTAGGATTTCCGTGATGGTGGAAAGGTTCTATATCCTTGCTGTCCAACATAGCAGTCAATGTGTGGAATGCTTGCAATGGGGCTAATGTGACCAAGGAACTGAATTTTAAGTTCTATTTTAGAGAATTTAAATTTAAATAACCCCATGTGGTTTGTGGCCACTGTGTCACTCATCACAGGTATAGAGAACACCTGGAAAGGGGAGAGGTGATTAAGTGAGGTGGTCAAGGGAGACTCCCTGAGGGGGCAATATTTGAACTGAGGTCTGAGAAGGAGGCAGCCTTCCATTGTTCCAGGGGGAGAGAGTGCAGATGTGGGGGCCTTCGGGGGTAAACAAAGCTCGAAGTTCTGGGACGGAGAGAAGTCTTGTGGGCTGGCATTTAGTGGGTGAGGTAGTGTGGTGGGAGCTGATGGTGGAGGGGTGGTGGGGACCGGATAACTGGGGCATGGCAGGCTGTGGCGAAGTGGGCACCCCTCGTTCCCCTTAGTAACACAGCAGGTATGGCTGCCCTGCCCTTGCCTGCCCCCTTTTCTCTCAGCGTTGTGGGGAGGACTAGATGAGAGCAGGTGACATGCACATGCTCTGTAAATTGTACAGAGCTGCTGGGCGCGGTGGCTTATGCCTGTAATCCCAGCACTTTGGGAGGCCAAGGCGGGCGGATCACCTAAGGTCAGGAGTTTGAGACCAGTCTGACCAACACGGTGAAACCCCGTCTCTACTAAAAATACAAAAATTAGCCAGGTGTGGTGGCAGGCGCCTGTAATCCCGGCTACTTGGAAGGCTGAGACAGGAGAATCGCTTCAACCCAGGAGGTAGAGGTTGCAGTAAGCTGAGATCTTGCCATTGCACTCTATCCTGGGCAACAAGAGTGAAACTCCATCTAAACAAGAAAAAAAAAAAAAAAAGTACAGTGCTGCCAATAAGGGTAGAGCTGTGGTTCTGAGTGTGATCTTGGACCAGCAGCATGAGCATCATCTGGGAACACGTTAGAAATGAACATTCTTGGGCCACATCCTGGATCTACTAGTTCAAAGCTCTGGGAGCGGGGCCCAGCAATGTTTCCAAAAGCCCTCCGGGTGGCTGTGATGCAGGCTCAAGTTTAAGAGCAACTGCAGAAGACTGGCGGCAATCACCTCCTCCTCCTCCTTCTCATCTCAGGCCCCCAACAAATTGTCCTTCCAACTCCAACCCTGGCAGAATTCCTTGGTGGCTCATTGCGCACACTAGCCCTCCTTTCCTCAGAGCTAGCTCAATTTTTGGCTTCACATACACAGAGTAAAACAAATGAAAAAAGAATCAGATAGATAAAACCTTTGTATTAAAAATATTTTCACCATACAAGCCACCCAGGGTCATCATTAAAATAAAACTTAGGCCGGACACAGTGGCTCACGCCTATAATCCTAGCAGTTTGGAAGGCCGAGGTGGGCAGATCGCTTGAGCTCAGGAGTTTGAGACCAGCCTGGCCAATGTGATGAAACCTCATCTCTGCTAAAAATACAAATATTAGGTGGTCATGGTGGCATGCACCTGTAGTCCCAGCTACTTAGGAGACTGAGGTGGGAGGATAGCTTGAGCCTGGGAGGTGGAGGTTGCAGTGAGCTGAGATTGCACCACTGTACTCCAGCCTGGGTGACAGAGTGAGACTGTCTCAAAAAATAAACAAACAAATAACTCCTATGTAGCATAGAACCTATCAAGTGAAAAAAAGATCCCCTGCTCCCGTTAATCCTATTCCCTAGAGATTACCACAGAATGATTTCTTGTGATTCCTTCTAGATGTCTCCTATGCTTATAGAGGCAGCTAGCGTAGTGCTCCGAAACCAGTTTGCTTGGTTTAGAATCCCAGGTTTGTTTATTTGTCAAATAAATTGGACAAATTGTCTCAGTGTCATCATTCAGAAAATGAAGTTAATAATAGCACCAACCTCATAGAATTGTTGTGAGGATTAAATTAATTCAAATAAAGCAATCAGGAGACAATCTACTTAACATTCTTACAATGGTGCCTGGCGTATAGTATGTACAAACATGAGTGTCTGTTAATAAATACAATGCATGGCTGAGGTTTAATTATTCTATGCCTTTTCTTCAGGGATATAGTCTTGAGAGAATAAGGCAAAGGTGCAGGAACAGTTGGAAAGTCATTTACAATGGAGATGATATTGAGAGCCACTGAAAAAATCCTGACCAGTTGATTCTTGCCAGTGACTTTGGCTGAATTTCTTGGTTTCTGATCATTATTTCTTATTTTATTTTATTTTTATTTTTATTTGAGATGGAGTCTCGCTCTGTTTCTCGGCTGGAGTGCAGGGACATGATCTTGGCCCACTGCAACCTCCGCCTCCTAGGTTTAGCGATTCTCCTGCCTCAGCCTCCCGAGTAGCTGGAACTACAGGCACACGCCAACACACCCAGCTACTTTTTGTATTTTTAGTAGAGACGGGGTTTCACCATGTTGGCCAGGATGGTCTCGATCTCTTGACCTTGTGATCCGCCTGCCTCGGCCTCCCAAAGTGCTGGGATTACAGCCATAAGCCACTGCGCCCGGCCTCTCATCCTTATTTCTATAAACTCCTTGGTATCTTTGCAAAGCTTCAAAGTTGCACAGTTTCAAAAAACATAGCAGGAGGGGGGTATATACATGGAACCCAGTGTGGATGGTGCACCCTGGAGTTATGAAATGGTCTCTCTGATATCAGCCACGTGTGGCATGTCTGTTGCTTGCAACCAAGACGTCTGACCATGCCTTGCTCCATTCTTTCTAAGGGCTGCGTAGTATTCTACTCTGTGTAGGTGTTGTATTTCACTTAATCATTTCTTATTGATGGATATCTGGATAGTTTAGCTATTCTACACTACACAGACAAATGCAATGACAAGCTTCTCAGAGCCTATTTCCAGCCCCCACCTGCACCCTATCCCCACCGGTTTTTTTTTTTTTTTTTTTTTTTTGGAGACAGGATCTTGCTCTGTCACCCAGGCTGGAGTGCAGTGGCAAAATCACAGTTCACTGAAGCCTTGCTCTCGCAGGCTCAAGTGATCGTCCCACCTTAGACTTCTGAGTAGCTAGGACTGCAGGTGCATGCCACCACACCCAGCTATTTTTTTCATTTTTTGTAGCGATGAGATCTCACTGTGTTGTCCAGGCTGGTCTGAAACTCCTGGGCTCAAGTGATCCTCCCACCTCAGCCTCCCAAAGCACTGGTATTATAGGCACGAGTCACTGCGTCTGGCCTGAAATGGGCTCTTTATCTTACATGATCCTGTGTAGTGCTCATGCCAACACTGTGAGGTTTGCATCAACTTTCCCTCTACAGATGAGGCAGCTGAGGTCAGAGAGAGGATGAGATGTGCCCCCAAACCATCAGTGAGCCCCTTGATGGGCAGGGCTCTTCCCACTTCATCAGGGTGGTCAGTAGTGGGGAGAATCTTTGGGGTGAAAGCAGGGTCCTTCCCTTGACTCAATACCAGCTGGCAAAAGGTGGAGTTTCTTAGAGGAGAGAGATAAGTCAGGGAAGGACTCGTGGGAGTGCTGGAGAGCCTTCCACTGTCAACTCAGCCGCATTCCAGAGGGCAAGAGGAGAGAGAGGGTGGAGGACAGTTGGCATGTGGATTGAGGAACAATAATGATGATGATGCTAATAATCACAGTGACTAATGTTTTGGGCGAGTCGCAAAGCAATTTCCTTTTGTGAATAGTTCAGCAGAGCCACACAACCATCCCCTTGGAGGAAGACAAGGCAATGTGGCTATTCCCATTTTACAGAAGGGAAAATTCAGGACTGGAGAGGGAGAGTAACTTGCCCAAGTTAACATGTCAAGATAATCGCTGTGCTGGGTGGGGCCAGACCCTTTGGGCCGCAGCCTGGGATCTATGGGCCACAGCTGTGGCTGGCAGAGAGGTGCGGCCTTTGTCAGGGCTGAAGCTCAGCCACACCCTCTCTCCAACCTCAGGTTGGGTGCCGGGCAGAGGGTTTGCCTGAAGGCTGGGGATGTCAGAAGACAGAGGGGTCTGGTTCGAGTGGGGGCCACCCCCCAAGTCATCCACATGTCCTCCAGATCTCCCTGATCCCTCCCACTGGCTGACTCGTGGCTGGTTCTGCCCCAGGATCTGATTCCATGGGTTTGGCCTGGACTCTGTTCCTTCTCTTGGAGAAAGTGTGTGTGTGTGTTTCCATGTATATGTGTTTGTGTGTGTGTATATGTATTTGTGTGTGTGTACATGTGTATGTATCTGTGTGTTTCCATGTGTATGTGTTGGTGTGTGTGTTGTGTTGGTGTTGTATGTTTGTGTGTGTATTGTGTTTGTGTTTGTGTGTTTCCATGTGTATGTGTTGGTGTGTGTGTTGTGTTGGTGTTGTATGTTTGTGTGTGTATTGTGTTTGTGTTTGTGTGTTTCCATGTGTATGTGTGTTTTGGTGTGTGTTTGTGTTGTGTGTGTGTTTGTGTGTGTATGTGAGAGAAAGAGACACCTCTCCTGGCAGTGACCCTCACTCATGCTGGCTCTTCCCTACACCCTTCCTCCTAGCCTGGCTCAAGCTTAGAAGTCCCTCTGCTTGAAGAAAACAAGCGTCCTTCATGAATAAGGGTCATGGAGCACCTACTATGTGCCAGGGTCTGTGCTTGGGGCTTTCACCTCTGTTGTTTTCACGTGAGGTGCACTTTAACCCTTCCCAGTGGGTTTCCCTGTTACCCTCCCATCCAGATCTTCAAAACCGACTGCGGCCCAGGATTGAAACTGCTTTCTAATTTCATCAAAGAAGGAAGGCTGTGGGTTTCAGAGAAGAAAGTGGAGCTACACCACTTTCATTTTGCCATCTTTAATCAGAAGTTCTTGTATTATTTTTCTTATAAAAAAATCACTGGTTAACAGGTGTCTGCCTTGCTGTTGGAGGGACCTGCACCTGGGCCCTGGGCATCATGGCCAAGTGCAACAGAAGCCCTAATGCAAACCATCCTTCTTCGACTATGTTTAATTTAAATATTTGTATCAAATATAGAAACAACAGGATAGGAGAGAGAGTAGAAAGGAAAAAACAGTAAGCAAACAACACCTTTAAAAATGTGTGAGGTAGGCCGGGCGCGGTGGCTCAAGCCTGTAATCCCAGCACTTTGGGAGGCCGAGACGGGCGGATCACGAGGTCAGGAGATCGAGACCATCCTGGCTAACCCGGTGAAACCCCGTCTCTACTAAAAAATACAAAAAACTAGCCGGGCGAGGTGGTGGGCGCCTGTAGTCCCAGCTACTCGGGAGGCTGAGGCAGGAGAATGGCTTAAACCCGGGAGGCGGAGCTTGCAGTGAGCTGAGATCCGGTCACTGCACTCCAGCCTGGGCGACAGAGCGAGACTCCGTCTCAAAAAAAAAAAAAAAAAATGTGTGAGGTAAATTCAAAGGGGCTGGTGTGTTATTGGAAAGAATTCTGGATGATGACATTTTGCAACAGAAATGAGAAAATTAAGACCCTAGTTACTTTCTCCAACAGAGATTGTTCATGTCCCCCTCCCCCAGAGGGTGTCACATCTATTTCAGAGTCATGTTGCCCCTGGGAGGCATGCAGAGGAGGTGTGTTCTCTTTGTTCCTTGATGTCTTGTATACCCATTGTAATTTCTTATGCCATGCAACCCAGAGAAAGGAGTGGTCTTTTATCTTTTTTTTTTTTTTTTTTTGAGACAGAGTCTCACTCTGTTGCCTAGGCTGGAGTGGAGTGGCTCTGTTGCTCACTGCAACCTCTACTTCCCAGCCTCAGGTGATCCGCTTACCCGAGTATCTGGGACTACAGGTGCACACCACCACACTCAGCTAGTTTTGTTTTTGTTGTTGTTGTTGTTTTTTGGTAGAAACGGGGTTTCACCATGTTGCCCAGACTGATCTCGAACTCCTAGACTCAAGTGATCCACCTGCCTTGGCCTCCCAGAGTGCTGGGATTACAGGAGTGAGCCACTGAGTCTGGCCAGGAGTGGTCTTGAGATAGCAGAAATAGTAATTGACTGTAAAACATCACGTGCACTTCCACAAGAAACTAATATCTTGTTATACATAACTCCAACTGTTTTATTTAGGCATTTTATAAACTGTACAAGCATCTGTAAGACTTTTTGGTAACATATTTCCATATTACTTTCTATTTTTCTTTCTTTTTTTTTTTTTCTTTGAGACAGAGTCTTGCTCTGTTGCCCAGGCCGGAGTGCAGTAGTGCGATCTCGGCTGACTGCAACCTCCGCCTCCCGGGTTCAAGCAATTCTCCCGCTTCAATCTCCTGAGTAGCTGGGATTACAGGAATGCACCACCATGCCTGGCTAATTTTTGTATTTTTAGTAGAGATGGGGTCTCACTATGTTGGCCAGGCTGGTCTTGAACTCCTGACTTCAAGTGATCCACCCGACTTGGCCTCCTAGAGTGCTGGGATTACAGGAGTGAGCCACCGAGCCTGGCCCCTCATTACTTTTTAGAAGGAGTGTGCATGTATGTACATTTTATGGATTTGCTCTTCCCCAGAGAAAGTCATTTTGAGGATACAGTATATCATATAGCAAGGGCTAACACTTTAGGGCCAGGCCCACCCGAGTTTGAATCTCTGCTTTGCCACTTTCTAGCTGCAGTGTGTTGGAAAAAAATTTCACTTGAAACCCCTCTGAGCCTCAATTTCTTTTAAAAAAAATGATAGTACATCTTGATTTGTAAATCTCAACCCACAGCGCAGGGATTATATTAGAGCATGCATGTGAATGAAGCATGGTGCAGAGGGCAGTAGTAACAGCAAGGTAACAACAACAAACGGCTATTGCGTGATTATTATGTGCCAGACATCTTATTTAATCCTCAGAATTGGTGCATGAAGTAGGTGTGTTATTTTCCCCATTAACCAGCTAGGAAGGTGAAAGCTAGGACCTGAACTCACCTCTTGGTGCAGCTTCGATAAATGGGAGCCATATAGAAGAGAAGCTGGGACAACCTCACTGGCTTGTAAGGTCTTAGAAAGAGACTTTCTGGGACCTGGCAGTGGCAAAGAATTCAAGGAGGCTTGTCTAGATTGGCATATAATCTGGGATGAGAGGCCAGCTGGGGACACCTCCTATTTCAGAGGTGAAGTATATGGGAAGATATACGCATTGTGGGAACAGGAGGGAGCCAGGGTAGCCAAGAGCAAAGGAACAGGGAAGAAATGGCAGGAAGGGAGGTGGTAGCCCAGGCTGGGGCAGGAATGAAGGGCACATCAGAGTGAGTACAGGACATAGAAATTAGGCGGGGTAGAGCTAGAACTTCAGAGGGTTGTAGGCTAATGTGCTACAGTCATGTGCTGGGGTCAGGCAGCATTCAAGCTGGGAAGGACTCCAGGGTCACTTTGTGTTACATCCTAATATTAAGAGACGGAGGGAAAGGTGGACCCCTTCCCCTACCCCACTGTGTGGGTTAAGAATATTCCAATTTAGGAAATTACAGGTACTTCATATATACTTTTATAATCACATTTTGAAGGTAGGATGAATTAGATTTCCTAACGGATTGGATATGGAGTGTGAAAGTAAGTGAGGAGTCAAAGATGATGTCAGGATTTTTGGCTGGAGTGACTGAAAGGATGATGTCATCATTCAAAGAAATTGAGGCTCAGGAATGCAGTTTTGGATCTACTAAGTTTGAGATGTATATGAGGCATCTATGTTGAGACATCAGGAAGTCAGCTGGATATATGAGTTTGGAGTTTAGGTGAGAGGGCTGGGCTGGAGATGCAAATGTGGGAGTCATCAGCATTCAGCTGGTACTTGAAGCTATGATACTGGTGAGAAAAGAAAGAATGAGATCATGTCCTTTGCAGCAACATGGATAGAGCTGGAGGCCATTATCCTTAGCAAACTAACGCAGGGCCAGAAAACCAAATGCCACATGTTCTCAGTTATAAGTGGGAGCGAAATGATGAGAACACAGGGACACATAGAGGGGAACAACACACACTGGGGCCTGCCTGAGGATGAAGGGTGAGAGGAGGGGGAGGATTAGGAAATGTAACTAATGGGTATTAGACTTAAGACCTGTGTAACAAAATAACCTGTACAACAAACCCCTATGCCATGAATTTACTTATACTACAAACCTGCACATGTACCCCTGAACTTAAAATAATAGTTAAAAAAGAAAAGAAATTAGTATGGATAAAGAGGAAGATCAAGAGTTGAGCCCAGGGATTCCCAGAATTTGGCCTTTGGGGAGGAGAGGAGGAATCAACAAAGGAGACCAAGGGAGCAATCCATGAAGAAGGAGTAAAACCAAGACATCATGCTGTCCTGAAGCTAAGTGAAGAAAGTAATTCAAGGAAAAGTGAGCAATCACCCATGGCAAGTGCAGCTGGTGGGCCAGCTAGGACTAGAGATGAGAACTGACCATGGACTTAGCAAGCTGGAGAACAGTGGTAACTTTGACAAAGACGTTGGCGGTGGAGTGATGAGAAGATGGTGGTGGGGTCACACTGGTTGGAGTAGGCATAGGCGAGAGAGGATGGGAGGTAATATGGTTTGGATCTGTGTCTCCACCAAATCTCATGTTGAACTGTAATCCCCAGTGTTGGAAGTGGGGCCTGATGGGAGGTAGTTGGATCGTGGAGGTGGATTTCTCATGAATGGTTTAGCACCATCCCCTCGTGCTGTTCTCATGATAGCGAGTGAGTTCTCATGAGAGCTTGTCATTTAAAAGTGTGTGGTCAGGTGCGGTGGCTCACGCCTGTAATCCCAGCACTTTGAGAGGCCAAGGCGGGCGGATCACCTGAGGTCAGGAGTTCAAGACCAGCTTGACTAACATGGTGAAATCCCGTCTCCACTAAAAATACAAAATTAGCCGGATGTAGTGGTGGGTGCCTGTAATCTCAGCTACTAGGGAGGCTGAGGCAGGAGAATCACTTGAACCCAGGAAGCGGAGGTTGCAGTGAGCTGAGAGTGTACCATTGCACTCCAGCCTGGGCAACAAGACTGAAGCTCCGTCTCAAAAAAAAAAAAAAAAAAAAGTGTATAGTACCCCCACCCCCACACTACTCTCTCTTGCTCCTGCTCCTGTTACGTAAAATGCCTCCTTCCTTCCTTCCTTCCTTCCTTCCTTCCTTCCTTCCTTCCTTCCTTCCTTCCTTNTCCTTCCTTCCTTCCTTCCTTCCTTCCTTCCTTCCTTCCTTCCTTCCTTCCTTCCTTCCCTTCCTTCCTTCCTTCCTTTCCTTCTTTCCTAACACTGCTAAGGGGGGCAGTGTAAGGAAAAACGGAAAGCCCAGCAGTGAGTCTTGTCTCATTCCCCTATTAGAAAAGGAGAAAGGCACTAACATGGAAACACCCACCCTGTGGGGGGCATCCTGAGTGGAGTGCAGAGTAGACAGTGCTCAGAGCTCTCTCTTTTTACACACACACACACACACACACACACACACACACACACACACACAAGGCGGGAAGGTGGGAAGGGGGAAACATTGAGTTCAGACTTTTGAAGTGTTTGTGCTAAGAGCAGAAAATGTTGGGCTTTTGTGGTGGAACCCCTGAGTTTAGGAGGTTTCTTTTTTTTTTTTTTTTTTCTTGAGATGGAGTTTTGCTCTCGTTGCCCAGGCTGGAGTGCATTGGTGCAATGTTGGCTCACAGCAACCTCTGCCTCCCGGGTTCAAGCAATTCTCCTGCCTCAGCCTCCCGAGTAGCTGGGATTATAGGCATGTGCCACCATGCCCGGCTAATTTTTGTATTTTTAGTAGAAATGGGGTTTCTTCATGTTGGTCAGACTGGTCTCGAACTCCTGACCTCAGGTGATCTGCCCGCCTTGGACTTCCAAAGTACTGGGATTACAGGCGTGAACCACCGCACCTGACCGGGTCTAGGATTGAGTCTTCAACTTTTCTCATTCCCAAACTTGATCTTAGCAGCTTAATCGGAGATGCTGATGTTCTAGGAATGGAGTGCATCAACTAAATACAGAGAAGACTCAAGCCTACACAGGAGCTTGTGGTTTATAACACAGTGGGAACATACACGGCATCATTCGCTCTTTGCGATCCTCTCCAGATAGAGGCATTATTGTCTCCGTTTTGCAGATAAGTTAAAGGGAGGTTGAAAGAGGAAGCAGTGACTTGCTGAGGAACACATAACTAGCAAGTGTCACCTAGAATCAAAGTCAGCTGAAATCAAGCCCAGAGTTCTTGCCACTCCTGGAGAGAGTCTGGAACATACCCTAATAATTTATTCCATGGAGTATCTACCTGACCTCTGTTCTCAACACTCAAGTATGAGGTCTGGAGCCTGTCCCCTGCCCTTCCTTCTATTACGGTACATGGAAAACCCAATCAGTCACTGAGAATGTTGCTGAGTCTCCTTCAGACATGCAGATGGGACTGCAAATTAGTACAGTTTTCCTGGAAAATAGTCTTGCAATCAACACCAAGGAATTTATAGATATTGGTATTCACTGACATCATAGTTTTACTTCTGAACATCTGCCCCAGGAAATATGGACCAATGGAAATACATAAAATATAGGAAAAAGTTTTGTGCATGATGAGATTATATTTATGTTAGGGCTTTCATAATAGGGAAAGCTAGAAATAACATGAACAGGCAGTTGGGGACTGGCTAAGTACACTGTGGTGGACATTTTTACTGGATGGAATGTCATGTGGGTATGAAAGTGATGTTTATGAAGGGTTCATAAGAGAACTGGAAAGTGCCTGTAAGGAACATATATATATGATATATATTATATTATATATAATATATATTTTATGTTTATATATTTATATATTATATATTTATATATATTTTTTAGAATATTTGGATGTAAGAAATGTTTTGTTTGATTTTTTTCTAAATTAAATTAAATCTTGTCTTACCCCACCCCACCTACTGGTGTGGTATATAAGTCATTTACATCATTGAGTCTCTCTCCCACTTCTATTGGCTCCTACAAGAATCTCAAGGTTTATTAGGACCCTTCAAATCAGAGCAATACCCTTTTCCTTAGCCCTTGATGGTCAGTACTGTCTACCATTGTGCTTTGGCACACAATGCCACTGTCAAGTGTGTCTCTCCAAGATCTGCTTCAGGAAAACTGCAGGCAACACCCCTCCCAACAGTCCTCTCCTTTGACCATGGAAGTGGCCATGGATACCATTGCTTTTGCCTCAAGTCTGAAATATCTCTTGAACTGTGACATAGGAACACATCCTTACATCTCAGTTTTCTTATTGGTATAACAAGACCATAAAAGTAGCTAGTTCGTAAAATTTACTGTGAAAATTAAATGAGAGATAGCATGTGGAATTGGACCTCAGCTCACTCTGACGTCAGAGTCTATCTTCTTTTTGTACCTGGGGCAGACAGCCAGTTGGATGGCCTTGGGAGCTGTTATTTTTCAGGCTGCAGTTGATTTTTAGATTTAAAACTTCTGCACTTCAAAAAAAAAACTATTAAGAAAGTGAAAGTCAGTCACCAGGACTTGGAGAAAATATTCACAATACATGTACCTGACAATGGATGATTACATTATGCAAAGGATGTGTGTATATTAACATAATATAGATATATAAAGAGCACCTACGACTCAGTCTCACAAAGACAAAACACAAAAAAGGGCCAAAGACTTAAATAGGTATTTCACAAAAGAAGATACATGAATGGTCATTATTGGCACATGAAAAGATGCTTGACATTGTTAATTACCAGAAAATGCAAATGTAATCCACAATGAGACATTACTTTGTACCCACTAAAGTGGCTAAGACAAAATGAACTGACAATATTAAGTGGTGGTGAGGATGTGAAGTAGCTAGAATTCTTATGCATTGCTGCTGAAAATGCAAAATGGTACAACCACTTGGAAAACTTTGGTAGTTTATGATGAAGTTAAATATACATCTACCCTATGACTTGCAATTTTACTCCTAGGCATTCACTCAAGAAAAATGAAAGCATGTGTCCATATAAAGATTTGAAAAGAATATTTAAAAATGTTCTACTCATAATGGCCCTAAACTAGAAAAAATCCAAATGCCTGTCAATAGAAGAATGGATAAAAAGATTGTGGATATCCATATAATGGAATATTACTTAGCAATAAAAAGGAACAGGTTGTCAACACAGGCAACAACATGGATGAATCTCAAAAACATTATGTTTAACCAAAAAAACTAGACAAAAGATTACATACAATATAATTGCATATATCTGATATTCTAGAACAGGCAAAACTAATCAATAGTGAAAGAAAGCAGATCAGTGGCTGCCTAGGGCAGGGATTTATTCCCTAGAGGGTGGCAAAGTTACTTATAAAGGAACACAAAGAAAATATTCCGGAGTGATGGAAATATTCTGTATCTTGCTGGGGCGGTGGCTACATGTGTGTATACATTTATTAAAACACATCAACCAGTATATTTGAAACCCATGCATTTTATTAAATGTAAATCACATGTATAATAGAACCAAAAATGATTTGTGCTTTAGGGTTTAATAGTTTAGAGAATCCCCCTCTGGTCCCAGGCCTCTCTTGTGGATAGTGTTCAGCTCTGGTTGACAGACACTTAATCTCCAATGATCTTTTTTTCAAGGTCTTGTCAGAGCTCCAAACATCAATTCCTCATGACAGATTGCAGCTTCCTTCATTAGCAATTTGCTTAAATGGGATGCCTTCCTCTAAACTCTTGAGAGATTACCAGAAACGCCCCAGTATATCTCTGACACAAATCATTTCTGGGGTGATTGTTGGTGGAACTCATTCAAGCTCCCCCATTACCAGTCTCTTTCCCTATCTTCTAACACAAACCTTTTCTGCCTTTGCCTCAGGTTCGAGGTCTCATCTTCCCTGAGACCTCAAGCTCCCCTCTGTAGGGATTTCATCTCTGAGGAGAAGCACCCTCTTACCAGCCTACATAGAATTTTATTCTGGGAAATCATTGAGGGCGGGGGGAAATTTAACAAGTACAAGTCAGGAATGGTTTAGGTGGGAAAACCCCAGCTGGGGAGTGGTTGGACCACACGGTTGTCATCTGTGTAGGAGGAGATGTTGCAGTCCCATCTGTCATCTGTCACCCATTGATTATCAGGGAGGATTTGAATGATCTGATCTTTCCTTATTTTTCCTCATTTCCCAATCTTTCTCTTTGTCATCCAGCTTAGCAGAGATTTTTTTCACTGTGGCCAACATTACCATGAGGGCATCTGGCCACCAACCCAGTCGCCTGACCCCAGACTGGGGGTGATATGCCAGTGCCTTTATCCCAACTTGGTATAAGTTACCATTTTTAAAGGACCCTTGTAATTAGGAACAAAGAAAACCATAAATGTCCAAACACTGTTTAGGGGCCCCAGGGATGGGCAAAGATGGAGAGCGAAGTGGCTTCTTTCTGAATGCATTCATTTGTTCATTCCACAAGTTATTGTCTGCATCTAATGTTTATCGAGCACTGACTATGTGTCAGGTCCTATGCCTTGCATCTAAGATAAAGATATGAACCAAACACAAAAGGTTCCTACATTCATGGAGCTAGCATCCCTAGTTATTTGGTACTGGATATGTGTTAGTTTGCTATGAATACAGAGGTGAAAAAGTTTAATACAGTCCCTACTCTCAAAGGGCTCTCAGTCCAGTCCAGGGAGATACAGATTAACAGGTAGATGTAATGTAGAGCAAAAAAGGAGAAGGTTGGGGAACATCAGAGGAGCAGCCAACAGATAAGGAAATCAGAAGTTAAGTGATAGAGGGATGAACTAGACTTCCAGCAATGGGTCTTAATCTTTTTGGGATCTAAGCCATTTTGAGAAGCTGAGGAACTCACTCCTCTGAAAAATGCACATGACAATGGCATATCATTTCCTGGGATTTAGGGATCCCAGAAGGGATGTATGGACCTTAGATTAAAAAGCCCTGATAGAGAAATAAGGCCTCAGAGTGGAGTCAGGGGACAGCCAGAAGGGCCTCATTTAAGAAAGAACCCCCTGCCCTTCCCAAAGAAACTTGCTTGGAGCTAGGAGCTGGCTAAGGGTTCACCTCTACTGGGGCTGGAGTATGAAGAGTAATTTTTTTAAAGAATTAAAGAAAGATGTGAGTGATTGCCTCTAAAGCATACATGAAATATGGAGCATAATGAATTAATTAACATCTATAGAACAAGATACTTGGCTTTGGTTACAAGTCCATGGAAGCAAATAGACCAGAAGCTGACTAACATTATGGATTGTATTGCCAAGGAAAGTTCAACATTGGCCAACAGGGTGGTTGGTTGTTCCTGAAGGCAATCCTCAGGCTTGATTGCATCCACAGAAAGTGGTGGGGCAGAATCCTAGGGACAGGGATGACATATGGTCTGGCTCTCTCTTGTTATGCTGAAGGTCTGAAAGTACCAGAGGCCAGTATGTGATGCCCAAACCCCCAAACAACTGTGAGAAGAAAGGTCAGTGCTAACATGAATTCTAGTACTGTAAGGGCATGTTTGGAAAAGCATGTATTCACATTGTGAAAAATCCAGGACAGGCTGACTTCATGTAACTCACTTATGACCACAACTGCTGGTGCCCTGGGCCATCCATAAGAGAGGTCACCTGCTTATTTATCCCTTAGAGGGAGTATCTGCCTGGCACTGCTATCTTCAACACTGTTTTTTTCTCATCATCTCAACAATTTTGTTCAAGGAGATGTGGTCCAAAATTTAAAATTCAAATTCAATCTTATCTGCTGCCGTGACATCTGATAAAATCAGAAGGGACCTGGAATTTTCTAACCTCAGGTTTCCCTCTTTACTGTACTCCCATGGGAAAAGTCTCCTAGCTAAACAACCTCCTTATTAAGGGAGCAGCTACAGGTCCTGCTTATTCCTGATGAATGGGTTTCAGTTTCCTGACAGGCTGCAGGATTATTCAAGCAAGCCAGTCATACCCTCCTGTGGGAGGCAGAGAACATCCCACCCTTGTGACACTATAAACCTTGCCTCTCACAGCCCCTGGTGGCACACTGGGTTCCCAAGTGCAATCTCCGTGTGGCCCTGGGTGGCATGCAGTATCCTTGTCCCCCAGACTGGGATGTGAATAATAAACGGCAATGGACCTCATCTGTTCAGTGTTGGGTGTCATGTGGTTGGCCATCCTTATAACCCCAGGTCAGAAATTCCTCCTTCACCAATGGGGTGAAGAGGAGTCAGCTAAAACCGGGACCACGGGATCTCCCTAAGAATTCCTTTTACCCCAGCTCCTCTGATCGGTGTCCTGAGAGTGCAGGTTACTTGGGGATTGGGAGCAGAAGGCCACATCCTAAGATTCTTGAGTTTGAATCTCAGCTCTGCCATCAACTGGCTGATTGACCTCATCAAACTCCTGTATCTCTCTTATCTTCTATATTGGTTAAGCATCAGTTACAAAACCAGGAACTACTCTAGCTAGTTTAAACAGAAAGTGATTTATTATTAGGATTAGGTGTCCTACAAAATCACTTGGAGGGCTGAAGGAGAAGCCTGGACACTGAGTATCAGGAAAATTTCCTCCCCCTGAGTCATGGTGCCTTGGCCACAATTCAGGAAACTCTCGGCTGGAGAACCATTCTGCTTCGGCCATGGTCTCTACCAGCAAAATATGTGTCCTACACTCTGCTTTCCTCCAACTTACTCTTGGTTCAACCCTTGTGAGTGTGCATCTGATTGGTGAAATGTAAACCACAGACAGGCCCTAGCTTCAGGGAGTCTGGAGAATGTAGCTTTTAACATTCTAGCCTCTGCATTATAGAGAGGTACACAAAACATTGTTGAAATGGATGTGGAGTGCATCAGTCTGTAGATTCTGCCATAGTCTCTGCTCTTCACTTAAAAAATGGTTTGCTAGGATCTCCCAGATTTACTGGGATCTCTGGGTGGGTTGGGAATGTACATGAGATGACTGCTGAGTCAAGCCTAGACTTGTATCATAGTCAGAGTCTCTAGAGATTATCTAAGTGTTTTTCCACCCTGTTAGAACCAACATTTTTATTTATTTATTTATCTGTTTGTTTTTAAGAGACAGAGTCTTACTCTGTTGCCCAGGCTGAAGTGCAATGGTGCAGTCACAGCTCCCTGTAACCTTGAGCTCCTGGACTCAAGGGAGCCTTCTGCCTCAGCCTCCCAAGTAGCTAGGACTACAGGTGCATATCATCACACCTGACCTTCCTTCCGTTCTTCCTTCCTTCCTTATTTTCCTCCCTCCCTCCTTCCTTCCTTTCTTTTCCTTCCTTCCTTCCTTCCTTCCTTCCTTCCTTCCTTCCTTCCTTCCTTCCTTCCTTCCTTCCTTCCTTCCTTCCTTCCTTCCTTTCTCTCTCTCTCTCTCTCTTTCTTTCTTTCTTTCTAGATAGGGTCTCATAGGCTGGTCTTGAACCAAGATGCCCAGGATGATCTTCAACTCCTGGCCTCAAGTGATTGTCCTGCCTCGCCTTCCCAAAACATTGGGATTACAGACATGAGTCACCGCACCTGGCCCATGGTCTAGGACATGGGGGATGATAGAGGGAAAGGAAAGAAGTGAGAGAGATGGTGGGATTTGTGGCCTTGCTCTCAGCATGTGGAGTGGAAACAATAGTGGGTTTTGAGTGAGACAGATCATATCTTGAATCATAATTGTGTGAGTTATGTCTGAATTGCTGGGGAATTCATCTTTCTGAGCATCAGTTTTATCATGTATGTATGGGGTTAATAATAATTCCTTTCTTGTATGGTGGTGAGGATTAAAGGCATTGTTTGTGAGACGAGTGCACAGTGACATAGGTCAACAACTAGTAGATATCTATTTTCCTTTAGAATCAGCTCCCAGTTCCTTGTGGCACCAATCCTCACTCCACCTCCTATTGAGAATGTTGCTATTGTTGGTCAGGTTTAGCACTTTCTTTTGGGAACTATTTGGAAATTACTGTAGTGGGTGTGATCCTCTTTGATTTTATTTATCAGGAGTTGTAACACAGATCTGAAATGAATTGCTTCAGTGGTTACCAGGCATGACAAGTTTCCTCTTCTTTGTTCTTTCTGGTTTCAGAAGAAATTTAAAACCTGAATAAATGTCTAATCATTAAATTTCTCCTTTTATAAAAGAAAACAGATTAAGAGGCTTTTATTTGATAATTAAGTCTCTCATTTTAAAATGGGAAATATTATGAAATGTATTCATTTTTTACCAAACTTACAAGAAATTTCTATCCCAAATGATTTCAGAGACTAAAAAAAGGGAAAGCACAGGTGGAAACTTTGTGGTGCTTATCTTTGATATTGTGTGTTTGATATCATAATCAGAGTTTAAGAAACTAGACTTTTTTTTCTTATGAGAATACATGGGAAAATCCTAAATGTTAGGGAATTGTCAGTGTTGAATTTCCTGAAGTTGATAACTGTACTGTGGTTATATAAAAGTATCCTTATTCATAGGGAATACACGCTGAAGTATTCATGGATAGAGGAGCATGATGTATACAGCTTACTCTCAATGGTTGGAATAAAGCATTCTATTCTCTCGCACACACAGAAGAGAAAGAATGACAAAACAAATGTGGCAAAATGTTAACATTTAGTGAATCTAGGTGAAGGGAATATGGTAGTTCTTTGTACTGTTCTTCCCATTTTTTCCATACATTTGAAATATTTCAAAGTGACAAGTATAATACATGCTAGGATATTTATTATAATAGTAGGGGATCCCTATAATAAGTATAATAAATAAATAGATATGCAAAGGTAGTTCAAGAACAGAAAAATCTATCAAGGGGATTAAGCAAATTAAAAGTTTAAAGGTGCCCCAAATGAGTCTCTAAATTGCTTCATAAAAATCATTCTATATTGTGTTCTACATTCATGCACAATAAAAATAGAAACACCCTAGACTAGGAATAAAAGTGAATATAACTAACCTGATAAAGAGTATTTACCAACTGTTGCAGCAAATATACTCAGTGATGGCATCCTTGACCTGGCGCGGTGGCTCACGCCTGTAATCCCAGCACTTTGGGAGGCCGAGGCGGGCAGATTACGAGGTCAGGAGACCGAGACCATCCTGGCTAAAACGGTGAAACCCCATTTCTACTAAAAGTACAAAAAAATTAGCTGGGCGTGGTGGCAGGCACCTGTACTCCCAGCTACTCAGGAGGCTGAGGTAGAAGAACGGCGTGAATCCGGGACGCGGAGCTTGCAGTGAGCCGAAATTGCGCCATTGCACTCCAGCCTGGCGACAGAGCCAGACTCCGTCTCAAAAAAAAAGTAAGTGGCATCCTTAAACACAGTCACAAGGGCAGAATTCCTCCATCTCCATTCTCAGTCAATCTCATATAGTGATCTTAGGCCAATGCAATAAAATTGGACTTAAAAATAAAGAGGTGTAAGGATTGGAAAGGGAGAGATAAAATTGTGAGTGTTTACAAATGATATGATTGTCTTAGGATGAAATCCAAGAGATTCAATGGGTAAACTATTCACAACAGCCATAAAATTTATGAGTACCTGGAAATGAACCAAGGAAAAACTTGCAAAAATTATATGATGAAAATAAAATTTTATTAAATGACTTGAAGATGTCTTGAATAAATAGAGTGATACTTACTTTTTTTATACTTGGGAAGACTTACTGTGGTAAATATTTTGGCTCTTCCAGGTAATTTATAACATTGATGCCATCATAGTAAACATTCAACAGAGTATTTAAGGACCTTGTCAAATTGACCCTAAAGTTTATATGGTAGAGTAAAAGCACAGGGATAGTCAAAACAATTCTAAATAAGTAAAACAGAAAAGACTTCTATTGTGAAGCACCAGGTTATAAAAAATATAGATGCAAGTTAAAAGAGTATGGTATTGTTCTGGGAACGAGCAAATTGAGTAAGAAAACCTAGCAGAGTGCATCCATCCACATATGAAAACTGGTACAAAATAAATACAGTTTTATGATCAATAGGGGGAATCAATGATATAGGGAACAATTTGGTATTTCATATTGGAAAAAAAATGAAACAATGTCTCTACTTAAACCTTTCACAAAAATAAATTCCAGATGGATTAATGACTTAAATGTGGAAAATACAACTTAAAAATGTGTTTATAAAATTGGAGATTGTCCTATTTTTAATCAAGATGACACCAGAGACAGTTTATGCTAACTGATGCTTCTATCTGGAGCTCACGCACCATCTGTACAGCAGGCACATCGATTGCATGAACTGTAGAGGTGACCCTCAGTGGTTCTCTCTCCTTATCCCAGCTTTAGGCACAGGGAATACTCTTGGCTGCTCTTCAGGCCTGGGTAAGAAGCATTATTTCTTAGACAGCCCCTGTCAAATTCACCCAAAGCATTCCTTCCTCCTGTCACCTTGTATAGGAGTCTGACTCTGAGCCTTATTTTTCCTGTTTGTAAAATTGGATACTGTAGTACCTGCTTTATTCATTGTCTTAAAGTTTAAATGTGAAAAAGCATGCAAAGCCTTTAGCACAGTGCCTAGCACATAACAGATGCTCAGTAATTATTAGCCGTAAGTATCAGAATTATCAAAGAGAGCGTATTTATTAAGTGAGAAAG
Source organism: Theropithecus gelada (assembly GCF_003255815.1). Lineage (NCBI taxonomy): Eukaryota > Metazoa > Chordata > Mammalia > Primates > Cercopithecidae > Theropithecus > Theropithecus gelada. The sequence goes on from NC_037678.1 coordinate 57,392,932, forward strand.
ACAGGATTTAAAAGCTGTTCAGTCTGATTCCAAAGTCTGTAATCTTTTAATGAATGTCACTGAGATCAAGCAAAAGGATATAGGATAATTTGGGAGACGTTTGTCCAGGCTGTGGAGCTTGGGGTCTGCATCCTCCTTGTTCTAGAGTTTGATAAGTCATTTTTCTTTCTCCTCTTGGCCTCTCCTGTAGGTTCCAGCATTGCTGACAATTGCCTAATTTCAAATACTCATTCTTTCTCCCAAAACTTTAAAATTGTAAAACAAAACATGCATTAGGAAAAGCACATAAAATAAGAGTAAGATTTAATGAACAATTACAAAGCAAACACATGTTCAACCACCACAGAGGCCGTGTTCTTTTTTTATGTCTTATCAAGGCCCACACCACTTCCTTAGTGACAAGTGACAGCTTCTTTTCTGTTGGTCATTGAGTAAACGGATGTCTTCCTTTGGGGAGACATGCCAGCCCGTGAGGGGAAAAGTGTGAGAAATATCCTGGTCTTCAATCCAACATTATCACAAATCATTTCTTGGGCGGGGAGGTTTCGAATTCTCCTGCCACCATTGAATTACAATTGTTGGCTTCTACTTCTGGTTCAGACATTCGCTGCTGTTGCCCCAGATCCCAGCTCTCCCCATCCCTGAGTTCTCTAACTCTTCTTTGTACTGATTTTTTTTCTCTGAGGGCAACCACCTTTCTCAGTCTCTCCAGAATTGCTAAGAAGAATCCAACCTGGACAAATGGCAAAATTCGAGCCAAGGGAATTCAAGCCTTCTGGTGAAAGAGAAGGAAGTGGACACCCAGCCTCTCCCTTGAAGCGCATTGCTGCTCTTAGACCAACAGGGATGACTGGACGTGTGGCCCCTCCCATGTTTTTATTCCTTTCTCAGCTTCCTCTTGTCCTGTCTCCACAAATGATTTTTTTCTTTTATTTTTCTTCAGAGATGGGGTTTCGCTATTTTGCTCAGGCTGGTCTTGAAATCCTGGGCTCAAACAATCCTCCCTCCTTGGCCTCCCAAAGTGCTAGGATTACAGACACCAGAATAGAGATATCATTGCCTCCTTTCTATGGGAAAATCTTAAGGCACGCTCTAGGTTTGCAAATCATGCTAATTTCCTTCCTTTCCAGCCTGCACCGATTTGTAACTTGTATGTCTTCTTTTGTAGGGTCTGACCTTGGTTAGCTGTCTAATTGAGGAGGTCCTTAAAAATAAACGCACATAGAGGCATTGCTGATTGATAATTTGATTTATGTTCACAGGAGGAAGAACAAGATCAAACAAGAGAGCTATAGTTACGTGCTTATTGTTTATTGATGCTAAGTCTCTATTTCTTTTAAAACAAACATTGAGGCTGAATTTTCAGGGAATGCAGATACCTAGCAATTGGCCAAAGGGTTGTCCTGCCTAATTTGGTAAAAAGGTGGCAGACAACTGCACATTATTTAGATTTACCAGATGAACATATAAAAAAAAAAGAACCAAGTGGAAATCCTGGAAATAAATGATTATTGAAATAAAAATTCATTACTCACTACATAGAACTACCATTTGACCCAGCAATGTCATCACTGGATATATACCCAAAGGAATAGAAATTGTTTTACCATGAAGACACATGCATGCATATATTCATTGTAGCAGTATTCAAAATAGCAAAGACATGGAATTAATCTAGATGTCCATCAATGGTGGACTGGATAAAGAAACTGTGGTACATAAATACCATGGAATACTATATGCAGGCATAAGAAAGAATGAAATAATGTCCTTTGCAGCAACATGGATGGAGCTGGAGGCCATTATCCTAAGTGAATTACGGCAGCAACAGAAAACCCAGAAAAGCCGAAAACAGAATATCACATCCTCTCACTTATAAGTGTGAGCTAAACACTGAATACATGTGGACACAAAGAAGAGAACAACAGGCATTGGGGCTTACTTGAGGGTGCAGGGTTGGAGGAGGGTTAAGACCGAAAGAGTCCCTATTGGGTATTATGCTGATTACCTGGGTGACAAAGTTATCTGTACACCAAATATTAACATGCAATTTACCCATGTTAACAAGCTGCGCATGTACCCTTGAATTGTTAGCTAGTACTGAGAAATTCACCCAGAGCCCAGCACAGAGAGATGAAGAGAAAAATATAAGAGAAAGGCAAAACAACAATAATAAAAATAGAAAGTCTAGTAGATATCCAGTGGAAAATCCAGAAAGGAGTGGAGAGAATGTCACAGAAGTAATATTCAAAGAGATAAAGAGAGGACTTTTTTTTTTTTTTTTTTTTTTAGAATTAAGACATGCGTCTTCAGATTAAAAGTGCATATTTGGAGTAAAGCAGAATAAATAAAAGGCAAACATGACTCGGCAAGATTTCTGACAATAATTTCTAGTTCATGCTTTTATTTGAAGCAAATGGACCAGGAGCCAACTAAACATGAAAACCAAGCCTTATAATGACCACTGATTGCTCATGTCAATCCCCAGGTCCTATTGCACCTGTATAAAGTGAATTCTTGAAAAGGCGCAGATGCCCTTCCTTCCCCAACAAAAGGGCATCCTCTGAGATGTAGCCATGGAAGGCAAGGGAGAGGCTCCCAGACAGCAGAACTGAATTCTTCGGATTTATTGAATAAGGAAGTCACTCCAACATTAGGTAGGAAGTCCCCACATCCCTGTCTTACAGGATGTACAATCTATATTATGGGCCAGTGACAATTTGTATGTATCTTCCTATGTTTCTCTTTTGCAAATAGGACTTTTTATTGCAGTCATTCCGCCCTCACTCTACCATTTTATATTGGGTGCATTTGAAGTGGTTAAATTTACTTAAGCTTATTAAACTTAATCTGTAAAGACTATAAATTTAACTGACAGAACTACTTTCACCCACATTTCAGAACTGGAGATGAATATAGTACTCAGAGAGACATTTTGTTGTCTTTCTTTGGGAGAGAGGTTGAGTGCATTTTATGTAGATGTTGGTTTAGAAAGTATTTGAAAAAAGTTACAGCTATGTAGATTTCAGTAACCAAAAGGGGTAGACTTAAGAGAACACTCACTACTATTTTTACCACTGAGCATCCTTTTGCCCCTCTTCTGATAGCCATATCCTAATTTACCCCAGGAGAATCATTCCTTCTCCCACTCTGAAATTCTACTGGATTTGGGGCATTCAATGGTGATGAGTATTGTGGCCTTGGCTTAAACCAATCGGTACATCCCATTTCCCTGGTCCCGATCAGTAGTTTAAAGATTTAATTCTAGCCACTCCTAGTTAGTTGAGTCGCCCAGAAAAAGCCCTTACTAGACATGAATGTGGGAAGACGTGAGGAGATGCCACAGCCATATTATAAATGCTAAGAGGGAGTCTGACTAAGAATGAAGCCAACATGAAGAGAACTGTCATGGAGAGAATCTTGTGGGAGCTATAGTTTGAGCCCTTGCTCAAATTGCACCTGAAAATAACACCTATTTTTCTTGGTTTATTCAGCACTCTCACTTCTTGCATCTTTAAGATCATTTTTTAACTTTCCTCTGCAGGATTATTTGGACAGTGCTACTATCCCAGGCACCTCCAACTTTGGGTTTAGAACTAAAAATGTCTTGGAGGGACCATAATGAAGCAGTATGTGGCTGAATTCTGAAGACTTGGGTTTGAATCTTACTATACCTCTGACTTGCTGTGTCATCTTGGGCAAGCGGGCTTACTCTCTGAGGTTCCATTTCCTTTTCTTTAAAATGGGATATAAAAGTGCTTGAACCACTGTGAAGTTCGGGGTCATGCATCTTGTCTATTCCTAGGCTTTTTCTTCAGGAAGGTAAACTCTCTGGGTCCTGAGAGTCCTCTATAAGGTAAAAACCCAGCTAGAATCTAAGACTTGGGGCCTCTAAACAGCATCTGTTCCAATGCGCTGATCTTACAAATAGGGAAACTGAGGCCCAGAGAAAGGAAGGTTCTACATCAAATTGGACAGAGCTGGGATTCCAGCACAGTCTCCCGAGTCCAGTGTCATCGTCATACTTCTCTAGCTGACCACAGGGCCCCGGGGGCCAGAAGTGATGCTGTCAAGTGTGAGTCTTTCATGATCTTTCTGGCGCTCTGCTCTGTTTGGGCCACAGAGGCGTCCTCAAAGTGGTGCTCTCCACTGACCCCAGACTTCGATGCCAAACTCTCCCACAGTAATGATCAACCAGGCATCGTCTGCCATGTCCATCCAAGATCCTGCCGTCTCCTGATCTGCAACAGGAAAGTTTCTCTGAGACTCATTTATTCTCATCTGTAAACTGACTTGACATTAGTATCTACCAAGTTTTGTGTGACGCTTAAATAATGTAATAAAACATGCTAAACCAAAGGAGATGGATTCCAGTGATTTGGGGAAATCTTTTCCCAAGCTGCTTCTAGCTCTGTTCTACAGTTTGATAATCCAGCTTTTCTTTTCTCTGTTTTCTTCCATGGGTAGTCATGATGGCAGTTTCTTCTTCTTTTTTTTTTTTCTGAGACGGAGTCTTGCTCAGTTGCCCAGGCTGGAGTGCAGTGAGGTGATCTCGGCTCCCTGCAAGCTCCGCCTCCCAGGTTCACACCATTCTCCTGCCTCAGCCTCCCGAGTAGGTGGGACTACAAGTGCCCACCAGCATGCCCAGCTAATTTTTTTGTGTGTGTTCTTAATGCCCAGCACTTGTTTTTCTTTTTGTTTTACCAGGTCCCTAAAGCATTTCCTCATGACATACCACAGACTTTCTTTCTTTAACCTTAGGTTAACTGCATCTCTTCCTCTAGGGAGACAGACATGCAGCTTTTGAAGGAATAAAGTGCAGAACCCTGATCTGTACACCAGCCATCTCTTGCCTGGCAATAAGTAGGAAGACACTTGAGATCCACCATTGTTGGTTAATTTCTCCTGCTAATTCTTTGATGGATGGACGTTTTTCACCCTTGCCCAGATTCTGCTTTACTGCCCCTCACCCATTCACTTGTGGGCCTGAAAGGACAGCTCACATTTCCAGGTTTTATTAAGACTATGATGAGCAGCAGGGGAGGAAGTACGATCCTTGCAGAATTCAAACTTTCTTGGGTGGGGAAATGCTAAGGAGTGGCTAAGCCATCTGTTTCTCTGAAAGGTCTGGGGAGATCCGGCTACCATGTCCACCACCTGTGGATGACACCTCCAGAGGTGATTGAAATGACCCCACCTCCCTTGCAGTCATCTCTTTCTCATCTGCTCTTCCTGTCCCAGCTCGGAGTTTTTTCCCCCAGTACTCTCCCCACCACACCTGTTACTTCTCCATACTCCCTGGTTCGGTGTCTCCATTCCCATTTGGTCATTATTGAACGTTTTATGTATTTTGTTTAAGACAACATTTTAAGCTAAGTTATAAAGGCAACTATGAAAGTCAGGAAATTGGCTGAGGCTCTTGGGGTGAGTTCATGGCCTCAGAGGAAGCAGGATGAAACTGTTTCTTAGAGTCACAGTTACCGTCTTGGGACAGGTAGAGGAACTGAGGCCCTGTGAAAGGTAGTGGCTGTCTTATTCACACAGGAATGAACTGTGAAAACCTGGTCGTCTGCCAGATTCCGAAAGAGTTTTTTGTTCCGTGTTGTTTTTTGGTTTTGAGACTTGGAAACATAGTGAATTTTAGGTAAGAACATAGTGACTTTTAGCTAAGGGTGAAGGTGGCATCTGCTATCAGAATGGGGAGACCCAAAACACGTCTCCCTTAGGCCTGAGCAATGGGGCTCCTTCCCTGCACCTCACACTTCAGGGCGCCTTGTGCCTTGGGGTATCTTCCTCAAAATTGTCTATGTTCCCCTCTAGTGCCTGAAGCCAGCCAGGATCAGTGGTGTCACTGGGGCAGAGAATCCCAGCTTGGACTGAGAACTGCATGGGTACTAGTCCAAGGGGGTGCTTCCCACTCTATACTCCTCCCCCCATTGCTAGAATCTAGGGCAGTCATCCTACCGCCTTGGATGGCTCCTGTTGGTAGCCTGTGGCTGCTCTTGTCTCTTCCTCAGGGCTTTCCAGGCCATCTCTGTGCAACTCCAAAGGGCCTTTTCAGTTGATGTCTTTTTTTTTTTTGCCTCTGATTGACCTGTGCTCTCTCAGGTCAGTCTTGAGCCATGATGGAGTAGGGTGAGACATTTCTTGTATAAATGAGATGCTCCCCTCACTTCACCCATGAGCCCCTCCAGGGCCGGCTACATAATTTACAAGACTTAATGCAAAGTGAAAATGTGGAGTCCCTTGTTCAAAAGCAGGAAAAAAAGTGTTAAAGGTACTAAAATTAATTTTTTAATTTTCTTTGGCAGTTTCTCTCTAGATCTGCCATGGTGTTAAAAAACGTATTTACTGTTGCTCCTCCACAAGTATGTAGATACTCACAGGGAGAGTGCAGACCCTCAGAGGTGTGCAGGGTCCCTGTCCCACTACTTGGTGTGTGCAGGACCCACCAGCTAGCAGGCTCCCTCTGTCACCAGCACCCTGGTAGTCAGGGACAAGGGACCACATTAACAACATTTGAGACAGTAATTGGAAACCAATATTCAGAGGAGGCGTAAAAGATGATGCAGCCTCACAAGTAATGATGTAACCAACTTTAATAAATGGCAGTGGGAAGTGCAGAGGCAAGTAGGTTCCATCAACCAGGGTTCTCCAGAGAAAGAGAACCAATAGCTGATTATCTGGCTATCTATCTATCTATCTAATCTATATCTATCTGTCAGTTAAGATCTATCTGTCTACCTACTTACCAATAGGTCCAATCAGGTCTATCTTGTCAAGAAATGAGACCACATTTTGTCAAACATTTAATGGGGCAGAGCCAGATGGGTCCAGACCCAAGGACTAAGCTATTCAGTTAAAGACTGACAGCTCCCTGTGCGCTTAATGTGTGCAGGGACACGCCGGTAATAAAAACAATATGTACTGTACTGAGAGGACCAGACATTGTGCTGAGTGCTTTCCAAATACTCCTCACAACAGCTGTACGACTCCAGAGGCAGCAACACTCTCATTTTACAACGGAGGTAGCTGAAGTTCAAAGAGGTTCAGTGATTTGCTTCCAACCTGTAAGTCTGACTTTGAAGTTCAGGTTCTCAAAACCATGTGGTGTCAACTCTGTGTGCGCGCTCTTTTCTGTAGCCCTAGGCCTAGTGCAATACCTGACATGCGGTAAGAAATGTTAAATAACTTTTGTGGGAATGGATTGTATAAATGAATGAAGGAATCTGTAGGATTTAGGTAGAACACAATAAAGGGTGTGTGAAATAGATTTTTATTTTTTTATTTTTTTTTGAGATGGAGTCTCACTCTCATAGCCCAGTACTGTGATCTCAGCTCACTGCAACTCTACCTCCCGGATTAAAGTGATTCTCCTGCTTCAGCCTCCTGAGTATTACAGGCACACACCACCATGCCCAGTTAAATTTTGTATTTTTAGTAGAGATGGGATTTCACCATGTTGGCCAGGCTATTCTCAAACTCCCAAACTCAAGTGATCCACCCGCCTCAGTTTCCCAAAGTTCTGGGATCACAGGCATGAGCCACTGCTCCCGGCTTTGAAATAGATTTAATGAGTCAATCTCAGGTTAAGATTGGGTTAGCAGTGGAAGTGTCCTCCACCAAACAGGTTCTGGGGATCAGCATGTGAGTAACCTGTTTTAGAAAAGCTCAATCTTGTGTGTGTCATTAATCCGCTATGCAGCTTTGAACCTGGATCTTCTTCAAAGGGATTCAGTCTCTTTTATGCAAGCTGCGGGTTTGGTCTAGGAGTTAGCATTTTCTGTAAAGGACCAGACAATAAGTATTTTAGGCTTGGCAGTAAATATTTTAGGTCCCTGTTGCCATTGTAGTGGAAAAATAGCCGTAGACAGTACATAAATTAATGGATGTATGGCTATGTGCCAATAAAACTTTATAAAAACAGGTGACTAGGTGGAAATTTGGTCCAAGGACTATAGTTTGCTGATCTAGAAAACCCTTGAAGTCCTCTTTAGTCTTCACATTCTATGATGTAAAGATTTAGAACCAATTATGTCAAAGATAATAGTGATTATATATTATTATCCTCCTCTGACACCCATGGAAGACATTGCTAATTGGGCACAGGGTACTTTTCTGATGAGAAAGGAGTTGGCTCTAATCGGTCAATCACACATTAAGCAATCAGCCAATTGGAGATTTTAAAAAAAAAAAAAACCTTAAGCTGTAGCATTCTCCTTTTAATTAATTAATTAATTTTTTTTTTAGATGGAGTCCCATTCTGTTGCCCAGGCTAGAGTACAATGGCGCGATCTTGGCTCACTGCAACCTCTACTTCCAGGGTTCAAGTGATTCTCCTGCCTCAGCCTCCTGAGTAGCTGGGGTTACAGGTGCGTTCACCGTTTCACCATGCCTGGCTAATTTTTGTATTTTTAGTGGAGATAGGGTTTCACCATGTTGGCCAGTCTGCTCTCGAACTCCTGACCTCAAGTGATCTGCCCACCTTGATTTCCCAAAGTGCTAGGATTACAGGCATAAGCCACCATGCCCAGCCCCTTTTCATTCTTTAAGAAACAAATATTTAGAAAATTCCAGATAATTTCTTGAGTGTGGCACTGAGGAAAATAGGAACAAACAGAGAGAGAGAGAACAGAAACTATGTGAGAGAAATCAAATTGTCCCCTGGGTGGTGCAGGTGAGAACAAAAATCTTGACTTGAGAGTGTCATTACCCACTGGCGGAAATCATATCCTCCATTTCTCTCTTACCTGCCCTACTAAATACCAACTAGGACTGAATGTACCTGGTTCATAGTAGTTACCTCGTGCATATTAATTTTCATCCTTTTCTTTTTCCACCAAAATTTGATTGATGATTGATTGATTATGTCCAAGTCTTCTGAGCCACCAAAATTTAAACCATGGAGTGACTTTCATATAAACAGATCTGCTGCCAGTTGACTGTCTGGTTGTGGAATACTTAAATACTTCATGTGGGGCTGTCACTACTTGATAATGAGTGAGTCTTTCATGTCTGTGAAAAGTTCCACAAACATTCACTTTAGGAATGAATGGGAGAATTCTAAGCATGAAGATAGTGAGTCAAGAGCTTAGAGTTTGCAGCCAGATGAGCTTTGGTTGAATTTTATTTTATTTTATTTTATTTTTTTAAGACAGAGTATCGCTCTGTTCCCTAAGCTGGAATGCAGTGGCATAATCATGGTTCACTGCAGCCTCAAACTCCTGGGCTAAGGCCGTACTCCTGGCTCAGCCTCCCAAGTAGCTGGGACTACAGGCATACATCATCATGCCTGGCTAATTTTTAAAATTTTTTTGTAGAGATAGGGTCTCAATATCTGGCCAGGGCTGGTCTCAAACTCCTAGTCTCAAGGAGTCCACACACCTCAGCCTCATGAGCAGCTGAGACTGTATGTATGTGACCCTACACTCAGCTATGGGCTGAATTTTAGAGATAATGATGACTCTCTTTATAATTAGAAGCAATCTATGCAGACTGGGTAGCATATAGAACGGGTTTAATTTTTTGCTGTCATGTGAGATCTGTAAGGGATTTTGGGGAATTTTAGGAAGCAGTCCTCTAAGATCTCAAATTATCTCATAGCTAAATGTTGATTACAGTGACTGATGAGCTGCTTTCCCCCTTTATCTCAGATTCATTTCAGTTCTCTTTAGTGGGAAGGGATACAATTCATTTATTCTTTTCAGAGTCCCTTCATGCCCTTAATTTCATAACCCTCTGAGAAGGGCTGACTTGTTAGTATCATTTCATTTCACAGCTGAGAAAACTGAGCTCTGAAGAGATTTGCTGAGAGCAGAGCTCTTCTTCAGCTTTCATTTGTTGAGTGAATGCTTTTCCTGTGACAGGCACTGGGGATAAACGGTGTAAATATTTCAGGGAACTAAGTATCGGTTGGTTGAATGAGCTGAACTTTTGAGAAAGAAACTGCATTGAGCATTCAGCAGAGTTTCACAATGCCTTAGAGTCCAATAATGTGAAAATCAGAATTCGTAATGTGAGAATAGGATGTAATGCACGAAGTCTCAGCTGGGGGTCTGCATCTGGTTTCAGTTCCAGGTCCAGGTAGCACCTTTGCAATTGACCACTTCTTCCCCTCTCCACCTGTAAGGCTAATGGCCTGGGGTCTCGTGATGTTTAGGGCTCAGATGGACACTGAGATGGCCTCTTTAATCAGCCAACCTCTCAGGCCAACCTCTTCCCTTTCTTTTCTGGTAATTACTGTGTTGGCCTCAAAGCCTTACCTGGCATAGGAAAGATAAACCGTCTCCTTGGCGTCAGGATTTCTGGTCTCTGGCTAAGCTTCCTGCTTATGCAATAGTAGCTGGGAGAGGCCAAAAGAATTCTGGTTGGGCCACACCCACTGGTGAAAGAATAAATAGTGAGGTTTGGCATTGGCCATCAGAGTCACTCCTGCCTTCACCATGAAGTCCAGTGGCCTCTTCCCCTTCATGATGCTTCTTGCCCTGGGAACCCTGGCACCTTGGGCTGTGGAAGGCTCTGGAAAGTGTAAGTTGGGAGTCATTCTGGTCTAATCTGGGCTGCAGGGTCAGAGGTGCGGTCTCCTGGTGATGTGGGTGCGTCCCCTTCTGTAGGCTCTGATCTCTCAGCTTAGTTTCAGGAGACCTCCCTGAGAGTGGAATACATGTCTGGCTGAGCTCCAAGGTTTCTGTGAGGGTTTCTGAGCTTCTGGAAATGCTTTTTCTATGCAGCCATGCTGTCGGCCCAGATCCCACTCTCTCTCTGTCTCTCTCTCTCTCTCTCTTATCCTCTGCCTTCTTCACCTGTCTGCGACTCTCAAATCATTAGTTTCTGACTCTGCTTCTTCTTTGTGTCTTCGCTTCTGCTATTTTGTCTCTGTGTTTCTGCCTTGGGCTTTAGCTCTCAACTTCTCTCACACTGGTTCTATTTATCTTTGTTTATCTGTCTCCATCTCCATCACTCCCAGCCTTCCTCTCTGCCTTTGTGTAGCCCTGTTTTGCTCTGGGGTGGGAGGTCTTGACTAGAAGCCTGCTGCCCTTTTCTTGGGTCTGAAACATCCCCTGTCCATTTGTCCAATTTAATCAAGCCCATCAATCTACCCGGAGATCAGGCAGGCATGACCCTTTGGGCTTTGTGGATAGCTCCTGAGGTAAGGGTCTCTCCCCCTCAAAAGTGGTGCTTTGTTCAGCAGGCATGATGACTTCTCAGTGCCCAGCCTACTCCTGACCTCTTGACTTTCTCTTCAAAAGCCTTCAAAGCTGGAGTCTGTCCTCCTAAGAAATCTGCCCAGTGCCTTAGATATGAGAAACCTGAGTGCCAGAGTGACTGGCAGTGTCTAGGGAAGAAGAGATGTTGTCCTGACATTTGTGGCATCAAATGCCTGGATCCTGTTGACACCCCAAGCCCAAGTAAGCAGATTGGGGAACTGGGTAGAGAGGAGTGAGCCTGAGGACACAGCATTAGGGGGATGGCACTGGGTGATGGGTCCTGCCAGGCCTCCTTGTCAATCAGTCAATGAGTCACATGCCCTAAGCAGGAAGGTAGCCAGCAGGTGGTGAAGCAGCGGGCATTTAGATAGTCAGGTAGTTGGAAGCCTCCCACCTAGTCAGCACTGGACGACTGGCCCCCTGCATCAACGGGGGCCTGATGTTCTAGGACAGCCAGGTGCTATGTTTGGGGGGTGACTTACGGAGAACGTGGTGGTGATAGAGATGGGGTGGGGAATGATCCGACCTGCTCAGGTTGCAGCAGGGGCTCACTCTAAAAAGTGGAGATAGGAGGGGTTGTGTAAAGTACAAGGCCTCTGACTGGTAGCCTCACTCTCACCCAGCGAGGAGGAAGCCTGGGCGTTGTCCACCGGCTTATGGCCAATGTATGATGCTTAAACCCCCCAATTACTGTGAGATGGATGGCCAGTGCGAGCGTGACTTGAAGTGCTGCATGGGCATGTGTGGGAAATCCTGCGTTTCCCCTGTGAAAGGTAAGCAGGGGCCGAGGGCACACTGAGCTCCCTCCATCTCAGCCTCAACCCTCTGGAGGCCCAGGCATATGGGCAGGGGGACTCTTGACCCCTATTCCAAGCAGAGCCTCTGTCTGACTCCCTTGTCCTTCAAGAGAACTGTTCTCTAGGTCTCAGGGCCAGGATTTCCATAGGATCACCTGTGGCTTTGATTCTATTCTAGTGTCTCTGGGTGGGGGTCCTGGGCAAGTGACTTTCTGAGTCTCAGTTTCTTTATCGGTAAAATGGACATAATGAGATTGAAAGTGCTCTGCAAAGCACTATGTGCACTAAGAATTTATTATTCAGGTTGTTTCTGTCATGTTTTCTGAGGTTAAATCCCAAACGATCCGTGGAGTTTGAGGATTATCTAATTCAATGCTTTCAATTTAGAGTTTTACGGTGAAAATGAGACTTGTCTCCTGACACTAAGTCTCTCTCAACTATAGCACTATCTTGCTATTTTCTTTATCTCAGGAGGATCCTTGGGCAGAAGGAAGGATGTGAATATGATTTGGCTGGTTTCTATGCTGAAGCTCTTATCTGATTTTCTCTCACAGCTTGATTCCTGTGATTTGGAGGAGGCTCTGGAGTCCTGCTCTGTGTGGTCCAGGTCCTTTCCACCCCCAGACTTGGCTCCACCACTGATATCCTCCTTTGGGGAAAGGCTTGGCACACAGCAGGATTTCAGGAAGTGCCAGTTGATCAATGAATAAATAAATGAGCCTATTTCTCTTTGTACCCTGCTTCTGTGATTCATTGGGGTTATGAGTGGGGTGGGAGGCTATGAGGGAAGATCTAGCTATGAGGCCTTCCTCCTACGGATATATAGTGGGAGGAAGAGGCTTAGGGACTGGGGGGACTTGAATTTATATCATGAGTCTATAAGTACTGGCTCTGTGATTTTGGACAAGTGATTTTTATCTCCTAAATTTCAATTCTTTTGTCTGTGAAGTGGCAATAAAAGTCAACTTCTCACAGCATTTGGAACATTGGAGGAAGCATTGTGTGTGTAATAAATAGCAATGTTACTAGGCCACAGCAAGTTCTCAAAAAATAGGGGCTACTTGTGGCCTACTGGAGTGATTTTGAGTCTCTTTAATTTCCTCTCTCTCCCAAGACACTATTTCTTTTTTTTATTTTTTTATTTTTTTATTTATTTATTTATTTATTATTATTATACTTTAAGTTGTAGGGTACATGTGCATAACGTGCAGGTTTGTTACATATGTATACTTGTGCCATGTTGGTGTGCTGCACCCATCAACTCGTCATTTACATCAGGTATAACTCCCAATGCAATCCCTCCCCCCTCCCCCCTCCCCATGATAGGCCCCGGTGTGTGATGTTCCCCTTCCTGAGTCCAAGTGATCTCATTGTTCAGTTCCCACCTATGAGTGAGAACATGCGGTGTTTGGTTTTCTGTTCTTGTGATAGTTTGCTAAGAATGATGGTTTCCAGCTGCATCCATGTCCCTACAAAGGATGCAAACTCATCCTTTTTTATGACACTATTTCTTCTATTTTATGATGAGAACGTTATCATAATGGGTAGCATTTATGGCACACTATGGCCATACCATGCAAGGGTGGTGGTGTCCTTGACTCCACGGAGCAGGAGTAACAGGAACTGGGACTGCTAAGAGCTAAGGAGCAGGCAAAGGGCCTTGCTCCACATTGCTCTGCTCTGTGGACTCCAGAGGAAAGAGACAACTTGATTAGATAAGATTTTAAAAAATATTGTAATTTAATCCTTTCCTGGAAAAAGTCAGTAAACTAAAAATTCTTCCTTACTACTTTCAAACAATGCTCTAAGAGCAGCAAGGGAATATATTAAATTAACAATTCAATGAAGAGGAAAAAGAGGGAGAACCATTTTATTTATTTGATGAGTGTGGCAGTCACCCTTCACGTTGGCCCCCAGTGATCTCACCTGTTGGTATTCACACCTTTGTGTAGCCCCCTCCTGCATTTTTCCACAGTTAGTTTGTGTGACTAATAAAACATTACGAAAGTGAGAGATAGTTATGTCCTCACGAAATTAGATGATAAATGTTTGCAGCTTCCATTGTGGAGGCATTCTCTCTCTCCTCAATCACTTACTCTGAGGGCATTCTTTTGCCAGGTCATGAGGAAACTCAGGCCATCTGTGCAGTGGCCCACAGGGTGAGGATCCAACACCTCTGACCAAGAGCCCATGAGGAACGGAGGCCCATCCATAAACACATGAGTGAGCGTGGAGTGGGTTTTTCAGTCTTGCTCTAGTCTTTTATTTTTTCTGATAGAATCTCACTCTGTCGCCCAGGCTGGAGTGCAGTGGCATGATCACGGCTCACTGCAGCCTTGAATTCCTGGGCTCAAGTGATCATTCTACCTTCACTTCCTGAGTAGCTAGGACTACAAGTGCACGTCACCACATCCAGCTAATTTTTAAAAAACTTTTTTTAGAGACAAGGTCTTGCCATGTTGGCCAAGTTGGTCTAGAACTCCTGGGCTCAAGCAATCCTCCTGCCTTGGCCTCCCAAAGTGTTGGGATTACAGGCATGAGCTACTGCACCTGGCCCACTCTAGTCTTGAAAAGACTGCAGTCCCAGCAGATAGCTTGACTGTAATCTCATGAGGGCCCTGAACCACAACTACCCAGCTAAGCTAATCTAAGCGGATTCCTGACTCTCAAATTGTGAATTGATGTTAATGGTTTTAAGATGCTAAGTTTTGGGGAAAGTTGTTATACAGCAATTGATAAGCCATACAATGAATTTAGCAAAAATTTGATACTACAACCAAATATGGACAGTAAAAGAAAATTATGAGCCAATGTCATCTTCTACAAACATAAGTATGAAGATCCTAAGTAAAATGCTAAAAATTAGAATTCATCAAGGTTTTAAAAGCTTTCATAGAGTTCAATGTGAATGTGAATTTTTTTAATTAAAATTAAAAATAGAAATAAACCCAGAAAAGGTAACATACCTGAAATTCTGTAGCAAAATCTACATTAAGTTAATTTTTCAGAGGCATTGTCACTGAAGTAAGACAATAAGGATCATCAGTATTTTCAACAATGTATGAAATATTTAAAACTGTGCAGCTAAATGAGATAAAGGAAAAGATTGGGAAGAAAGATGAAAAATGGTCATTATTTGCAGACAGTATCATTTCCTGTATAACAATTTGAGACATTCAATAAGATTGATAAAATAAGATTTACCAAAGTTGCTGGGTATAAGGCCTACACAAAATTCTATAGCATTTCTACACATTGTTTATAACCAATCAGAAATAATAGAAGTAGACATAAATAGTCAAAGAAAGTAGCCAGAAGTAGTCAAAGAAACAAATGCTACAAAATACCTAGGAATAAGCCCCCAAATTGTGCCAAACCTTCATGGATTAAAAACAAATTTTAGAAATAAAGGTCTAAAATATGAACTCAGTAGATAAAAAAATAAGGTTTATGTTTGGGAAGACTTAATAAGGTAAAGATAATGATTTCTTTAAAATTATTTCTAAATCCAATGTGATTACAATAAAAAACCTAATACAATTTTTGAGAAGAACTTGACGAAGTGATCCTACAGTTAATGTATTATTATAAAGGTTGCAGTAGAGCCCGTAAAGTTTTTTAAAAGTACAAGAATGGAGGGTAGCTAGATTAGGTATCAAAACGTGCTGATGATATAATAATTAGTGTAGTATGATGTTGGTACAGGAATAAACAAATAGTCCAGTGGAATGGAATACCTACAAGGACATCATGAGAGTGACACTATATGAAAAAAAGACTATCTACAAGGAGACTTGTATATTTGTGGACGTTTATTATAAGAAAGAGAGGAATTTTTACAGCTGGGTAGAGCAAAGCTCATACTAGTAATGACAGCAATTGGCTTTTTTTTCTTTTAAAGTTCAAACTAATAACTTTTATGGAGTTTAACAATAATCTCTAACATGGTTATTTGATTTCCGTTTATTCTTTTCAGCCACTACATTTTAAATTTCTTTTTAAGTTTTTAATTGACAAATTATAATTGTATATGCTTATGGGATACAATGTCTTGAAATATGCATGCAATGTAGAACGATTAAATAAAGCTAATTAACATATCCATTACCTTATGTACCTTTTTGTGCTAAAATCATTAGAAATTTACTCTTTTTGCAGTTTTTAAATAGATAACACATTGTTGTAAACTATATTCACCATGCTGTGCAATAGAGCTCAAAAACTTATTCTTTTTGTCTAATTAAAACTTGAAATTTTGACCAACATCTTCTCTCCCCAACCCCAGCCTCTGGCAACCACCATTCTACTCTACTTCTATGGGTTCAACTGTTTTTCATGCAAGTGAGATCACCCACTACTTGTCTTTCTGTGCCTGACGTTTCATTTAGCGTCTCGTCCTCTGGGATGTTCATGTTGTCACAAGAGACAGGATTTCCTTCTTTTTAAAGGCTGAATAGTATTCCATTGGATATATATACCACATTTTCTTTATGCATTAATCCCTTGATGGACACTTGGGTTGATTTCACATCTTGGTAATTGTGAATAATGATGTAATGAACATGAAAGTGCAGCTATCTCTTCACCATACTGATTTCATTCTGTTTGGATACATATCCAGAAGTGGAATTGCTGCATCTTACGGTAGTTCTATTTTTAATTTTTTGAGGAACCTTTATACAGTTTTCCATAATGGCTGTACTAATTTACATTTCCACCAACAGTGTGCAAAGTGTGCAAGGGTTCCCCATTCTCTACATCTTCTCCAACACTTATCATTTGCCTTTTTGATGGTAGCCATTATAACAGGCATGAGGTAGTATCCCATAGTGTTTTTCTCATTGTAGTTTTAATTTGCATTTCCCTAAGAATTAGTGATGTTGAACTTTTTAAGAAATATACCTGTTGGCCATTTGTATGTCTTCCACTTGTATACTTCCTTTGAGAAATGTCTATTTAGGTCCTTTGCTCATTTAAAAAATCACACCTGAGAAACAGCCTTATGGGCTACCCCTGGCAGGAACACTCCCAGGCTGGCCACGAAGATGTGTGCCAAACAAAAATTCTAGAGTTGAAGAATTCAATGAATAAAAAAAAAAAATACAACTGTGAGCTTTAACAACAGAGTAGAAATAATTTCTACACTAGAAGACTAGATACTTGAAATAACATCAACAGACAAAAAGAGAAAAAAGAATACAAATGAAGAAAGCCTACAGGATTCTGGGGACACCATTTTTCAAAATCAAGTGAACAAATATTCACATTATGGGCATTCCAGAAGAAAAGAGAACAGAAAATGTATAAATAACATATTAAAAATAGCTGAAAACTTCCCAAGTATTGGCAGCAAGATGGACATACAGGTCCAGAAAGCTCAAAACACCCCATTTAGGTTCAACCCAAACAGGTCCTTTCTGAGGCACACTATTGTCAAATTGTCAAAGGTCAAAGGCAAAGAAAGAATTCTTAAAACAACAAGAGAAAAGCATTATGTCACGTATAATGAAATACCCATCAGACTAACAGGGGATTTCTTAGCAGAAGCCTTATAGTCCAGAAGAGAATGGAACAATATATTCAAATTACTAAAAGAAAAAAGAAACTAGTGGAAAAGAATACTTAGCAAAATTATCTTTCAGAAATGAAACAGAAACAAAATCCTTCATAGATAAGCAATAACTAAGGGGATTCATCACCACTAGACTGGCCTTACAAAATATTTTCAAGAGAGTCATGTCTAGAAGTGAAAAGACAACTGCCACCATCATTAAAGTTTAAGAAACTCTAAAACTCACTGGCAGAACTGATACACAAAGGAGGAAGAGAAAAGAATCAAGAATACAATAAGAGAGGAAGTAAGGAGCAAAAGATATATAAAACAATCAGAAAACAATCAATAAAATAACAGAATTAAGCTCTCACCTTTCAACAATAGCCCTGAATATAAATGGATTAAATTCACCACTTAAAATATGTAGACTAGCTGAATGGGCAAAAAGCCTAAACTCAACTGTGTCCTGCTCACAAGAAACTCACATCACCTGTAAGGACACATATGGGGTTGAAGTGAAGGTACGGAAAAGATATTCCATGCAAACAGAAACCAAAAGCAAGCAGAAATAGCTATACTAATATCAGACAAAACAGACTTCAAGTCAAAATCTGGAAGCAGGGACAGATAAGAACATTAGGTAATAATAAAGGGACTAATTCAGCAAGAGAACATAACAATTATACATATATATGCACCCAACACTGGAGCATCCAGATATATAAGGTGAATATTATTAGATCTGAAGGGAGAATAGACCCTAACACAATAATACGTGAGGACTTTAACACCGTACTCTCAGTATTGGAAAGATAATCAAGATAGAAAATTAACACAGAAGCATCAAGTTTAAACTGCACTACAGATCAAATGAACTTAACAGACATTTGCAAAACATTTCACCCAGCAACTATGGAATACACTTTTGTTGTATTTGCACATGAAACATTCTCCAGGATTGACCAAACCAAATGCTAAATTACAGAAGTCTCAAAAATTAAAAAAAATCAAGATCATATCAGGTATCTTATATGACCATAAGAAAATAAAACTAGACATCAAAAACAACAGGAACATTCAAAACTATACAAAATATATGGAAATGAAACAACATGCTCCTGAATGACCAGTGGATGAAAAAATAAATTAACAATAAAATTAAAAATTCCTCGAAAAAATCAAAAGTAGAAATACAACAAAACAAAACTTATGGAGCATGGCAAAAATACTATTAAGAGGCAAGTTTATAGCAATAAGCCCCTATATTAAAAAACTGGAAAGATAACAACCTAAAAAAGCATCTCAAAAAACTAGAAAAGCAAGAACAAGTCAAACCCAAATTAGTAGAAGTGTTACATGATCTTTGGGGTGTTCATTTTCTTCCCAGAAACCTCTGTGGTTGGTGACACCTTTGCCCGAGTTTTTGTTCTGCATCCAGAAGCAATAAGGTATGCAGACAAGTGAAGGGTGAAGATGATGAAGAAGAGCTTTATTTAGTGTTAGAACAGCTCAGAGGAGACCCGTAGTGGGTAGTTACTCTCTGTAGGCAGATCATCCCTTGAGTGTTCAGCTCTCAGCAGAGAGGAGGCCATGGAGAGGGTGGCTCCTCTCTGCAGGCAGCATGTTCGGATGTCTCTGCAGGTCTTTGAAGCTCTCGCAGAGAGGGTAGCTCCTCTCTGATGTGAAAGATAGACAGATGATGAAGAAAAAGGACATGTTTTTTCCTTCCCTAATAGATGTTACTAACAAATGAACATTGTAGTTCGATTCTATTAGAAACCACATAGAGTAAGATACCCATTTGATTTAAAAGACAACATTTATCATATACATAAATTTTTATCTCTTGAAAGTATGCATACAGAGGGGGTGGTTCCAAGATACATAAAACAATTAGAAAACAATCAATAAAATAACAGAATTAAGCCATAGGAACAGCTCCAGGCTACAGCTCCCAGTGTGAACAACACAGAAGATGGGTGATTTCTGCATTTCCAACTGAGGTACTGGGGTCATCTCACTGGGGCAAGTTGGACACTGGGTGCAGGACAGTGGTTGCAGCCCACCAAGCAAGAGCTGAAGCAGGGTGACGTGCTCACCTGGGGCGTGCACGGGGTAAGGGAATTCCCTTTCCTAGTGAAGGGAAACCATGATATACAGCACCTGGAAAATAGGGTCACTCCCACCCTAATACTGCGCTTTTCCAAGGGTCTTAGCAAACAGCACACCAGGAGATTATATCCCACGCCTGGCTTGGAGGGTCCCACGCCCACGGGGCCTTCCTCATTGCCAGCACAGCAGTTTGAGATCTAACTGCAAGGCAGCAGTGAGGCTGGGGGAGAGGTGCCCACCATTGCTGAGGCTTGAGGAGGTAAACAAAGCAGCTGGGAAGCTCGAACTGGGTAGAGCCCACCGCAGCTCAAGGAGGCCTGCCTGCCTTTGTAGATTCCACCTCTGGGGACAGGGCATAGCCAAACAAAAGGCAGCAGAAACCTCTGCAGATTTAAATGTCCGTGTCTGACAGCTTTGAAGAGAGTAGTGGCTCTCCCAGCATGGAGCTTGAGATCTGAGAATGGACAGACTGCCTCCCCAAGTGGATCCCTGAACCCCGAGTAGCCTAACTGGGAAGCATCCCCCAGTAGGGGCACAGCCAGGTACCCCTCTGAGATGAAGTTTCCAGAGGAATGATCAGGCAGCAACATTTGCTGTTCAGCAATACTCACTCTTCTGCAGCCTCCGCTGCTGATACCCAGGCAAACAGGGCCTGGAGTGGACCTCCAGCAAACTCCAACAGACCTGCAACTGAGGGTCCTGACTGTTAGAAGGAAAACTAACAAACAGAAAGGACATCCACAGCAAAACCCCATCTGTACATCACCATCATTAAAGACCAAATGTAGATAAAACCACAAAGATGGGGAAAAAACAGAACAGAAAAGCTGAAAATTCTAAAAATCAGAGCTCCTCTTCCCCTCCAAAGGAATGCAGTTCCTTGCCAGCAATGGAACAAAGCTGGATGGAGAATGACTTTGACGAGTTGAGAGAAGAAGGCTTCAGACGATCAAACTTCTCCGAGCTAAAGGAGGAAGTTTGAACCCATTGCAAAGAAGCTAAAAACCTTGAAAAAAGATTAGATGAATGGCTAACTAGAATAACCAATGTACAGAAGTCCTTAAATGACCTGATAGAGCTGAAAACCATGGCACAAGAACTATGTGACAAATGCACAAGCTTCAGTAACCGACTCGATCAACTGGAAGAAAGGGTGTCAGTGATTGAAGATCAAATGAATGAAATGAAGCGAGAAGAGAAGTTTAGAGAAAAAATAGTAAAAAGAAATGAACAAAGCCTCCAAGAAATATGGGACTATGTGAAAAGACCAAATCTACGTCTGATTGGTGTACCTGAAAGTGATGGAGAGAATGGAACGAAGTTGGAAAACACTCTGCAGGATATTATCCAGGAGAACTTCTCCAATCTAGCAAGGCAGGCCAACATTCAAATTCAGGAAATACAGAGCACACCACAAAGATACTTCTCGAGAAGAGCAACTCCAAGACACATAATTGTCAGATTCACCAAAGTTGAAATGGAGGAAAAAATGTTAAGGGCAGCCAGAGAGAAATGTCAGGTTACCCGCAAAGGGAAGCCCATGAGACTAACAGTGAATCTCTCGGCAGAAACTCTACAAGCCAGAAAAGAGTGGGGGCCAATATTCAACATTCTTAAAGAAAAGAATTTTCCACCTAGAATTTCATATCCAGCCAAACTAAGTTGCATAAGTGAAGGAGAAATAAAATCCTTTATAGACAAGCAAATGTTGAGATTTTGTCACCACCAAGGGCCTGCCTTACAAGAGCTCCTGAAGGAAGCACTAAACATGGAAAGGAACAACCAGTACCAGCCACTGCAAAAACATACCAAAATGTAAAGACCATCAATGCTAAGAAGAAACTGCATCAACTAACAAGCAAAATAACCAACTAACATCATAATGACAGGAACAAATTCATACATAACAATATTAACCTTAAATGTAAATGGACCAAACATTCCAATTAAAAGACACAGACTGGCAAATTGGATAAAGAGTCAAGACCCATCAGTGTGCTGTATTCAGGAGACCCATCTGACACGCGGAGACACACATAGGCTCAAAATAAAGGGATGGAGGAAGATCTACCAAGTAAATGGAAGTCAAAAAAAAGGCAGCAGTTGCAATCCTAGTCTCTGATAAAACAGACTTTAAACCAACAAAGATCAAAAGAGACAAAGAAGGACATTACATAATGGTAAAAGGGATCAATTCAACAAAAAGAGCTAACTATCCTAAATATATATGCACCCAATACAGGAGCACCCAGATATGTAAAGCAAGTCCTTAGAGACTTACAAAAAGACTTAGACTCCCACACAATAATAATGGGAGACTTTAACACCCCACTGTCAACATTAGACAGATCAAAGAGACAGAAAGTTAACAAGGATATCCAGGAATTGAATTCAGCTCTGCACCAAGTGGATCTAATAGACATCTACAGGACTCTCCACCCAAATCAACAGAACATACATTCTTCTCAGCACCACATTGCATTTATTCCAAAATTGACCACATAGTTGGAAGTAAAGCACTCCTCAGCAAATGTAAAAGAACAGAAATTATAACAAACTCTCTCTCAGACCACAGTGCAATCAAACTAGAACTCAGGATTAAGAAATTCTCTCAAAACCACTCAACTACATGGAAACTGAACAACCTGCTCCTGAATGACTACTGGGTACCTAACAAAATGAAGGCAGAAATAAATACGTTCTTTGAAACCAATGAGAGCAAAGATACAACATACCAGAATCTCTGGGACACATTTAAAGCAGTGTGTAGAGGGAAATTTATAGCACTAAACGCCCACAAGAGAAAGCAGGAAAGATCTAAAATTGACACCCTAACATCACAATTAAAAGAACTAGAGATGCAAGAGCAAACACACTCAAAAGCTAGCAGAAGGCAAGAAGTAACGAAGATCAGAGCAGAACTGAAAGAGATAGAGACACAAAAAACCCTTCAAAAAACCAATGAATCTAGGAGCTGGTTTTTTGAGAAGGTCAACAAAATTGATAGACTGCTAGCAAGACTAACGAAGAAAAGAGAGAAGAATCAAATAGATGCAATAAAAAACTATAAAGGGGATATCACCACTGACCCCAGAGAAATACAAACTACCATCAGACAATACTATAAACACCTCTATGCAAATAAACTAGAAAACCGAGAAGAAATGGATAAATTCCTGGACGCATACACTCTCCCAAGACTAAACCAGGAAAAAGTTGAATCCCTGAATAGACCAATAACAGGCTCTGAAATTGAAGCAATAATTAATAGCCTACAACCAAAAAAAGTCCAGGAGCGGATGGATTTACAGCTGAATTCTACCAGAGGTACAAGGAGGAGCTGGTACCACTCCTTCTGAAACTATTCCGATCAATAGAAAAAGAGGGAATCCTCCCTAATTCATTTTATGAGGCCAACATCATCCTGATACCAAAGCCTGGCAGAGACACAACAAAAAAAGAGAATTTTAGACCAATATCCCTGATGAACATCAATGCAAAAATCCTCAATAAAATACTGGCAAACTGAATCCAGCAGCACATCAAAAAGCTTATCCACCATGATCAAGTGGGCTTCATCCCTGGGATGCAAGGCTGGTTCAACATATGTAAATCAATAAACGTAATCCAGCATATAAACAGAACCAAAGACAAAAGCCACATGATTACCTCAACAGGTGCAGAAAAGGCCTTTGACAAAATTCAGCAGCTCTTCATGCTAAAAACTCTCAATAAATTCGGTATTCATGGAACATATCTCAAAATAATAAGAGCTATTTATGACAAACCCACAGCCAATATCATACTGAATGGGCAAAAACTGGAAGCATTCCCTTTGAAAACTGGCACAAGACAGGGATGCCCTCTCTCACCACTCCTGTTCAACATGGTGTTGGAAGTTCTGGCCAGGGCAATCAGGCAGGAGAAAGAAATAAAGGGTATTCAATTAGGAAAAGAGGAAGACAAATTGCCCCTGCTTGCAGATGACATGATTGTATATTTAGAAAACCCCATCATCTCAGCCCCAAATCTCCTTAAGCTGATAAGCAACTTCAGCAATGTCTCAGGATACAAAATCAATGTGCAAAAATCACAAGCATTCTTATACACCAATAACAGACAAACAGAGAACCAAATCATGAGTGATCTCCCATTCACAATTGCTTCAAATAGAATAAAATACCTAGGAATCCAACTTACAAGGGATGTGAAGGACCTCTTCAAGGAGAACTACAAACCACTGCTCAATGAAATAAAAGAGGACACAAACAAATGGAAGAACATTCCATGCTCATGGATAGGAAGAATCAACATCGTGAAAATGGCCATACTGCCCAAAGTAATTTATAGATTGAATGCCTCCCCATCAAGCTACCAATGACTTTCTTCACAGAATTGGAAAAAACTACTTTAAAGTTCATATGGAACCAAAAAAGAGCCCTCATTGCCAAGACAACCCTAAGCCAAAATAACAAAGCTGTAGGCATCATGCTACCTGACTTCAAACCATACTACAAGGCTACAGTAACCAAAACAGCATGGTACTGGTACCAAAACAAATATATAGACCAATGGAACAGAACAGAGCCCTCGGAAATAATACCACACATCTACAACCACCTGATCTTTGACAAAGCTGACAAAAACAAGAAATGGGGAAAGGATTCCCTATTTAATAAATGGTGCTGGGAAAACTGGCTAGCCATATGTAAAAAGCTGAAATTGGATCCCTTCCTTACAACTTACACAAAAATTAATTCAAGATGGATTAGAGACTTAAATGTTAGACCTAAAACCATAAAAAACCCTAGAAGAAAACCCAGGTAATACCATTGAGGACATAGGTATGGGCAAGGACTTCATGTTTAAAACACCAAAAGCAATGGCAACAAAAGCCAAAATTGACAAATGGGATCTAATTAAACTAAAGAGCTTCTGCACAGCAAAAGAAACTACTAACAGAGTGAACAGGCAACCTACAGAATGGGAGAAAATTTTTGCAATCTACTCATCTGACAAAGGGCTAATATCCAGAACCTATAAAGAACTCAAACAAATTTACAAGAAAAAAGCAAACAACCCTATCAAAAAGGGGGCAAAGGATATGAACAGACACTTCTCAAAAGAAGACATTTATGCAGCCAGCAGACACATGAAAAAATTCTCATGATCACTTGCCATCAGAGAAATGCAAATGAAAACCATAATGAGATATCATCTCACACCAGTTAGAATGGCGATCATTAAAAAAGCAGGAAACAACAGGTGCTGGAGAGGATATGGAGAAATAGGAACACTTTTACACTGTTGGTGGACTGTGAACCAGTTCAACCATTGTGGAAGACAGTGTGGCAATTCCTCAAGGATCTAGAACTAGAAATACTATTTGACCCAGCCATCCCATTACTGGGGATATACCCAAAGGATTATAAATCATGCTGCTATAAAGACACATGCACATGTATGTTTATTGTGGCACTATTCACAATAGCAAAGACTTGGAACCAACCCAAATGTCCATCAATGACAGACTGGGTTGGATTAAGAAAATATAGCACATATACACCATGGAATACTATGCAGCCATAAAAAAGGATGAGTTCATGTTCTTTGCAGGGACATGGATGAAACTGGAAACCATCATTCTGAGCAAATGATCACAAGGACAGATAACCAAATACTGCATGTTCTCACTCATAGGTGGGAATTGAACAATGAGAACACTTGGACACAGGAAGGGGAACATCACATGCCAGGGCCTGTTGTAGGGTTGGGGGAGTGGGGAGGGATAGCATTAGGAGATATACCTAATGTAAATGACAAGTTAATGGGTGCAGCACACCAACATGTCACATGTATACATATGTAACAAACCTGCACATTGTGCACCTGTACCCTAGAACTTAAAGTATAGTAATAATAATAAAAATTAGCTACAGAAGTTCCACAGTATGATTAAACTTTCTACTTTAGGACAATCATTTTGAACGTGCTTTTTTTTTTTTTTTTTTTTTTTTTGCCATGGAGTCTTACTCTATTGCCAAGGCTAGAGTGCAGTGATGCCATCTTGGCTCACTGCAACCTCCACCTCCTGGGTTCAAGCCATTTACTGCCTCAGCCTCCTGAGTAGCTGAGACTACAGGTACATGCCACCAAGTCTGGCTAATTTTTGTATTTTTAGTAGAGATGGAGATTCACCATGTTGGCCAGGCTGATCTCAAACTCCTGACCTCAGGTGATCTGCTCGCCTCGACCTCCCAACGTGCTGGGATTATACGCGTAAGCCACTGTGCCTGGCCTGAATGTCCTCTTAAGGGTAGATTATAGTAGGACTAGACTGATAACCTAGCCAGTTAGGTTCTTATAGTGTTCAATTAGTAAAGCTTTTTTTTTTTTTTTTTGAGACGGAGTCTTGCTCTGTTGCCCAGGCTGGAGTGCTGTGGCTGGATCTCAGGTCACTGCAAGCTCCGCCTCCTGGGTTCACGCCATTCTCTTGCCTCAGCCTCCCGAGTAGCTGGGACTACAGGCGCCTGCCACCTCGCCCGGCTAGTTTTTTTGTATTTTTTTTTTTTTCAGTAGAGACAGGGTTTCACCGTGTTAGCCAGGATGGTCTCGATCTCCTGACCTTGTGATCTGCCCGTCTCAGCCTCCCAAAGTGCTGGGCAATTAGTAAAGCATTTTAATTGCTTAGACTTGGCACATAAACAGCAAAGAGAAGATTGAAGGGTATCAATCTACATCTGGATTTTTAAATCACTTTTTTCAATTCCATTTTGTACTATTTTCAGGAGATCTCTGCTAGATATTTTCTGCCTATGTTATACATATTAAAGCAAATTAATAGTTTTATTCCACATCCTTCCATTATATCCAGCTTCCCCATAACAATGACTGCTGTCATCTAAGTTATTTCACAAAAATCTAGACTATTCCTGACTGGCAGGTTTATGTTTTGCTAGGGTTTTTGTTTTTGCTTTTGATTTTATCAAATCCTGATTTATTTTAAAACTTTAAATTTGTCATAAAATCATAAAAATCTTCAGAGTTTTTGTTTGTTCATTTATCACTTAGTTTTTAAATCTATCCAGCCAATGCTTGGTCAGATCTCATCAGTACTATGCAGTACTCATTAGTACTCAGTACTGCACCTGCACCCTCTCTCAGGTATTAATTTCTCTCTTAGGAATTAATGCTGAAATCCAGAAGTTGAGTAACTTTTTCTATTTAGAGCTACACAGTAAATTGTGCCAGCTTCGTGGGTCATGTGGCCCCCTGTGACAATTATTTAACTTTGCCAGCATAGAATGAAAACGTACATAGACAATGTGTAAACAAATGAACGTGTCTGTGTTCCAATAAAATTTTATTTACGGAAAAAAAAAGAGAAACTATGCAATGATCATAAAAATATTAGATGTCAATTTGAAACATGCTTGGGAAAAAGTAGTTTTTCAAAATTGTTAAGATACTTGTTAGAGATAAATAAAATTTTGGAAAATCACTTTCCCAGACCCTTGAAACCTTTGTGGGAGTTAAGGAAGCACAGAGTTACAAATCTGGAAAATTCATGGCTAATTACACTTCATTATTAGGTAGACTTAGGGCCCAACCCCCAACCAAAGACTCAAGGGAGGTAGGCTGAACCATAAGGATTTTGTTCTCCAAACTGAGGGTGTTGGGGTCCGCGTGTTTCCTAAACAAAGGAATGAACACACAAGACAACACAGGACAAGACATACATGGCGGCCGCCCCGAACGGCACACACTGCTTTATTTTTATCCAGCCGTTTGTGGAATGTTGCCAAGTCACGGAACATGTGTTGCTTCTCTGACCTTTCCTTGACTCGCAAGATCAGTAAAACATTGACCAGTTCCCAGAGCCCGCTGCTTACAGCTGGCTCCTTTATCCTTCTTGTTTGCAGAGAAGGAATGTCCTGCTTTGTTTGCAAGAGCAGGGCTTATCGGGAACTTCTCCTTTGCCAGCACACAGTCCTCTACAGAGGGTGGCTCAATTTTTAGGAATGAAAGTACCTAGAACTAAAGTACATCTTGCTCAATTTCCAACCTTAAGTTCCAAATCCAATTGCAGATCGTATTACTCCAACACGTGGAAGGCCACCAGCAGTAGTACCAGAAAAACTGAAGCAAAAATGGCTTGTTCTTCCATTACAGAATTAATTGGCATGCCATTCATAGGATGCAAACACAGAGAATTTAACTCCAAAATGCGCCTGGAATCTGACCAACAGAGAATCTGAGTGTCAGGAGATATTGAAAGAGACAAACATATCAGAAAAACACAAGTGCAGGAATTGATGAAACTAAATGTGAAACAGTAACTCCGTCCTTTTTACAGTTCCTGAGGGATTATGCAACACAGCTGAGTAGAGAGAGAGAGAGCAAGAGATCAATCCAGCAGACTTACAGATGTTCATGGAGTTTTCAATATACAACGCTTTATTTTTTTGTCTTGTTATCATAGTAAGAAACATTTAACTCTTGCTAAAAGGAAGTCCTGGGCCTGAGCGATCATGGACAACATGGAGACCAGTTATCCCAGTCTGAGCCTGTAGCACCTGTGTCTCCTCAGTCCTGGTAAAGAAGGGCTTTCCACCTTGGGAGAGAACAGGAAACCAGAGATATAGGAAGATGCAAAATGTACAGGGCACATGGTTTTGTGTTCCAGGGGCACTGAGGCGTGATTTCTGTTAGGTATTCTCCTCACAAGAACACTGGCAGGTGCTGCCAAAGACTCAGAGACTGGGGATCAGGGACACTAGGCAAGCCATCCTAAGGAATTGTGAAATTATAAACTTACCTTATGTAAATGTAAAGAGGAAACTGTTTCATGATTGTAAACTGTAAGTAAAAGGATTTGAAAATAAATAACAAAATCCAGTAACTATTGAATACCTTAGAGATCATCTTGTTGAAATGTCGACATTATAGAGATTTATAGAGAGGAGAACCGTGATGCCCATTATGTGAAGTGGAAGGTGCATATCTGAGCAAAGAGGTCAGTTGAGCCTCCCCCTTCACGTTAGAGAGGCAAATCCGTGGACTGACCCAACTTAAAAGCCCTGCTCACAATAGTTGCTAAACGCATGGGCAGTTCTCAACTCCCTCTAAGACAAACGCTTCTGAGGGAAGGAGTTAGGGGCAGCAAGGAGAACAGCAGATCTGGGGCTCCTCACCTCAATCCAGAGTCCACCAGGGCTCCATACACTGATGCCGACAGTTGTAGTAGCAACACTTCTTGACTCCCTTGCAACCCTTATCGCGCCGGCACATAGGTAAGAGGGTGAAAGGGCAGGTAAGATCAAACTCTGGGCAATATCCCGGTTTCTGTGCAGCTGGAAAAAACGCCATAGGTCAGGAAGCTGAGGCAGGAGAATCGCTTAAATCCAGGAGGCGGAGGATGCAGTGAGCCGAGATCGCGCCACTACACTCCAGCCTGGGTGACAGAACGAGACTCAAAAAAGAAAAAAGAAAAAAGAAAAAAAAGCCATAGGATGAGTGGGCACCAATGTGTGATTTCCAGGCCAGGTCACCTCATGGACTCCTCAGAGGAAACGTCCCCCCCCAACTACATCCAGGGTCGCCAGGTCCTACCCGTACTCCTAAAGACTCCAGGCTGGGTCATGTGGAGGCAAAGGAGGATGATCACAGAGAGTAGAGTGAAACCACTCAGCTTCATAATGCAAGAAAACGGTGTGGGGGCACCTGCAGCCTGGACCTGTCTATGTCAGCTTTGGTGCGGCCCCATCAACAGACGGCGTTTTGACTCCCGGGGCTGGAGGTCAGAGGTGCCTCTGCTTAACCCGGAAGCACCATCTGTTTCCTTTCACCTCCAGGAAGCCAGGAAGAGACAACGTAAAACAACTGGGGTGTAACTTCTGAGAGCCCTCATGGACTGCCTCTTTTCAGGGTGTTGCAGGACTGTCCTGGCTCTTCATCATTCTTACTTTATCCAGCAGATTTTGAGGCAATAGGACGCCATTGTCTGGATCCTCTTACGTATTCTCCTCCGAAGAACACTGGCTTGTGCTATCCAGGAATCAAGGACTGGGATCAGGGGTTCTAGGCAAGCCATCCTAAGGAACTGTGAAATTACATAAACACTCACAATGTAAATATGAACAGGAAAGTGTTTCATTATTATAAGCTGCAGAAAATAGGAATCAAAAATAATAAAAAGCCGGTAACTGTTGAGGATCTTAATGAGTCTTGCTGAAATGTCCTCTTTACAGAGAGGAGAAGGGCGAAGTCCATTATGTGAAATGGAAGGTGCATAATCTAGGCAAGGAGTTCTGTTGAGCTTCTCCCTTCATTGTCCAGAGGCAGATCTATGGGCCGACCTAATTTAAAACCTCTGATCACAGTGATTTTCTACGGGAATAGGCAGTTCTCAACTCCTTCTAAGACAATGCTTCTGCAGGAAGGTTTCACGGGCAGCAGATCTGGGGCTCCTCACCTCAATCCAAAGTCCAGCAGGGCTCCCTATACTGATGCCGACGTTTGTAGTAGCAACACCATTTGACCTCCTTGCAGCTTTTATCCCGCCAGCACGTAGGTAACAGGATGAAAGGGCAGTCAAGAGAAAACTCTGGGCAACTTCCAGGTTTCTGTGCAGCTGGAGAAAAATGCCACAGGGTGAGTCGGGGACACCAAGTGGCTTCCAGGCATGAGAGCCAGGTCGTCGCACGGACTCCTCAGAGGAAAGATTCCCCAACTCCAGCCACACTACGGGTCTCCACGCCCTACCCGCCACTTTTCAGGACTCCAGGCTGGGCCATGTGGAGGAGGCAAAGGGGGACGGTCACAGCGAATAGAGAGAGGCTGCTTAGCTTCATAATGCAAGAAAAGGGCTTGGGCGCACCTGGAGGCTGGACCTATGTCAGCTCTGGCGGGGCCCCACCAGCAGGTGGTGCTGTGGCTCCGGGGGCTGGAGATCAGAGGCGCTTCAACGTGACCGGGAAGCACCAGCTGTTTTCTTTCACTTCCAGGAAGCAACCACGTGAAACAACTTCTGGGGTGTAATTTTTCAGAGCCCCCATGGATTTTCCTTTTTTCAGGGTGTTGCAGAACTGTCTTGGCTCTTCGTCATTCTTACTTTATACTGTGGAATTTTTAGGTAATAGGAGGGCATTGGTTTTCCCAGGGACTGCATCAGGACTGACCAATTTCCCTCTTCCCACTGTGTATCCAGAACATTTGAAACCGACTCCTCACAGCCATGTTCAGACAAGGGTGCATTTGAAGTATTTACTTTTACTACATTAACATTGAAACACAGACAGAAAGTCAAAGCCAGATATTGATCTATTAGCAAGACAATTTCTAGATTTATGAAAATTCTAGTTCCTTTTGCACTATGGACTTTAAGTTTAATTCGTGAAAAAAAATTCTCATTTAATTCATGTCTTAATGTTTTCATGACTGTGTGAAAACTTCACTAATTGATAAAGTCAAAAGACCAACTTATGGGCTTACAGGATTTAAGGTCATTGGTGTCCATTATCTGACTAGTAAGCAAACAAAACAGGGAATTTAGTGACTGCACACGATGTATAACACAGGCTTTACAAAATTAGTCCAGGAATGCTACTAAGCAAGTATTCAGCAATAAAAACCACACAAACAAATGCTGAAGATAGAGTCTTATTTCCAAAGCTGCCAAATTATATTATGTGGAAAGTCCAATTTTATTTAAAAATTATGAGATGTTTAAAGAAACATGAAATACCACCCATACACAAAAAAGAGGGGAAACAATAAATAGAAATGATCCTTTTGGAATCCCAGACAATGGCCTAGTGGTCAAAGACATCGGCTATTATACTCAAAGAACTAAACAAAATCATGGGCAAAAAGATTAACAGAAAGTATAAAAATCAGTCTCACATCATAAAAAGAATTCATGATGAATGATGAGGTTGTAAAGTAAAATTGCTGATATAGAAATTTATAAGAGGTTCTTACCAGCAGATAGGAATAGACAGAAGAGAGGAATAACTAATATAATTATAGGTCAATTGAGATTATACGCTCTGAGGAATGACAAAGAAAAGAACAAACAAAAATAAATAGCGCTTCAGAGACCTGTGTAATACAGTCTAATGGAAAAACATGTGCATAATGGGAATCCCAGAAGAGAGGAGACAGAAAGAAAGAGGCAGATGGATATTTGAAGATATAATGGCTAAAAACATTTGATTTTGCTTTAAAACACAAATCTCCATGTATAAAAATCTCAGTGAACACTAAGAAAAACTCTTAGAGATCCACACCTAGACAATTTATAATGGAAATATCAATGACAAAGACAAAGAAACATTCTTTTTTCTTTGAAACAGAGTCTCGTCCTGTCGCTCAGGCTGGAGTGCAATGGCACGATCTTGGCTCACTGCAGCCTCTGCTTCCTGGGTTCAAGAGATTCTCCTGCTCCAGCTTCTCTAGTGGCCGGGATTACACGTGTGCACCACCATGCCCAGCTAATTTTTTGTATCTTTAGTTAGAGGCGGGGTTTCACCATGTTGACCAGGCTGGTCTCGAACTCCTGACCTTATGATCTGCCCACCTTGGCCTCCCAAAGTGCTGGGATTATAGGCATGAGCCACCGTGCTTGACCGAGAAATTCTTGAAAGCAGCAAGAGATAAGTAATTCAAAATGACTATTAAATAAGCTTTACAGCTGATTTATCATTAGAACCATGCAAGCCAGAAGATACAGAACATATTAAAAGTGGTGAAAGAAATATCGGTCTACCAAGAATTCTATATCATGGCAAATCTATCCTTCACAAGTTAGGGAAAAATTAAGATACTCCCAGGTACACGAATACTTCATGTTTTTCACCATTAGATTTCCCATACATGAAACACTGACATGATGGCATATGTAGAAAACTTTTAATAATCCACATAACTCCAAAATATTATTAGAGCTAATAAACAAACTCATTAAGGTGCAGGACAAAATATCAACCTATACCTCTCAATTGCATCATGAAAAAAATCCATTTACAATAGCATCAAAAAGAATGAAACACTTAGGAATTTATTTAAGAAAATAATGGCAAGACTTCTACATGAAAACAACAAATCATGATCAAAGAAATTAAAGAAGACATAAAAATAGACAGCCATTTCATGTTTGTGGATTGAAGACTTAATATTGTTAGGCAGACAATTTTCCATATTTTATCTGAAAACTAAATGGAATTCTTATAAAATTCCAGATGACTTTTTGTAGAAATTGACATGTTAATCCTAAAGTTCATGTGTAAATGCAAGGATCCAGAATAGCTGCCACAATCTTGAAAAAGAGTGTAAATTTAGAAGACTCATACTTTCCTATTTCAACACTTACTACAAAGCTACAACGTCAAGACAATGTGGTACTAGCATAAGCGTAGACACATATATCAAAGGAATAGAATTAAGAGTCCAAAAATCAACCGTTACATTGCCAATTCACTTATCTCCAACAAGGGGAGAAAACCATTCAGCAGAAAAAGTCGTCTTTTCAACAAATCATACTGGGAAAACTGGATATCCACATGCAAAAGAATATAGTTAGAACCTTATAGCACACCAGATACAAAAATTCCACTTCCATAATTATACCCGAGAACTGAAAATGTATTCATGCAAATATTTACACATGAGTGCCCATAGCAGCATTATTAATAATTAATAAAAACAAGAGCATCTGGGAAAAAGGAATCTGGAGCTGCACCTTGAGTCGAATGCAAATATTAATCAAGTTGGACCATAAACCTTAGTATAGATGCTAAACCTATGAAGCTTCTAGGGAAGGACATCACAGACAGAACATTTTTGCAGCCTTGGGGAAGGCAAAAGTTCTTAGATACCATAATATTCATATTAAAAGGAAAATGAATATGTTTGATTTCATCACATTTTAAAACTTTAGCTCTTCCGAATACATCATCATTGAGAAAAACAAAACAAAACAAAACAAGCCACACACTGGGAGAAAATTCTACTCCTAGTTATTTACCACAGATATTTAAAAATATATATTACTGTGCCTTGTACAAGAACTTATGTGATATCCTGATTCACAATGACCCAAACTGGGAACACCAAATGTTTATCAGCAGATAAATAGAAAACAAATGTGGAGAATCAAACAATGGAATGCTATTCAGCAATAAAATGAATGAACTGTGATACAATAAAACAGAATGAATCCCAACACTGAATAACAGTGATACACAAAAGGTAATGTTATTACATAATTTCATTATATAAGAATTAAAAACAGTGAGTTATGAGTTTCTAGAAGTCAGTATAATATTTTCCCCTGAAGAACTGGGACTGAATTTGAAAGGAGCATAAGGCAAGATGAGTGTTCCATATGTTCATCTATGTGTTGTGCAATCACATGTATGTGTTTGTCAAATCTCATTCAAGTAAATACACAAGATCTGTGCTTTTCTTTATATGTATTTTACCTCTCTTTCAAAGAAGGCATAATAAAAAATTATTTTATTATTATTACTTCCAAATTTGTTGTCCTGGCACTTTTTTTTTGAGCACTGGGGTTGAGATCATCTCACTCAATATCTCTAAGCACCTCTGTGAGATGGTTATTGTTATCCCCATATTAAGATGAAGGAACTCTACATCAGAGACCCCACTTTCCCAGACTATGCAAGCGGTGGGATCCACA
Organism: Theropithecus gelada; assembly: GCF_003255815.1. Classification (NCBI taxonomy): domain Eukaryota; kingdom Metazoa; phylum Chordata; class Mammalia; order Primates; family Cercopithecidae; genus Theropithecus; species Theropithecus gelada. Next base: position 57,427,303 of record NC_037678.1, read on the forward strand.
GTTCAAGCTAATTGTAACACAGCACACAGCATTTATGACTCTGGCTGTCTTGGTTATTTGCATGCTAATTTAGGTTTCCCTCCCTGCACAATCAGCAACATGTCAGGGAAACTGTTGAATGTATGTCTCTCCACATATAGAGAAGAGAGTCTGTTCAGTAGACTGTAGCAGGTAATTGTAGCTTCCCTGATGCTAAGGCCCCTAAGCCCAACACAGCTTCTCCTCTTTAACTGGTGGGCTGGTAAAATAAGGCAGGTGGCTGAACACAGGGCCTTTGTGTTTTTGGGAAGGATGCAGTGAAGAGAGACAGGATTCTCATAACACTATGACCAAGTCTCTTATCACACATCTACAAGCAATATGAGACCTCATAGAGAAGATCCTTCCTTCCTTCCTTCCTTCCTTCCTTCCTTCCTTCCTTCCTTCCTTTCTTTTTCTTTCTTTCTTCCTTTCTTTCTTTTCTTTCTCTCTCTCTTTCTTTCTTCTTCTTTCTTCCTTTCCTTTCTTTTCCTTCCTTTCTTTTTCCTTCCTTCCTTTTTCCTTCATTCCTTTTTCTTTCTTTCTCTTTCTTTCTTTCTTTCCTTCTTTCTTTCTTTCTTTCTTTCTTTCTTTCTTTCTCTTTCTTGCTTCTTTCTTTCTCTCTCTCTTTCTTTCTTTTCTTTCTTTCTCTGTCTCTCTTTCTTTCCTTTCTTTCTCTCTCTTTGTCTTCTCTCTTTCTCTCTTCTCCCTCTGCCTCCATCTCTCTCTCTCTCTTTCTTTTTAAGGAAGCTCTACAATATTTAGTCAGCATGTACTATGAAGTTAACTGTGTCAAAGTTTTTCATGTGCAGATGTGGGACTTAAACTTGCAGGAAAGAAAAGATTTAATTAAAGATGTACTAGTTCTTAAAACAGAGCTAGAAAGGAATCCAGATCTCTTATTCCCAGGCTAGTGATTTTTCTTATTCCTCTATGCTGGCTTCTTCTCCTGGATGTTTGGCTTTCCCTGGAAGCATCTTTAGAATAGAGGGTGAAAGGGCATAAAAGGAGTAGAATTTATATTATTAACACACCACCTGCCCCAAGACTCTGGCCTGGTCCTCTGATCTTTCCATCCACAGATGACATTTTTAAATCCACTCACTCTTGCTGAAGTGGTGGAGACTTGACATACCACTCTTTGGTGTAATTGTATCTAAATGTATGCTGTAGGAGTAGGACAATTCTTAAGCTAAGTGAAGGGATGTGCTGCTGTGGACTTGGGGAATACTCATGGCACTAGTAGATCAGGGACTTTCCTAGGGCTTGTTGCAATACATTTTCTCTGTTCTTTCTGGGGGACTGTTAGATCCTGGGGTCCTATTAGTACAGAGGTCACGAGAGACTTTAGGATTGGCATCAGGAGGTAAATGTGTGCCTGGCAGAGTAGTAGCATCTTGTTTTTAGTGTTGGATTTCTATCAATACATCTAGAAATGTGGCTTTGATTACTATTTTCCCTAATACTTCAAAAATATCCCATTCTTTTCTTCCAAAACCATTTTTATCAGAAATGCCCTCAGCCCCTTGAGCTACTAGGAATTCAGAGATCACTGGAGCCAAAAGCAGATAAAGCAGAAAATGATCCCTTTATTGGAAATTTGAAGGTGGTGTCATTCACGGGCCAAGGATCTGGGACCACATGGGAGTCTGCATTTCAGAAACATCAAAGACTTCACTGAGGTCAGGTGACACCTAGAGAGAGAAAAGACAACCAGATATGTGAGAATAGTGGAGAGTGGGGGTGAGGATGGGAGAGCTGGGACCCCTGTCCCCTTTAGCACCAACTGCACCAGCCCCCTGATCATTAGGACACCAGGTCACTAGTTATCAGCTGGGACCATTGCTTCTGCTGCTTACCCTCTCTTCAGGTAGTGTTACTTATTGCAAAGGGGCATGGAAGAACCATTTCCCCAATCCAGGTTAAAATTTTCCTCTCCTGACATTGCAAGTGTCCAATTAGCACCTGAGATCTCTCACCATCTCCTGCACCTCCCTTTACACTTCCTTTTTTACAACCTGAACAGGAATCCTGCTTTCTACTCATATCTTTCCTATTTTCGGAGTGAGTGGACTGCTAGTCTTTGGGCTTGTGGTCTCTGAAGGAGCACAGATGAACTCTAACAGGGATGCAAGAACATTCATGTACATGCAGAAAGAAAATGTTAACTGCTGTAGTATTTCATACTATATGAGAAAGAATTTGAGGTTTACTAATCTAAAGTATAAGAATTGACAAGAGTATACCATAAACTCATAAATATGCATATATAGTCAGTGCATGTTCAAAAAAACCTTTAGCAGGTAGGCATGTATAAAAATATTGTTGAAGAATACTCAGTTAAGAATAGGAATTCTAGGACCCAGTGATAGTCCAAGCATCCTTCCCTGCCACTACCACGTCCTCTACTCACCAGGAAATGGTGTTCATCTTCCCACCACTTGTAATACAGCACTTCTATTGATGTGAATAATGGTTATCAGTCCTACCATGTTCCTGGAGAGTCCCCAACTTTGGGACAGGCACCTCTCCTACTTGGTAAGAAAAGAAAACTTACCTTGTTATTGGTCCAGCTTTTCAACTGGTTTCTAAGCAATAGGGCTATGTAGATATTGGATTTCTGTCTTCATTATATTGTTGTGTCAAAAGATCATCATAGGCAACTTCGTGCTCTATATTTACAGTATTATGTGCCCCACTGAATTCCTGTTGGTATCTGCCTTCTTGTTCATGACTGAGTAGGTCTTGTTCTCTATCTGCAGATTTACCAGAATTTCCTTTTGCATTTTGGCCAGACCATTGATCTTGATTAGGATTTGGTGTCTGGATTTGAGACTTGCCTTCTACTAGCTTTTCAGTTTGGGAAGAAAGACTGCTTTGGGATACACCTTTCTGTATGCTCTTTCCTCCATAGTTGAGTTGTCTTTCTTCTGTACTTGAAGATTGGTATGCTATTTTATTTTCCTTATGGCCATGCTCTTGATCTTGACTAGGAATTGTTACCTGGTTTTGAGACTTGCCATATATTTTCTCTTCAGTTTGGATAGAAATACTGCCTTTGGATACACCTTTCTGTATGCCCTTTTCTCCACTGTTGAGTCGTCTTTCTTCTGTACGTGAAGATTGGTATGATATTTTATATTCCTTATGGCCATGCTCTTGATCTTGACTAGGAGTTGTTGCCTGATTTTGAGACTTGCCATGTATTTTCTCTTCAGTTTGGATAGAAGTACTGCCTTTGGATACACCTTTCTGTATGCCCTTTTCTCCACGGTTGAGTTGTCTTTCTTCTGTACTTGAAGATTGGTATGATATTTTATTTTCCTTATGGCCATGCTTTTGATCTTGATTAGAAATTGTTACCTGGTTTTGAGACTCGCCATGTATTTGCTCTTCAGTTTGGATGGAAATACCGCCTTTGGATACACCTTTCTGTATGCCCTTTTCTCCACAGTTGAGTTGTCTTTCTTCTGTACTTGAAGATTGGTATGATATTTTATTTTCCTTATGGCCATGCTCTTGATCTTGACTAGGAATTGTTACCTGGTTTTGAGACTTGCCATATATTTTCTCTTCAGTTTGGATAGAAGTGCTGCCTTTGGGTACACCTCTCTGTATGCCCTTTTCTCCACTGTTGAGTCGTCTTTCTTTTGTACTTGAAGATTGGCATGATATTTTATTTTCCTTATGGCCATGCTCTTGATCTTGACTAGGAATTGTTACCTGGTTTTGAGACTTGCCATATATTTTCTCTTCAGTTTGGATAGAAATACTGCCTTTGGGTACATCTTTCTGTACACTCTTTTCTTCATGGTTAGGTTGTCTTTCTTCTGTGCTTGAAGATTGGTATGATCCTTTATGTACCTTCCGGCCATGCTCTTGATCTTGATTGAGATTTTTTGTCTGGTGTTGATTCTTGTTATATACTAGGAGCTCATCTTGGGTAGTAAAAATGTCTTTGTATCCATGTTGGAGTCTGTGTTGATGTGCAGGACGGAGTGAAGTTTGTAGTTTACTTGAATGTTCCTCTCTCACTTCAAACACATTTTGGTAATGCCCTTTATTTCGATGAGAATTTTGAGTCTCACGTTGTTGTTTGTTTTGTTGTTTGTTAGCTACTAGCTCTTCAGTTTGGAGAACATAATTGGTTTGGGATCCACCTTGTGTTCTACCTTTTTGTGCACCAGAGGCTGAAGCTTGTTCTTTACTTAGTCCACGAAACCATAGCCTTTCTTCTGTGTTTGAATATTGACGGAATATTCCCTTTCCAGATGGGCTATTCCCCTGATCTTGAGAAGGATTTTGTGTCCCATGATGAACTTGGCCTCCTTTACGATGTATAACTATCAGATGAAAATGACGTTTTGGTTTAACACGGCCTCTGCCTTTTTGTTTATAATTGAGCAGTCTTTGACTTCTACCTAGATGTTGTTCTGATTTTGTCGTTTTATGTTGGGCATTCAAATAATATTGCTGACTTTTTCGGGTCCGGTCATGATCATTGGCATCTACATGATATGTGTGTTGAATAGAAAAACTGCCTTTGGATTCAGTATGTTGTTTGTCTTTTTGTCCAGAATAGTGCTGGCTCCTATGTCTATGTGGAAATCGGGAAGATCCACTTGATAATTGGCCTTTTGATCCACCTGGTAATTAATAATAGAAATATATGCATTCATTATCTCCAAAGCTCTCTTGCAACTCTTACCTCCCACCTTTTCCCAACAAATTACTGATATTTCCAAAAGCCTACAGCGTTGGGTGGAGAAAAATCAATTCTCATCAAGGAGAAGAATCTGTGCCTGAACAGGTTACTGTTTGCACCCTGAATACCCTTAGAGGCCATTCTTTCTGAGTAGCTTTCCCAAGGCTTACCCTCTCCACTCACCTTTTTGTCCCATCACAGCTGCTTGCTTCTCCAAGATAAGGAGCAGGGAAAGGACAAAGAGGATGATGGACTTCATCTTGCTTGAAAAATCTTGTCTGAGAACTGAATGGATCTCTTCATTTATATGTTCCTTGAGTGGGTGTGCCATGGGTGGAGCTGAAATGTCAAAAGGCACTGCCCTTTCATAGCTTATTAGTAAATGCCCACTTCCTCGCCACTGCTCAGTGGGGGATAATGTCAAAGTCCCCAGGGACTTAGCATGGGGACATAATGTCAAAGGCAATTTTTTTTTGCTTCCAGAATCCCCAGCAAAATTTTATCGGTCCTTGTATATCATCAAGCCAGATCGCTTGCATTACACAGAAGACATTCAGTCCGGAGTAGGAAGGAGACTAGCTTCAGGTTACAAAAGTAACTGGTGGCTGACTATGCCTTCATATTCTAAATGGGTTACCTTTCTGATGCCATCACTTAAATACTCAATTTAGGTATAACTCTGTACTTCATCTTGTTTTAAAATAATCCTGAGATATATTCTGTTTTACTTGAAAAGGAGCAGTCATAGAAGTAGAATGACACAGAAGAGAAAGAAACTTTATGGAAGGCAAAGAAAAAAAGTTTCAACAAATAAATGAGGCACACCAATGTCAAATGTATCTGTGAAGTTCATCACAATAAAGACTGACATGTGTCAAAAGCTTTCTAATGTCACTCACTGCTAGTAATGTTAACGAGAGATGAATACGCTTGTGTTGAGTTGTCAGTTGAAGGATGGAGTCCAGCTGAAACCATCTCAAGAAGTCTGATTTCATGGTAGAATGACAGTTGAGGCTGTATCTGGAGGGTGAGGCAAGCTTCAGAGATTTTTTGAAAGGATGAGAAAAATTTAACATGTTTTTATGATGATAGGAACAACTGTTGGAAAAAGAAGTAAGAATGTTGGTTTCCAAATTGGATTATTTGATGATATCTACCTAAACGGCAAAATATATTTTTTAAATAAAATCATTTCATACTTCTGTAACAAACTGCTGCACCCTCCAACAGACTGTGAGAAATATTTGCTACCTTCAATGGATTAAATAATGTATTGAGAGTGGAGCTAAAGCTAAAATTTTTACCTTGGGTGGAAGCGTAGGATTTTTTTGCTTTTGTTTTGTTGTGGTGTGTTGTTTTGTTTTGTTTTTTGCAATTGTGAAAACTTCCTGAAAAATCCAAGGAAGGTTTTTTTACTTTGACTGAAAAAGTACTTGTTATGAGCAGACCACAGGAGAAGCAGCAACATTTGAACAGTGACCCTGTATGCATTCAGAACACTGTGGAGGGTAGTTCTGGAGAAAGGATGGCTTGAAAACTTATTTTCAATTATTCTCTCTTAAAATCCTAACCTTCCTGTAAGCAATGCTATATGGAAGGGGAGAAGGGAAAGGCCAGCCATAGAGAAAAATACTATGCCATCAAACACAAAGCATGTGAGCTACATGGTTTCTCTATGAGCCACTCTGAGATCTTACCAGTTTTATCTGTTTGCCCTAAGGGCAGTAAGTATTTGCTTATGGCAGGGACCCCAAAAGAGAAGAGTAAAGTTTTCCTGGACACAAATTTACTGCTGTACCTGCTAATCACTATAATCTTCCTTACACTTCCCTTAAGGAAATACCAGGAACTGTTCTGTTGCAAGATTACCAGAACAAAGTAGAGTCTGAAATATTAATCTTACTTATGGATCAAAAACAAAACTTTCAACTAATCTAGTGTCCAAAAGATACAGATAAAACAAATGTGCACAAGATATGCAAAAACAAAGTAGGAAAATGCAAACCGGGCATAACATGTGATTATGATACTCATATCATGATTGGGTTTAATGAAATTTGAAAAAAAAGCATTTCAAAATAAAAAATAAATCTATTGATAAAGATGAAAGCAGAAATCGGTAATTTGGAAAGCAGAAACATGGTATAGTGCTGCATACATCTTAGATGTGGTATCATGATTGGGAAAATATCAAATGATTAAAAAACAAGGAAAAAATAGTCGAATATTTTAAAGTTCACCAAGTAGGAGAGAGGCCACTGAACTTGACACAACTTATATGCCCCTGTGGCAGCAGAGTGGCTATATGTCCACACTGAGTACCTGAGAAATAGCCCTGTAACACCCTCTCCCTCCACAGACACATCCGTGGCCTGCCCAGTGGCCCTGTGCTCCCAATAAGAGCTTGAGAAACAGACTCACAAGCTCCCGTGCTGGACATGACACCATGCTGGCCCAACTGCCAAAAGCCCATTTCCCAAACCTGAGAAACAGCCCATGGGCCACCCCTAGTGGGCATACCCAAGCCAGCTGAGCAGCTATGTGGTCATGTCCCAGGTCTGAGAAACAGTCTCACAGACTGCCTCTTGTGGTCACACCTGAAGGACAACCAAGAAGCTCCGTGCCTGCACCCTAAGCCTACAAAATGTCTTCTTGGGCCACCCCTTACAGAAATGCTCAAAGCCTAGCCACGCAGCCATTCAGCTGTGTCAAGTGCCTGAGAAACAGCCCTCTTTCCTCTCTTACCCCCTTCCTCTTATAGGCCATCCAATCAGCCTTACACCCACATCTTGGGCCTGAGAAAAAGCCCAGTAGACTGACCCTGGTAGACATGTCTTCAGACCAGTTGAGCTTCTGTACTTCCATGTCCTGAGACCAAGAAACAGCTTCACAGGCCACCCCTCGCCTGTAGTCACGCACACTGACTGAATAAACATGCGCCCATACTTCCAGCCAGGATAACAGCACTCTGGCCCCAACGCCATTGAGTCATACCTTAATTGAATCACCTACCACGTGGATGCACACACCCCTGACCTGAGAATTAGCACTGGAACCACAGCACTGGCAAAGCCATGCCACTGTAGCAGCATACTCTCTCAACTAGGGCGCTGAGAAACTCTCAATTGGCACAAGTGTGGATTATAGGTGAAGAAACTATGTGGAAATAATACTGCTACATACACCTACAACAAAACCCAACAAACCCAAATGAACTAATATCTAAAGATCCATTCATAAAAATAAGCTTTCACTTATGAAATCTACTCCATAAAATTGGAAGAGGCAACTTTTCCATCAGATGCATAAAATAATAGCAGAAAAGTTCTTGCATCTTGGGAGAGAGATAGAAATCCAGGTCCAGGAAGCTATAAGAACCCGAAATAATTCAACCTAAACAGGTTCTCTCCAAGGCACATTTTAATTGCATTGCTAAAAGTCAAAGACAAAGATTTTTAAAAGCAGCAAGATAAAAATGTCAAGTCACATATATGGTAATTCCCATTTGACTAACAGAATTTCTCAGCAGAAACCTTACAGGCCAGGAAAGAATGGTATAATATACTCAAATTACCAAAAGAAAAAAATTACCAGCCAGGAACATCACACTCAGCAAAGATATCCTTCAGAAATGAAGGAGAAATAAAATCATTCAGAGAGAACAAAAATTAAGGGAGGAGGGTGGCAGAACAAGATGGTGGAATACAAGGCTCCAATGATCCCCTCCGCCCCCAACAAGGTCGCCAATTTAACAAGTATCTGCAGAGAAAGAGCACCTTTATAAGAACCGAAAAATCAGGTGAGCACTCACAGTGACTGATTTTAACTTTATGTCACTGAAAGAGGCACTGAAGGGGTAGGAAAAACACTTGTATCATGATGCCACCCCTCCTTCATCTCCCGGTTGCAGGTATAGGGCACAGAGCATTTCTGTGCACGGGGTGAGAGAAAGCACAGCAATTATAAGTTAAAAAGTGGCACGAATGAAGTTAAAGTAGAGAGTCTTTATTAGTTTTCTTTCTTGTTCGTTTGTTTATGGAAGCAGTGTTAAGTTGTTATCAGTTTAAATAATGGGTTATAAGACAGTATTTGTGAAGTGTGAGTCTTCCAACTGTGTTCTTCTTAGTCAAGATTGTATGGCTATTTGGGATCCCTTGAAATTCCAAATGAATGTTAGAACCCGCTTTTCCATTTCTACAAGAAAGCCATAAAATTTTTTATGAGAATTGCATTGATTTGGGCCTGGTGCAGTGGCTGTAATCCTAGCACTTTGGGAGGCCGAGGCAGGTGGATTGCCTGAGCTCAGAAGTTCGAGACCAACTTGGGCAACACGGTGAAACCCCTTCTCTAGTAAAATACAAAAAATTAGCTGGGCATGGCAGTGTGCGCCTGTAATGCCAGCTACTCGGGAGGCTGAGACAGGAGAATCGCTTGAACCTGGGAGGCGGAGGTTGCAGTGAGCTGAGATCGTGCCACTGCACTCCAGCCTGGGCGACAGAGCAAGACTCCGTCTCAAAAAAAAAAAAAAAAAAAAAAAGAGAATTGCAGTGATTTGATGATCACTTTGGGTAGCATGCCATCTTAACAATATTAAGTCCCCCATTTCACAAATACAGGATCTATATCCATTTATTTAGGTCTTTACTTTCTTGGGAAAATGTTTTGTAGCCTTTAGTGTATAAGACTTACATGTCATGGGTAATTTATATTTCTAAGCATTTTGTTTTTTATGACATTCTAAATAGAATTGTTTACTGAATTTTAATTTCGAATTTTTCATTATCAATGTATAGAAATACAACCGATTGTTATCTTTTAATCATGGATTCAGCAACATTGGTGATTTCGTTTATTAGGTCCCATGGTTTCTTAGTTGATGCTTTGGAAATTTTTGCATATGTATTGTCTGCTAGTGAAGGTAGTTTCCCTGTTCCTTTATTTTTTTAATTTTATTTTTCTGTAAGTTGTTGGGGTACAGGTGATATTTGGTTGTATGAGTTAAGTTCTTTAGTGGAGATTTGTGAGAACCTGGTGCACCCATCACTCGAGCAGTATACACTGCACCATATTAGTTGTCTTTTTTCCCTCGCCCCCCCTCCCACTCTTCCCCCCAAGTCCCCAAAGTCCACTGTATCATTCTTATTCCTTTGTGTCCTCATAGGTTAGCTCCCACATATCAATGAGAACATACGATGTTTAATTTTCCATTCCTGAGTTACTTCACTTGGAATAATAATCTCTAATCTCATCCAGATCATTGAAATAGCTGTTAATTCATTCCTTTCTATGGCTGAGTAGTAGTCCATCATATATACATATATGGGCAACACGAGATATATATATATATATATTCTATGATATGTGCTGCCCATATATATTCTGTGAATATATATATTCATATATATGATATATAAATATAAACATATATAATGTTTATATATACATATATAAAATATATATATATAAAATAGGTTCTCTCCATTTTAATTGCATTGCTAAAGTCAAAGACAAAGACAAAGAAAGATATATATAATTCTATGATACATGTTGCCCATATATATATATTCTATGAATATATACGTAGATAAAACAGATTCTCTCCAAGTCACATTTTAATTGCACTGCTAAAGTCAAAGACAAAGATTTTATACATATATACACATACACATATATATACGTATACATATAACTCTGAGATATATATATGTGTGTGTGTATATATATATATATATCAGAGTTTCTTTATCTACTCATTGATTGATAGGCATTTGGGTTGGTTCCAGGATTTTGCTATTGTGAATTGTGCTGCTATAAACATGCATGTGAAGTATCTTTTTTGAATAATAACTTCTTTTCCTCTAGGTAGTTACCCAGTAGTGGGATTGCTGGATCAAATGGTAGTTCTACTTTTAGTTATTTAAGGAATCTCCACACTGTTTTCCATAGCAGCTGTACTAGTTTACATTCCCACCAGCAGTGTAGAAGTGTTCCCTGATCGCCACATCCACATCAACATCTACAGTTTTTCGATTCTTCGATTATGGCCATTCTTGTAGGAGTAAGGTGGTATTGCATTGTGGTTTTGATTTGCATTTCCCTGATCATTAGTGATGTTGAGCATTTTTTCATATGTTTGTTGGCCATTTGTATATATTCTTTTAAGGATTGTCTGTTCATGTCCTTAGCCTACTTTTTGATGGGAATGATTGTTTTTTCTTACTGATTTGTTTGAGTTCGTTGTAGATTCTGGATATTAGTCCTTTGTCAGATGTATAGAATGTGAAGACTTTCTCCCACTCTGTGGGTTGTCCATTTACTCTACTGACTGTTCCTTTTGCCATGCAAAAGTCCTTTAGTTTAATTAGGTCCCAGCTATTTATCTTCGTTTTTATTGCAATTGCTTTTTGCCTTTTGGTCATGAAATCCTTGCCTAAGCCAATGTTTAGAAGGATTTTTCCAATGTTATCTTCTAGAATTTTTATAGTTTCAGGTCTTAGGTTTAAGTCTTTAATCTGTCTTGAGTTGATTTTTGTATAAAGTGTGAGAATGAGGATCTCGTTTCATTCTCCTACATGTGGCTAGCCAATTATCCCAGCACCGTTTGTTGAAAAGGGAGTTGTTTTTCCCCACTTTATGTTTTCATTTGCTTTGCCAAAGATCAGTTAGCTATAAGCATTTGGGTTTATTTCTGGGTTCTCTATTCTGTTCAATTGGTCTATGTGCCTATTTTTATACCAGTGCCACACTGTTTGGGTGACTATGGCCTTATAGTATAGTTTGAAATAAGGTAGTGTGATGCCTCCAGATTTGTTCTTTTTGCTTAGTCTTGCTTTGGCTATGTGGGCTCTTTTTTGGTTCCATGTGAATTTTAGAATTGTTTTTTCTAAATCTGTGAAGAATGATGGTAGTATTTTGATGGAGATTACCTTGAATTTGTAGATTGCTTTTGTCAGTATGGTCATTTTCACAATATTAATTGTACTCATCCATGAGCATGGGATGTGTTTTGCATTTGTTTGTGTTGTCTATGATTTTTTTAAGCAGTGCTTTGTAGTTTTCCTTGTAGAGGCCTTTCAACTCCTTTGTCAGGTGTACTCCTAAGTATTTTATTTTATTTTATTTTTGCAGCTATTGTAAAAGGGGTTGAGTTCTTAAATTGATTCTCTGCTTGGTCACTGTTGGTGTATAGAAGAGCTACTAGTTTGAATACATTAATCTTGTATCTGGAAACTTCGCTGAATTCCTTTATCAGTTCTAGGGGCTTTCTGGAGGAGTCCTTAGGGTTTTCAAGGTAAAAAGTCATATCATCAGCAAACAGGAACAGTTTGACTCCCTCTTTACCAGTTTGGATGCCTTTTATCTCTTTCTCTTGTCGGATTGCTCTGGCTAAGACTTCCAGTACTGCGTTAAAGAGGAGTGGTAAGAGTGGGCATCTTTGTCTTGTTCCCATTTTCAGGGTGAATGCCTTCAACTTTTCCCCATTCAGTATTATGTTGGCTGTGGGTTTGTCATAGACAGCTTTTATTACATTAAGGTATGACCCTTGTATGCCGATTTTACTGAGAGTTTTGATCATAAAGGGATGCTGGATTTTGTCGAATGCTTTTTCTGCATCTGTTGAGATGATCATGTGATTTTTGTTTTTGATTCCGCTTATGTGGTGAATCACATTTATTGACTTGCTTATGTTAAACCATCCCTGCATCGCTGGTATGAAACTCACTTGATCATGGTGGATTATCTTTTTGATATGTTATTGGATTCAGTTAGCTAGTATTTTGTTAAGGGTTTTAGCATCTATGTTCATCAAAGATATCGGTCTGTAGTTTTCTTTTTTGGTTGTGTTCTTTCCTGGTTTTGGTATTAGGCTGATGCTGGCTTCATAGAATGAATTAGGGTGGGTTCTTTCTTTCTCTATCTTGTGGAATAGTGTCAAAAGGATTGGTACCAGTTCTTCTTTGAATGTCTGGTAGAATTCTGCTGTGAATCTGTCTGGTCCTGAACTTTTTTTGTTGGTAATTTTTAAATTACCCTATCAATCTGGCTGCTTGTTATTGGTCTGTTCAGGGTATCTAATTCTTTCTGATTTAAGCTAGGAGGGTTGTATTTTTTCCAGGAATTTATCCATCTCTTCTAGGTTTTCCAGTTTATGTGCTTAAAGGTGTTTATAATAACCTTGAATGATCTTCTGTATTTCAGTGGTGTCAGTTGTAATATCTCCTGTTTCATTTCTCAGTGAAGTTATTTGGATTTTCTCTCTTCTTTTCTTTCTTAATCTTGCTAATGATCTATCAATCTTACTTATCTTTTCAAAGAACCAGCATTTTGTTTCATTTATCTTTGTTACTGTTTTTTGTTTGTTTGTTTGTGTCAATTTCATTTAGTTCTGCTCTGATCTTGGTTATTTCCTTTCTTCTGCTGGGTTTAGGTTTGACTTGTTCTTGACCTTAGATTGTCTATTTGTGCTCTTTCAGACTTTTTGATGTAGGCATTTAGGGCTATGGACTTTCCTCTTAGCACTGTCTTTGCTGTATCCCAGAGGTTTTGATCGGTTCTATCGTTATTGTCATTCAGTTCGAATAATTTTTTAACTTGCATTTTAATTTTGTTTTTGACCCACCCCCCACCCCCCCATTTTTTAAATTTGGATGCCTTTCATTTCTTTTCCTTGCTTGCTTTCTATGGCTAAAACTCCAAGTACAATGTGAATAGAAATGGCAATAGCTGCATCCCTGTCTGTCTTGTTTCTGATCTTAAGGAAAAACTTTTAGCTTTTTAGCATTGAGTTTAATATTGGTTGTGGGTTTTTTTTTTTTTTTTTTTTAGATAAATACCCTGTGTCATATTTTAAAAGGTTATTGTACTCTGTCTTTTTTTTCTTTTTTTAGGTTAAAAGAGATATCAGAAGCAATTGAGGGACTAGGAAGTGAGTCCTCTAGGGATAAGGAGGCATTGCACCGGATATTTTTTTAAAATGATTTTTTAGCAGTGTCATCTGTCTCATTAACAGTCGTTTTTTTCTTAGAAGTCTCTGCTTTAATATTTAAAATGACATGATTTCTTGTTTTTTGTTTTTGTTTTTGTTTTGTTTTTTTGTTTTTTGTTTTTTGTTTTTTGTTTTTTTTGACAGAGTCTCGCTCTGTCGCCCAGGCTGGAGTGCAGTGGCGCAATCTCGGCTCACTGCAAGCTCCGCCTCCCAGATTCATACCATTCTCCTGCCCCAGCCTCCTCAGTAGCTGGGATTACAGGCGCCCGCCACCACGCCCGGCTAATTTTTTTGTATTTTTTAGTACAGACAGGGTTTCACCGTGTTAGCCAGGATGGTCTCGATCTCCTGACCCTTGATCCGCCCGCCTCGGCCTCCCAAAGTGCTGGGATTACGGGCGTGAGACACCGCGCCCGGCCGATTTCTTGTTTTCTTATAAATGCATGCTGCTAATAAACCCATCATATATTTTCACTATGTCATCTATAGGCACTTTTTCTGCAGGTTCAGCAATGTCATTTTTATTGTTTTGAGACTGCATTCTAAGAGTGACCCGTCACATGCAGTCGGGACAGTATTTCCTACTTGTGACTTCATGTTAACCCTCAAAAATTTTAGGATTTTGGAATATTTTGGATCTGAATTTTTTGGATTAGGGATTCTCAACCTGTACTCACAAATATTGCCATAATCAGCCTTTCTCAATCAAATCAATACCATTTACTGGAGCTATAAAAAGAAAAAAAAAGAAAAAAAAAGAAAAATCTTTCATCCTGCAGTGAAAGATTTCTGTAAGGAAAACTACAAAACACTCATGAATGAAACTGTAGATGACCCAATGAAATGGAAAAACATCCTATGCTCAAGGACTGGAAGAATTAATATTGTCAAAATGCCAATACTGCCCAAAGCAATCTCCGGATCCATTGCAACGTCTATCAAATGTCATTCCTCACAGAATCAGAAAAAAAAAAAAAAAAAATCCTAAAATGTATATGGAACCAAAAAAGAGCCTAAATTGTCAAAGCACTCCTAAGCAAAAATAACAAAACTGGAGACATCACCTTACCAGACCTCAAATTATACTACAAGGGTATAGTAACCAAAATATCATGGTTCTGGTATACAAAGAGACACATAGATCAGTAGAACAGAATAGAGAATCCAGAAATAAAGTCATATATCTACAGCCAACTGATCTTTGACAAAGTCAATTAAAATGGACACGTGGGGAAGGACATCCTTTTCATTAAATGGTGCTAGGAAAACTAAATTGCCATATGTGGAATAATGAAATTGGACCCCTGTCTCTATCCATATACAAACGTCAACTCAAGATGGATTACAGACTTAAATGTAAGACCTGAAACTATAAAAATCCTAGAAGAAAACTTAAGTAAAATCTCGGCATTGGTCTAGGCTAAGAGTTCGTACCTCATAAGCACAAGAAACAAGACCAAAAATAGACAAATGGGACTTAATTAAACTAAAAATCTTCTTTACAGCAAAAGAAACAATCAACAAGTAAACAGACAACCTGAAGGGCGGGAGAAAATATTTGTAAACTCTACCTCCAACAGAGGACTGATATCAGAATTTATAGTGTATGCAAAAAACTCACCAACAACAAAAATCAAATATTTCCTTAAAAACTGGGCAATGGACATGAATATACATTTTTCAAAAGAAGACATACAGATGGCCAACAAGCATCTGAAATAATGCTCAACATCACTAATCATCAGAAAAATGCAAATTAAAACCACAAGAAGATATCATCTTACACTAGTCAGAATGGCTATTATTAAAAAGTAACAAAATAACAAGATGTTGTGAGGATGCAAAGAAAAAAGAATGCTTATACATTGTTGGAGGGAATGTACATTAGTATAAGCTCAATGGAAAACAATTTGGTGATTTCTCGAAGAACTAAAAATAGCACTACCATTTGATTCAGCAGTCTCAATACTAGGTATTTACCCAAAGTGAAATAAATTATTATATCAAATAGATACCTGCACTTACGTGATTATTGCAGCAGTGTTCACAATAGCAAAGAGATGTAATTAACCTAAGTGTCCATCAGCAGAGGACTGGATAAAGAAAATGGTTTTTTATATATATATATATATATATATGGAATATATGTATATGGAATATATATATGGAATACATATGGAATACCTATATGGAATGTATATATGGAATATACATATTGAATAGGTATATGGAATATACATATTGAATATCTATATATGGAATATGTATATGAATATATATGGAATGTATTTATGGAATATATATGGAGAATATATATGGAATATAGATATGGAATACAGATATGGAATATAGATATATGGAATATGTATGGATTATATAGATATGGAATATGTAGATGAATATATATATGGAATATATATGGAATATATATATGGAATACTGTTTAGCCCTAAGTAAGAATGAAGTCATTTCTTTTACAGCAACATAGATGGAACTGGAGGCCATTATCTTAAGTAAACCACTCAGAAACAGAAAGTCAAGTACTACATATTCTCACTTACAAGTGAGAGCTAAGTAATATGGACACAGAGTGTGAACTAATAGACACTGGAGACTCAGAATCATGGAAGGATGGGAGGAAGGAAAGGAGTGAGAAATTACTGAGTTCTTTGTACATTATTTGGAAGGTGGTTACACTAAAAGCCCATACTTCACCACTGTGCAATGTATCAATGCCACAAAACTGTACTTGTACCCCTTAAATTTATACAAATTTAAAAGGAATTCAACCCAAGGCTTACAACAATTCAAGGAGTGTTTTATTAAGAATAACAAGTGAAGCTCAGCGAAAAGAGACAGTTTTGTGATGTGTAACTTGTTCTTTTCCCATATTTTTGTCCAGCTGTGTGGTATCCTGGAAAGTCAGTAGTCTTGCACTGCAATAGTTGTGAAAACCAGCAGCCTAGCAGTCACTGAAGGAGAGAAGGATTTCCTCTTTCTGCCTTCAAAATCTTCATCCCTAGGAAATTATCACAAATTTACCCATGTGCCAACTCTTTTAAAAAGCTTTTTTTCTTAAAACATACATTTATCTCATGTAACTCAGAGTGTGGTCTGTGTGGCCAATGCTATCCCAGAGGCAATTATTTTATGTGTATAAATGTAATTGGTACAAGTACAGTTTTGTTAATGGATATATTATATAGTAGTGAAGTCTGGTGTTTTAGTGAAACCATCACTTGAATAATGTACATTGTACTTATTAAGTAATTCTTCATCCCTCTGTCATCCACCCTCTCACCCTTCCAAGTCATCAGTATCTATTATAGCACACTCTATGTCCATGTGTAGACATTATTTAGTTACCACTTATAAGTGAGAACACGCAGTTTTTGACTTTCTGTTTCTGAGTTCTTTCACTGAAAATAATGGCCTCCAGTTCTATCCATGTTGCTGTAAAGGACATGATTTCATTCTGGGGAAGTTTTTTGACCTCATAGCTACTTCAGACGCAAGACTAACTAGAGCTAAAAAGAGCATGACCAAAAAACAAAAACTGAAAACGTAGGAAATGAGGTGTCCAGTGTGTCTTGAAACTCTTTGTGTTACTTTTGGGAATTTAAACGGCTATACCCATGTGTAGCATTGTATGTTTTCCCCAGTGCTGTGGACATGCTCAGGAAAGGCCTAAGAATGCCCTAATAGTTACCTCTGGCTGAATTCTATGCTCTGTGTGAGTAGGAAGTGAAGTCCAAAGTAGAGTTGTAAACTGCTTGCTGCAACAATGAATATATGCCTCATCATATACACACACAACCCCTTGGAAAAGTCCAGGTGAATTACATAATTTAAGATCACTGCTGTCCACTCATTACCTGACTAGTAAGCTAACAAAACAAAGACTTTAGTGGCTGCACATGACACGTAATGTAGACTTCACAAAATTAGTCCAAGAAGGTTACCAAGTGAGTAATCAGCAATGAAAACCTCACAAACAAATGGTGAAGAGATAATCTGTTTCCAAAGCTGCAAATTATATTAGGTAAAAAGTCCAGTTTTATTTAAAAATTATGAGACATGCAAAGAAACAGGAAATATTGCCCATATACAGAAAAGAGGGAAAACAATAAATAGAAATATTCCTTTAAGGCTGGGCGCAGTGGCTCACACCTGTAATCCCAGCACTTTGGGAGGCCGAGGCGGGTGGATCACGAGGTCAGGAGATGAGACCATCCTGGCTAACATGGTGAACCCTGTGTCTACTAAAAATACAAACAATTATCCGGGCATGGTGGCAGGTGCCTGTAGTCCCAGTTAGTCAGGCGGCTGAGGCAAGAGAATGGCTTGAACCCGGGAGGCAGAGCTTGCAGTGAGCCAAGATCGCGCCACTGCACTCCAGCCTGGGCGACAGTGCAAGATTCTGTCTCCAAAAAAAAAAAAAAATGTTCCTCTAGGAGCCCCAGACAATGGCCTAGTGGACAAAGACATCAGCTAGTATACTCAATAAACTAAAGGAAATCATGGACAAAAAGACTAAAGAAATGTATGAAAATCATATCTCACAATACTGAAATAATTCAAGATAAGTGATGAAGTTGTAAAGTACAATCGCTGAGATAGAAATTCACCAGAGGGGCTCACCAGCAGGTAGGAATGGACAGAAGAAAAACCCGACGTAAGTATAGATCAGTTGAGATTATACACTCTGAGGAACAGTAAAAAAAAAGAAAAAAAGAAAAAAATGAACAGAGTTTCAAAGACTTATGGAGCATAATCTAGTGTAAAAACGTATGCATAATGGGGATTTCAGAAGAAAGAGAGAATGGCACAGGACATTTGAAGATATAATGGCTAAAAACATTTTGATTTTGCTTAACACTATTAATCTCCACATCTAAGAAGCTCAATGAATGCCAAGTAAGAAAAAATCTAAGAGATCCACACCTAGACAATTTATAATCAAAATATCAATGACAAAGATGACTAATCAATAAGCTTAGCAGATTACTTCTCATGAAAACCATTCAAGCCAGAAGATAGTGAGAGAATATGCCAAAAGTGGTGAAAGAAATATTTGTCCAGCAAGAATTCTATATCGTGGCAAATCTATCTTTAAAGTCAGGGAAAAATTAAGATACTCCCAGATATATAAATACTTCAAGTTCATCACCATTAGACTTGCCATACATAAAATACTCATTGACCTGATGGTATATAAAGAAAACCCTTAAGAATACATACCACCCCAAAATATTATTAGAGCTAATAAATGAATTCAGGAAGGTGGAAGGTGGAAGACATAATGTCAATGTATTAAGCATATGAAATTGCATGTGCATTATGAAAAAACCCATTTACAATAGCCTCAGAAGAATGAAACACATAGTAGTTCACTTAAGCAAAAAAATGGCAACACCTGTACACTGAAAAACAACAAATCATTGTTCAAAAACATTTAAAAAAAAAGACAGAGAGAGCCATTCCTTGTTTGTGAATCGAAGACTTGATATTACTAGGCTGGCTGTTTTCCATATTTGATCTATAAATTCAATAGAATTCTTATAAAATTCCAGATGACTTTTTGCAGAAATTGACATGTTAATCCTAAAATTCATGTGTAAATACAAGACACCCAGAATAGCTATTGACTAATAATTAAATTAGATCATTAAAATAATTTTTAAATGCTTACAATTATTTTAATATAATCTCTTGAGATCAACAACACATTGCTAGCCAGGAGCAGTGGCTCATGCCTGTAATCCCAGCATTTTGGGAGGCTGAGGCAGGTGGATCACTTGAGGTCAGGAGTTCGAGAGCAGCCTGCCCAACATGGTGAAACCCCGTCTCTACTAAAAATACAAAAATTAGCCAGGCATGGTGGTGCATGACTGTAATCTCAGCTACTCGGGAGACTGAGGCAGGAGAATTGCTCGAACCCAGGAGGCGGAGGTTGCAGTGAGCCGAGATCGTGCCATTGCACTCCAGCCAGAATGACAGAGCAAGATTCTGTCTCAAAAAAAAAAAAAAAAAAGAAATGATGTGCAATTTCATTAGTCCTCAGGAAAAATACAAATCAAAACCACAACATGATACCACTTCACACCTTTTGCAATAACTATAATCTTAAAAAACACGCAATAGCAAGTATTGATGAGGATGTGGAGAAACAGCAACATTCAGACATTGCTGGTGGGACTATAAAATGGTAGAGTCATTGTAGAAAACAGTGTGTCAGTTTCTTCAAGAGTTAAACAGTGTTGCCATGTGACCCCAAAATTCCACTTCCATGATAATACCAAAGAGAACTGAAAATGTATTCACACAAAAATTTGCACATGAATGTCCATAGCAGCATTATCAATAATTAGTAACAACAAGAGCATCTTGGAAGAAAGGAACCTTGATCTGTACCTTGCATGGAATGCAAATATTAATCAATTGGAACCATAAACCTTAACATAGATGCTAAACCTATGCAGCTTCTAGGGAAAGATATCACAAACAGAACATTTTTGCAGGTTTGGAAAGGGCAAAAGTTCTTAGACACAGTAATATCCAATTTAAAAGGGAAAATAGATATATTTGATTCTGTCACACTTTAAAACTTCTACTCCTCTGAATACACCATCGGTAAGAAAATGAAAAAGAAAAAAAAAAAACAAACCCAAACCACGCACTGGGAAAAAATTTCACTCCTAGGTATTTACCACAGATAATTAAAAATACATGTTATTGTGTCTTGTACAGGGATTTATGTGATATCTTAATTCACTATCGCTCAGTTGGGAACACCAAATGTTCATGTACCAGCAGATAAATGGAAGAACAAATATGGAGACTCAAACAATGTAATATTATTCAACAATACAAAGAATGAACTGCTGATACATACAAAAACAATGAATCTCAAACATTGAATAACAGTCAGACACAAAAGGTAATGTTATCATATGATTTCATTATGTAAGGATTAAAAACAAGCAAGTTATTAGTTTCTATGTCAGTATAAGATTTGCGCCTGAAGGGCTTCGAGTGAATTTGAAAGGGGCATAAGGCAAGATGAATGTTCTATATGCTCATCTAGGTGTTGGGCAACCATGTGTATGTGTTTGTCAATCTCATTCAAACAGATATATAAGATCTGTGCATTTCTTTATATGAGTTTTACCTCTATTTCAAAGAACATATAAGAAAAGATTGTTTTGTTATTATTATTTCCAAATTTGTTGTCATTCTGGCACTTTTCCCTGAGCACTTTGGCTGTGATCATCTCACTGAACACATCTAAGCATCTTTATGCGATGGTTATTATATCCCCTCATTAAGAGGCAGGAGGTCAGTATCAGAGATCCTGTGACCCAAGACTATGCAAGTGGTGGGAACCAAAGTTCATGCTAATTGTACCACAGCACACAGCATTTATGACTCTGGCTCTTTTGCTTGTTTACATGTCAGTTTATTTTTCCCTCCCCCATGCAATCAGCAACATGTGAGGGAAACTGTTTAATGTATTTCTGTCCATACATAGAGGAGAGAATCTGTTCAGCAGACTGTAGCAGGTATTTCTAGCTTCCCTGATGCTAAGGCCCCTAAGCCCATTATAACCTCTCCTTTCTAACTGCTGGGCTGGGAAAATAAACCAGGTGACTGAGCACAAGGTCTCTATTCTCTTGGAAAGGTAGCGGTGAAGAGAGACAGAGTTCTCATGCCACTATGACAAAGTCTCTAATCACACACCTACAGGCGACATGAAGACATTAAGACCTGATGGAGACTCTTTCTTTCTCTCTCTCTTTCTCTCTCTTTTTCTCTTTCTTTCTTTCTTTCTTTCTTTCTTTCTTTCTTTCTTTCTTTCTTTTTCTTTCTTTCTTTCTTTCTTTCTTTCTTTCCTTCTCTTTTTCTTTCTTTCTCTCTCTTTCTCTTTCTTTTTCTTTCTCTTTCTTTCTTTCTTCTCTCTCCTTTCTTTCCTTTCTTTCTCTTTCTTTTCTTCTTTCTCCTTCCTTCCTTCCTCCCTTTCTGCCTTCCTTCCTTCCTCCCTCCCTCCCTTCCTCCCTCTCTTTCTCTCTCTCTTTCTCTCTTTCTTTCATTCGTTCTTTCTTTCATTCTGTCTTTCTTTCTTCTTTCTCTTTCTTCCATCAGGAAACAGTACTTTTATTGTACATATGAGACAAACAAAACAACAACAAATGCTTTGCCAGAGTCATACAGCCAAAGAAGTAGAACTAAAAGGAAAATTTATGGTAAGCAATTGCTAATTCTCTACAATTTCTTCTTCACCAAGCTATTGCAGCACAGGGGCCATTCAGCTGTGTATGCGTGTGCTGCATGTGTGTGAGAAGTGGAGATGGGTACCTGTGGGCCCACAGCACACCCATATACATATTTCTTGGCTGATCTATACTAATCCTTAACAATGACATACTTGGTAGATTTTATGACTTAATACACACATAACTGGATGCCTGGCTGTGGTGATGGACAATCATAGCTACACCTACTCTTTTGGCTCTTTTGATGAAGCTGACCCTCTGACTTTCAACCTGTTGGCTAGCTTAGGGAATGATTCACTTGTCCTGGAAGACGTCATGGCTCTTTATAAACTTATGGCTCCTTGGTTGTTGGTATGTGGGGCCCAGGCTAACCCAACTCTGGGCCTATATGATCCATGATTTTGAGGGTGGGCAACAGTGCCAATATCTGCTCCAAGTAGGCCTGTGTCGTTCTGAAGCATTCATATCCATCTGACCTATTCTGGCCCTACCAAATTTACTGCAGCAATGGGCCTCATTAGACACCATCTTTAAGATCTTACTGACCTCCTTTCTTTCTTTTTGCTTCCTTTCTTCTTTCCTTCCTTCCTTCCTTTTCTTCCTTCCTTCCTTCCCTCTTTCCTTTCTTTTCCTTCCTTCCTTCTTTCCTCTCTCTTTCTTTCTTTCTCTTTCTTTCTTTCTTTTCTCTCTCTCCTTTCTTTCTTTTCTTTTCTCTCTCTCCTTTCCTTCCTTTCTTTCTTTTCTTTCTTTCTTTCTTTCTTTCTTTCTTTCTTTCTTTCTTTCTTTCTTTCTTTCTTTCTTTCTTTCGTCTACAATATTGAGTCAGTAAGTACTATGAAGATTGCTGTGTCAAACTTTTCCATGTTGCAGATGTGGGACTTAAGCTTGCAGGAAAGAACAGATTTAGGTAAAGATATACAGGTTATTGTGGCAGACTTGGAACTAGAATCCAAATCTCTTATTCTTAGTCTTGTGATTTTCTCACTCCCCTATGTTGGCCTCTTCTCCTGGAGGTTTGGCTTTCTCTGGAAACTTTTTTAAAATAGAGGGGGAAAAGACAGTATAGGCAGCAGAATTTCCATTATGAAGACACCACCTGCCTCAATATTTCTTTGACTGGTGCTCTGGTCTTTCCATCCACAGGTGACATTTTAACCCACTTGCTGTTACTGAAGTTGTGCAGATTTAACATATCACCTTTGGTGTAATTGCATCTCAATGGATGCTGTAGGGGTAAGACATTCTTAAGCTAAGTGAAGGGATGTGCTACTGTGGAATTGATCACCAGCAGATCAGAGACTTTCCCAGGGCCTGTTGCAATACATTTCCTCTTGTCTTTCTTGGATATTTTTAGTTCCTGGGGTCTGATTAGTACCAGGGTCATGAGAGCCTTTAGTGTTGGCCTCAGGTGGTAGACATGTGACTGGCAGACTAACAGCACCCTATTTTTAGTGTTGGTTTCTATCAATACATCTAGAAATGTGGCTTTGATTACTATTCTCCCTAGTGCTTCAAAAATATCCCTTTATTTTCTTTCAAAACCATTTATATTAGAAATGCCCTCAACCCCTTGAGCAACTAGGAATCCAGAGAAAACAGGAGTCAAAAGCAGATGAAGCAGAAAATGATCTCTTTATTGGAAGTTTGAAGGGGCTTCAGGTTGAGAAAGCCTAATTCAAGGAAGCACGGGCAGGTGGTGTCATCCATGGACCAAGAATCTGAAACTACATGGGAGTGTGCATCCCAGAAACATCACAGAATTCACTGAGGTCAAGTGATACCTAGAGAGAAAGAAGAGAATCAATGATGTGAGTACAGTAAAAAGTGAAGGGTGGGGATGGTAGCTGGGCCCCCTGTCCCCTTCAGCTCCAATTGTACCAGCCCTCTATTACTAGGATACCAGGCCACTAGTTGCCAGCCGGGGCCACTGTTTCTGCTGCTTGCCCTCTCTTCAAGTACAGTGTTACTTATTGCAAAGAGGCAGGGAAGCACCATTACCCCTCTCAGGGCTTCAATTTTCTTCTCCTGATGTTGCAAACATCTAATTGGCCCATGAGATCCCTCACCATCTCTTGTGTCTCCCTTTCCATCTCCTCTTTCACAACATGAACAGGGATCTTTCTACTTATCTCTTTCCTGTATTCTGAGAGGGAGGACTGCTAGTCTTTGGGCTTGTCGTCTCTGAAGGAGCATAGATGAACCCTAACAGGGATGCAAGAACATTCATTGGTGCGCAGAAAGAAAATATTAACTGCTATAATCCTTTATACTCTATAGGAAATAAATTGAGGTTTACTAACCTAAAGTATAAGAACTGACAAGAGTATACCATAAACTTATAAATACGCATATGTAGTCAGTACAGGTTCAAAAAACCTTTAGGAGGTAGGCATACACACAAAAAAATTATTGAAGAATATTCAATTAAGGATAGGAATTCTAGGACCTCATGATAGGCCAAACATCCTTCTGTGCCACTACCAGACCCTCTCCTCACCAGGGAATTGTGAGGCTCATCTTCCTAACGCTTGTTATACAGCACTTCTATTGGTGTGAACAATGGTTATCAATCCTACAAAAGTCCTGGAGAGTCCCCAACAATTCTAAACATTGGGAGAGGTATCTCCTCTATTTGCTAAAAAAAAAAAAAATTACCTTGATATTGATCCATCCTTTCACATGGTTACTGAATGGTAGGTTTATGTAGATAATGGATTTCTGTCGTAGTTATGACGTTGTACCAAATGATGATTACCGTCACCTTCATGCTCTAAAATTACAAGATCCAGTGCCCCATGAGATCCATGTTGGTGCCTGACTTTTTGTTCATGACTGAGTAGGTCTTGTTCTCTATTTGTAGATTGGCGAGACTCTCCGTTTGCATTTTCACCATGCCGTGACTGTTGCTTAGGATTTGGTGCCTGGATTTGAGATTTGCCTGCTATTAGGTTTTCAGTTTGGCTATAAATACTGCTTTGGGATACATCTTTCTGAACACCTTTTTCTCCATAGTGGAGTCGTCTTTCTTCTGTACTTGAAGATTGGTATGATATTTTATTTGCCTTTTGGCTATGCTCTTGTTCTTGACTGGGAATAGTTATCTGTTTTTGAGACTTGCCATGTGCTTTCTCTTCGGTTTGGCTATAGCTACTGCTTTGGGATACATCTTTCTGGACACCATTTTCTCCATAGTGGAGTCGTCTTTCTTCTGTACTTGAAGATTGGTATGATATTTTATTTGCCTTTTGGCTATGCTCTTGCTCTTGACTGGGAATTGTTGTCTGTTTTTGAGACTTGCCACGTGGTTTCTCTTCAGTTTGCCTACAAATACTGCTTTGGGATACATCTTTCTGGACACCATTTTCTCCATAGTGGAGTCGTCTTTCTTCTGTACTTGAAGGTTGGTATATTTTATGTGCCTTCCGGCCATGCTCTTGATCTTGATTGAGATTTTTTGTCTGGTGTTGATTCTTGTTATATACTAGGAGCTCATCTTGGGTAGTAAAAATGTCTTTGTATCCATGTTGGAGTTTGTGTTGATGTGCAGGACGGAGTGAAGTTTGTAGTTTACTTGAATGTTCCTCTCTCACATCAACCACATTTTGGTAATGCCCTTTATTTCGATGAGAATTTTGAGTCTCACGTTGTTGTTTGTTAGCTACTAGCTCTTCAGTTTGGAGAACATAATTGGTTTGGGATCCACCTTGTGTTCTACCTTTTTGTGCACCAGAGGCTGAAGCTTGTTCTTTACTTAGTCCACGAACCCGTAGCCTTTCTTCTGTGTTTGAATATTGACTGGATATTCCCTTTCCAGATGGGCTATTCCCCTGATCTTGAGAAGGATCTTGTGTCCCATGATGAGCTTGGCCTCCTTTATGATGTATAACTATCACATGAAAATGACCTTTTGATTTAGCACTGTCTCTGCCTTCTAGTTTATAATTGAGCAGTTCTTGACTTCCACGTAGGTGTTGTTCTGATTTTGTCGTTTTATGTTGGGCATCTGAATAATATTGCTGACTTTTTCGGGTCCGGTCATGATCATTGTCATCTACATGATATGTGTGTTGAATAGAAAAACTGCCTTTGGATTCAGTATGTTGTTTGTCTTTTTGTCCAGAATAGTGCTGGCCCTTTTGTCTTTGTGGAAATTGGGAAGATCCACTTGGTAACTGGCCTTTTGATCCACCTGGTAATTGATAATAGAAGTGTATGCTTTCATTATCTCCAAAGCTCCCTTGCAACTCTTACCTCCCACCTTTTCCCAACAAATTATTGATGTTTCTAGAAAAGCTGAAGCTTTGGGTGGAGAAAATCAATTCTCTTCAACAAGAAGAATCTGTGCCCAAACAGGTTACTGTTTGCACTCCAAATAATCTAAGAGGCTATTCTGTCTGAGCAGCTTTCCCCAAGGCTTACCCTCTCCACTCACCTTTTTGTCCCATCACAGCTGCTTGCCTCTCCAAGATGAGGAGCAGGGAAAGTGCGAAGATGATGTTGGGCTTCATCTTGCTTGGAAAGCCTTGTCTGAGAGCTGAGTGGACCTTGTCATTTATATCTTCCTTGAGTGAAGGTGCCATGGGTGGAGCTTAAATTACAAAAGGCACTGCCTTTTCTTAGTTTATCAGTAAATGCCAACTTCCTCACCCCTGCTGAGTGTGGGACAAAGTCAATGTCCCCAGCAACATAATGTCAAAGGCATTTTCCTTCTTCTGGAAGCCTCAGCAAATTTTTATCAGTCCTTGTTGATCATCATGCCAGATCACTTGCATTTTACGGAATTTTAGACGAAAGTAGGAAAGAGATTAGCTTCAGGCTACAAAAGTAATTGGTTTCTGAGAATGCCTTTATATTCTAAATGTGAGTTTGCCTTCATGATGTAATAAATTAAATATTCTATTTTAGATAGAACGCCATACTTCCTTTTGTTTTAAAAATGATCTTGAGACACGATCTATTTTACCTAAGAGTGAGCAATCATAGAAGTCCAATGACATAGAAGATAAGGAAACATTATGGAATCCAAAGAAAGAAATTTTAAACAAGTAAATGGGGCACGCCAATGTCAAATATGTCTGTCAAGTTCAACACAGTAAAGACTGACATGTATCCAAAGTTTTTCTTAGTTGTTGCTAGTAACTTTAATGAGAGATGAATACAATTATGTTGGGTTGTCAGTTGAAGGATTGAGACCAGCTGCAACCTTCTCAGGAAGTCTGAATTCATGGTGGAATGAGAGCTGAGGCTCTATCTGGAGGGGGAGGTAAGCTCCAGATATGTTTTCAAAGGATGAGAGAATTTTAACATGTTTTCCTGGTGATAGGAACAACTGTTGGAAAAAAAGTAAAAATGCTGGTTTCTAAATTGGGTTCTTTTCATGAAATCTACCTAAATAGCAGAATTTTTTTTTTTTTAGTTAAAAGAAGTTTCTACTTCAGTAATAAACAGCTAAATCCCCACACAGGCTGTGAGAAATATTTGCCACCATCAATGAATTGAATAATGTATTGTGAGTGGACATGAAGCTAAAATTCCCACCTTTGGTAGAAGCAAAGATTTTTTCCAATTGTGATGACATCCTGAAAAGTTTAAAGAAACTTTCTTTACTTTGAGTCATAGACTTTGTTATAAGCAGATCACAGGGGAAGAAAGAAGAAAGCATCCCAACAGTGTTCCTGTGTACATTCAAAACACCTTGGAGGGTACTTCTGGGGAAAGGATAGCTTGAAAACTTATTTTCAATTATTCTAGCTTAAAATTTTAACCTTCCTGTAGGCAATGCTTTACGGAAGGGGTAAAGGGAAAGGCCAACCACAGAAAAAAGCACTATGCTATCAAACATAAATCATGTGAGCTGCATGGTTTCTCTATGAACCACTCTGAGATCTTACCAAATTTATCTGTTTGCCTCAAGGGCAGTAAGTAGTTCCTTATTGCAGAAACTCCAACAGAGTAGGGTGTTATTGTCCTGAACTAAAATTGATTACTGTGTCTGCTAACCACTGTAATCTTCCTCACACTTCCCTTAAGAAAATACCAGAAACTGTTCTGTTCCAAGCTTACTGATACAAAATAGAGTCTGAAATATTAGCTTTACTTATGGATCAAGAACAAAACTTTCATCTCATCTAGTGTCCAAAAGATGCAGATAAAACAAAGGAGCGCAATATTTGCAAAAACAAAGCAGGAAAATGCAATCCAAGCATAATATGTGATTATTATATTCATATTAGAATTGAATTCAATGAAATGTGGAAAAAACAATTTTCAAATGATAAAGGAATGTATTGATAAAGTTGAAATCAGAAATCAGTGATTTGGAAAGCATAAAAATGGTATGGTTATGCATACATCTTAGATATGGAATCATGATGGGGAAAAGATTAAGTGATCAAATGATTTGCCCTGTTGGACAAATTTTTAAAAAAGCAAAAATATTAAAGTGCACTAAACTGGCACAAAAATCAGAAAGTTTTGTACTCATAGGAAAAGAAGAAAACAGGAGGATTTAAATGTATTTTGCTCAATTCTATGGGAAATCACTTTACAACTTAGAAAATATTCCAATATAGTTATTTTGGGGAAATGGGCAGAAAAACCTGGTAGAGTAGGACTCCCCAGAGATTATACCCTCCAAAACATGAAATTTAATAATTATCCACATGTGATAATACTTTCTCCAAAGCTAAACAGGCCAGATGAGATATTACAGAACCTGATTATAGCATAATAATTAAAAATACACATTGAAGAGGATATGAAAGACAATTTCGTTTCCTGCATCACCCCTAACCCAATCACAAGCAGCACAGTGCAGAGAGAGCTACTTTCTTTCGGGGGAAGGGAATGAAGTAAGGCTTGGACTTTTTCATAGAACCCAATACTAGTCACATAATAGTAAAATTCAGCACTGGGAGGACACCCATGGTGACTCTGGGTGAGTACCTGTGGCCTAAGCAGCAAGACCGGCCCCAGCAGCAGAGAGGAACACATAGTTCCTGTGAGATAGACTTGTATTCTTACCTGCACCACTGGCAGCCAACTACAGCAGCCTTGGATTATGAATAACCAACATAGATAGGCAGGTATCAGTGAGGAGGAGTTGGGAATGCAGTCCATCATTGTGCCAGCCTCTGCAGCCATGGGTTAGGGCCTGGTGCAGAACTGGCCATGGTGGTCCTGGGTTTATGACATCTCCTTGTGCTGCAGTGACTGAAACAGTCACAGACTTACAAACCCAGAACTGATGATCTGCCTAGAATTTCTGGACAGAGTTGAGGGACATTCTCAGACAAAGCCAACTTGGAGTAAGTAGCTACCTTAAATTCAATATCTGCATTCAAGTACCTACCTGCAATTCAGTAAGTACCTTCTTCTTCAATGTGCAGACATCAATGCACAATCACAAGGATCAAGAACAATTGGGGAAAACTGATAACACCAAATTAACAAAATAAGGTACCAAATGAACAAAATAAGATACCATTGATTGGCCCAAAGACATGGAGATGTATGACCTGCCTGAAAAAGAATTTAAAATGGCTGTTCTAATGGAGCTCAAAGAACTTTGATACAATACAGATAAATAATTAAATGAAATGATGAAAACAATAAGCGACCAGAAAGAGAGATGTAACAAAGGGCAAAAATGATAACAAAATATCTAATGTTAATATGGGAGATGAAGAATGCAATGAATAAAATGAAAACTGCAATAGAGTGCATTAACACCAGAAATGATCAAGCAAAAGGAATAATCTGTGAGCTTGAATACAGGTTACTTGACAATATATACTCAGAAAAGGAAAAAAGAAGAAAGAATAGAATGAAGGAAACTTATGAGATGTATGGAATAGCATTAAGTGAGCAAAGGGACAATTTACTGGTATTCAAGAGAAGTTACAGAAATATAAATGGAAAAGTAAAGAAAGCTTATTAAATAAGTAATAACAGAAAACTTTCCAAATCTGAAGAGTTCATATATATATATACACACACACACACATATATATGCATATTTTATATATATACCCATATATATACATATATGCATATTTTATATATATATATATATGTAGTCAAAGTTCAGGATGTCAACAGTCACCAATCACATTCAATTCAAAAAAGACTAGACATATAATAATCAAATTGTGAAAGATCAAAGACAAAGAAATGATCCTGAAGCAGCAAAAGAAAAGAAGCAAATAAAATACAAAACAGTTCCAATACACTTCACATCAGACCTTTTTTTTCTTTTTCAACTGTCATTTTACATTCGGGGGCAAGTGTGCAAGTTTGTTACGTGGGTATATTGCATGATGCTGAAGCTTAGGGTATGAATTTTCCTGTCATTCTGATACTGAGCCTAATACCCAACATTTAGTTTTTCAACCTTTGTCCCCTTTCCCTCCCTTCTTCTCTCCTCTAGTAGTCTTCAATGCCTATTATTTCCATCTTTATGTTCATGAGTATCTGACATTTAGCTCCCCTCTATAACTGAAAACATGTGGTATATAGTTTTCTCTTCCTGCATTAATCCACTTAGGATAATGGCCTCCCACTGCATCCATGTTGTTGCAAATATATGATTTTATTTATTTATTATGACTGTGTAGTATTCCATGGTGTATATACACCACATTTTCTTTATCCAGTCCAGCATTGATGGGCACCTAAGTTGATTCCATGTTTTTGCTAGTATGAATAGTGCTGCAATCAAATAATATTTCTCAAGGGGAACATTAAAGATTAGAGGAGAGTGGAATAATATTATCAAAGGAATAAAAAAAAAGAAAACCATCCAAGCATACTATACTCAACAAAGCTGTTCTTCAGAAATGACAGAGAAATGAAAACTTTCCCAGACGTGAAAAGGTGAGGAGGTATGTCACCATCAGACCTAATTTTATAAGAAATGCTAAAGGAGTTCTTTAAGGTGAAAGAAAAGGATGCTAATGAGTAATATAAAATAATCTAAAAGTATAGAACTCACTAATAAAAGTAATTACACAATCAAATTCAGAATACTGTGATACTATAATGGTGATGTATAAATCACTTCTATCTTTAGTATGAAGGTTAAAAGATAAAACTGTTGAAATTAATAGTAGCTACAATAAATTGTGAATGCATATGGCGTATAAAAGCTGTTAATTGTGACATGCGAATATCAAAATGTGGGGAGGGAAGTGGTGGTAAAGTATAGTTTTATGTTTTGTAATCAAACAAGTTATTATCATGTTAAAATCACTTGTGATAGCTACAGGATGTTTTTTAAAGGCCTCATGTTAGCCACAAAGACAATATTTTTAATAGATGCCCTAAAAATAAAAAATAAGTATCAAAATATACTACTAGAGAAACTAACTTAATCATAGTGGAAGGCAATAAGAGAGAGAGAGAAGGAAGGAAGGAAGGAAGGAAGGAAGGAAGGAAGGAAGGAAGGAAGGAAGGAAAAGAAAGAAAAAGAAAGAAAGAAAGAAAGAAAGAAAGAAAGAAAGAAAGAAAGAAAGAAAGAAAGAAAGAAAGAAAGAAAAGAAAGAAAGAAAGAAAGAAGAAAGAAAAGAAGGAAGGAAGGAAGGAAGGAAGGAAGGAAGGAAGGAAGGAAGGAAGGAAAGAAAGAAAGAAAGTGAATCACCAAAACAACTAGAAAACAAAAGTGGTAGTGGTAAGTCCTTACCTATGAATAATTATCTTGAAATTGTGGTNGAAGGAAGGAAGGAAGGAAGGAAGGAAGGAAGGAAGGAAGGAAGGAAAGAAAGAAAGAAAGTGAATCACCAAAACAACTAGAAAACAAAAGTGGTAGTGGTAAGTCCTTACCTATGAATAATTATCTTGAAATTGTGGTAGTAGTAAGTCCTTACCTATGAATAATTATCTTGAAGGTAAATAAATTCACTAATCAAATGCCTAGGTTGGATGAATGGGAAAAAAAATAAGACCCATCAATAGGCTTCCTAAAAGAGGCAACCATACTGGTAATTACACACATAGACTGAAAGATAATGGATGGAAAAAACATTCCACATAAGCAGAAACCAAAAGAGAGCAGGAGTAACAATACTTAGATCAAATAGACTTTAAGTCAAAATGTAAAAAGACATAAAGATCATTATATAATGCTGAAGAGGTCAATTCAGCAAGATAATACAGAAATTGTAAGTACATATGCACCCCAAATCCAAGCACCTAAAGATATAAAGCAAATATTCTGAAGAGAGATCAACTGCATGCAATAATAGTAGGTGTTTTAGGCCATTTTGCGTTACTATAAAAGAATACCTGAGACTAGATAATGTATACAGAAAAGAGGTTTGTTTGGCTCAAAGTTCTGCAGGCTAAGATACCTGATGCCAGCACCTGCTCAGTTTCTGGTGATGCCACACAAAATATTTAATCGTGATGGAAGGGAAGGGGAGCCAGTGTATCACATGGTGAGAGAGGGAGCAAGAAAGATGCCAGGGTCTTTTAAACAGCCAGTCCTCATGTGAACTAACAGAGTGAGAACTCCCTCATTACTGCAGGGATAGCACCAGGCCATTCATGAGGGATCTAGCCCCATAACCCAAACACCTCACATTGGGCTGCACTTCCAACACTGATGGTCACATTTTAACATGAGATTTGGAGGGGACAGATATCCAAACTATATCATTAGAGGATTTCAAGACAGTGTAATAGCAATGGACAGATCACCCAGACAGAAAATCTGCAAAGAAATATGAGATATAAGCTGCACTCTAGACTAGATAGACTTTAAGGGCATATACAGAAAAGTATATTAAACAACTGCAGAACATATGTTCTTCTCAACTGCACATGAAATATTCTTCAAAATAGATTATTATATGTTAGGCCACAAAACAAGTCTTAACATATTTATGAAGACTGAAACCATATCAAGTATCTTTTCTGACCACATTACTATCAAACTGGAAATTAATTAAAGAAGGAACTTTGGAAAATACACAAATACATGGAAATTAAACTACATGCTCCTGAACAACAAACTGGTCAAAGAAGAAATTAAAAAGGAAATGAAAATTTCTTTGAGACAAGCTAAAGTAGAAACACAATGTATCAAAGGCTATGAGATATAGTAAACATAGTTCTAAGACAGAAAGTTACAGAAATAAGTGCCTATACAAAAAAGAAAGAAGATCTCAAATAAACAACCTAATGTGGCGCCACAAGGAATAAGAAAAACAAAAGAGAAAACTAATCATAATAACACTAGAAGGAAAGAAATCATACGGATATAGTAGAAATAATAAAAATGGAGACTAGAAACACAATACAAAAGATCAATAAAACAAAGAGTTGGTTTTTGGAAACGACAAACAAAATCACCAAACTTTTAGCTAGACTAAGTAAAACAAAAAAAAAGAAGACTCGAAGACTTGGTTAAATAAAATCAGAGATGAAAAAGGAGACATTACAACTGATACCAGAGAAATACAAAGATTGTTAGAGAGTCATGAACAACTATATACCAACAATTAGATAACCTAGAAGAAGCGAATAAATCCCTAGACCCATATAAGCTATCAAGATTTAACTATGAAGAAATAGAAAATTTGGCAGTCAGCAAGATGGCTAACTAGAGACCCATGGTGCTCATCCCCACTAGAAGAAAGGGTCAAGGTAACAAACAGCTAAGATTTGGTTGGAGTGTCAAAGGCAGAGTACTGGAGTGCCTGGGGGAGTGGAGATGAACCTGTGGTGATTAGTTCAGGAGGGCAGTTCAGAGGCATCTGAATTCTGCAGTCCTGTCTCCCTCCACCCGGATCAGATCTGTCTGGAGTCAAGAGGGTCTTCCTGTTGCAGGGAAAATCTAAGGAGAAGGTCCCCACCAGTCACCTTGCGACTGCAAACATGTACTGTCCTTACAAGAGGAGAATCCCACAGTCCTTTAAAGTCCTGAGCCCAGTTTGGAGAGCTGCTGGGAATTCACACAGCTGTATTGCCCTGCATTAGGGGCACAAGGTGTGCGCTACCCACATCCCACTCACCCACTTGGGCCAAGCTGCAGCAGCACAGTCCCGTCTTGACAACAGAACCCCCTCTGGAGTGTAGCCTCCTCTGGAACTTCTGACAACCACACTTCTCCAGCATTTGGCTTCCCTCTTCATTACGCCAAGGTCACATAGTGGCTGAACTCCACAACCCCAGCTGTGCAGAGTTTGAGCCCAGGATTGGCTGTGACTCTGTTCTGGCACGGAAGGGAAACCAACTTATGCCACTGCATTTCAGCTGGGGAATAATCGTCCAGTCACACCGAGTAAATCTGTCCTTGAACTAGCCAAACTGCCACATATCCTCTACTAAGCAGGAGGGGTCCCTGAGCTCCAAGCAGCTGATATGGGCCTCACTCAATACCTGAGAAATAGCCCTGCAGCACCTTTGCCCTCCACAGATACATCCATGGCTTGCCCAATGAACCCTATCTTTTAAATAAGGGCCTGAGAAACAGTCCCACAAACTACCCTTAGTGGGTATGACCCCAGACTGCCCAAGTAGCAAAGAGCCCATGTCCCTGGTGGACATGCCCAGGCCAGCCAAGCAGCTATGGGCCTTTGTCTCATCACTGAGAAAGAACTCCACAGTCTGCCTTGGTGGGCACGCCCCAAGGCCTAACAAGAAGCCCCATGCTTGGACCCTTGGCCAACAGAACCACTTCTTGTGCCACCCCTCACAGAAAAGCCCAAAGACTAGCCAAGCAGCCATGCAGCTGTGTCAAAGGCCAAAGAAGCAGCCCCGTTCACTCCTCCAGCAGACATGCCACTAGGCTACCCAAGCAGCCTTGTGCCCATGTCTTGGGCCTGAGAAACAACCCAGTAGGCTGCTCCTGACAGACATGACCTCCCTGTCGGCATCAGGGCACCCTGGTTCCAATGTCAGTGAGCCAGACCACCATGGCTGATCCACCAAGTGCATGCACACAACCCCGACCTGAGAAATAACCCTGCAAGTTCACCCCTAAAAAAGTCATGCCACTATAGCAGCAAATGTTTTAGAGTAGGGCACTGAGAATTCGCAAATGTTCCTCTGGATCTAGCTGCCCAGTGAAGTTGCCACACTCCAGGCCTGTGCTGGGGAATGTCTGCAAGAGATCTGGTGATGTGGCCTGTCCTCAAGTCTCCCAGCAGTGGGTAGCCACACCAGTCATGGGGGTAGTAGGGGAGTGATGCAGACTCTATGAGATTCCTTGGTTATTGACAGCCTTCGTGTATTGGTTTTCTTGAACACTGGTTATAGTAGTACTGAACTGGTCACCTGGACAGAATCAGGACCTGGTTAGTCAGAGGGGTACAGGCAGTGGTGATAGTTGAGATTGCTCAGCCATTTTCTCCTTCCTAGGTGCAGTGTTATTCTACCGGGAGATGCTGTAATGGACTGTATTGGTCGGCCTCCAGCCAGGAGGTAGTGCTTGCAAAAGAGCACCAGCTATGGTAGTAGCAGTGGGATTTTTGCTTGCTTTAGGTTGCCCTCTGGTTTCTTAGGCAATAGGTGGGGCCATAGAGCTTCCAAGAGTTTCTGTTTTTTGTGTTAAGCTACCAGGGCAGGTGGCAGAACAAAGCCAGGTGGGGGCTGGGTCAGGCAGATTTGCACTCTGAGTCTTCACATTCAGGGAAAGCAGCAGCCCCTGTGGGTGCTGGGGGACAGGAACAGTTCTCAGGCCACTGGGTTGATGTTCCAGAGGGGACTGTTGCAGAATGGCTGTAATTTCTTTTTTTCCTTTTTTTTTAAAAATTATACTTTAAGTTCTAGGGTACATATGCACAACATGCAGGTTTGTTACATATGTATACATGTGCCATGTTGGTGTGCTCCACCCATTAACTCGTCATTTACATTAGGTATATCTCCTAATGCTATCCCTCCCCCCTCCCCCAACCCCACGACAGGCCCCAGTGTGTGGTGTTCCCCACCCTGTGTCCCAGTGTTCTCATTGTTCAATTCCCACCTATGAGTGAGAACATGCGGTGTTTGGTTTTCTGTTCTTGAGATAGTTTGCTCCGAATGATGGTTTCCAGCTTCATCCATGTCCCTACAAAGGACATGAACTCATCCTTTTTTATGGCTGCATAGTATTCCATGGTGTATATGTGCCACATTTTCTTAATCCAGTCTATAATTGATGGACATTTGGGTTAGTTCCAAGTCTTTGCTATTGTGAATAGTGCTGCAATAAACACACGTGTGCATGTGTCTTTATAGCAGCATGATTTATAATCCTTTGGGTATATACCCAGTAACAGGATGGCTGGGTCAAATGGTATTTCTAGATCTAGATCCTTGAGGAATTGCCACACTGTCTTCCACAATGGTTGAACTAGTTTACAGTCCCACCAACAGTGTAAAAGTTTTCCTATTTCTCCACATCCTCTCCAGCACCTGTTGTTTCCTGCCTTTTTAATGATCGCCAGAATGGCTGTAATTTCAAAGTTAAAAAACAACAGATGCTGTAGGCTGTGGAGAAAAGAGAATGCTTATATCTTGTTTCCACTTTGGTTGGTTGGTATGTAAATTAATTCAGCCCCACTGTAGAAAGCAGTTTGGAGATTTCTCAAAGAAGTTAAAACAGAGCCACGATTTGACCCAGCAATTCCACTACTGTGTATACACCAAAAGGAAAATAAATCACTCTACAAAAAGGACACCTGCACTTATGTTCATTGCTTTCCTATGCACAATAGCAAAGATATGGAATCAACCTAGGTGCCCATAAATGGTGGATTAGATAAAGAAAATATAACATGTATATGCCATAGAATACTACACAGCCATAAAAAGAATGAAATCCTATCCTTTGCAGCAACATGGATGCAGCTGGAGGTCATTTTCCTAAGCAAATTAATGCAGGAACAGAAAACCAAATACCACATGTTCTCACTTATAAGTAGGAGCTAAACATTGAACACACACTGACATAAACATGGGAACAACAGATACTGTAGACTACTAGAAGGAGGAGAAAGGGAAGTGGGCATGGTTTGAAAAACTATCTATTGGATACTACGCTCGCTACCTGGGTGATGGGATCTGTACCCCAAACCTTAGCATCACACAATAAGCCCATGTAACAAGCCTGAACATGTACCCTCCCATCTAAAATAAAAATCGAAAAAAAATTTAAAACTATATAAAAATGTTTAAATTATGAGGCAAAACCAGCCATAGATAAAGAAAAAGTGATGAACAGAAAATGGAAAACATTAATAAACATATATCAGATAAAGGGTGAATTTCATAGCATATTGAAAAAATTTCTTCATTATAATAAAGAAGAGCAAATCATCTAATAAAGAATGTAAAATATGAGCTCCACCAGGTACTTAGAGAAATTATAACACAAACAGTTAATGCATGTATGAAAACAATTATAGCTGCATTCATAGTTCAAAGACTGCAAGTTAAATAAAGTAAAATTTGTCTTTTCACTTATGAGGCTGATTTCCCAGTAATGGTTCTTGGCAAGTTCCTTCTATCTCTGGCCTCAGTTCTGGTTATTGTAAGATGAGAAAATGGGCCTATGTAGTCTCTTGAAGTCCTTGCTGTGGCGAGGACTAGTAGATTAAGCAAAGCCCTCTGCCTGGTGAAGAGAGAATTTGCAAGAGCACAACACAAAGCACATGAGGTTGGGATCACTGTGCTTGGGGACACCAAAGGGGTACAGAAAACCTCATGATAATGGCTGATTTGATATTCTGTAATGAGTGTTTATTCATCTTCATTAAGTTTTATAATGGTTCCACAAATGGAAGTTTCTTTAATCTTCATGGACCTCTCATATCTATGGTTTATTTGTTTGTTGGTTGGTTTGTCAAACAAATAGTTTGTATTTGATTACAAATTATCTCCCAATCCTATGGGGTTTATTGGTTTATTTATTTATCCGAGTATGTGAAATTTTCATATGTCTCCACAGAAGGATCTGTGCATAAAGGTATATTCAGAGAAGAATCAGATATCCATCTCCATTCCCTCTTTCCTTCCTACCAATTCCTGACCACATCCTACAGGTGACCACTCTCATTGGTCTCTGGGCTTTTCCTTTTTTTTTTTTTTCCTGCAATGAGTAAGTAAATGGATATTTTCTTATTTTGCATTCATTGTTACAAGACACTTTAAATTTATCATTCCACAGTGTACATACCTCAGTTCATGGACATCTTCCATATTCCTTTGAATAGCTGCATAGTACTTCATTTTACAGTTGTACTATCATTTATACAACCACTCTTTTCTGTATGGGTATTTTGTTTGTTTCCAACATTTTGCAGTCATAAATAATACTGAAATTAATATGTTTACTGTAATTCCACACTTTGGCTTATATTGTTCTGTTGGTCCAAAATTTCTATTATAACCCTACCCCTTTCACCCAGCGTCAGGCCAAGCTGATGGAACAATGGTTTTATGAGAAAGACCCCTGCATCTTCCTGACTTAGTCTATATCCTGTGGAAAGAAAAATGACTTGAAATCAGGACTGATCTTTTTCATTTTCAGCTTTACTCCTCAATCCTAAGCAATATTCCCCTTCATTAGATGAGGGCAGTTTTCTATATGTCAGCAGGTATTTTGACTCCAAATTCAATGGAAGATTGTGACTCAGGACATTTATTACAGGCTGGAAAGAATTCAGGGCCTGGCTTGGCCTGACTCCTGGGCACTCTGTGATCCTAGGGACAGACACACATCGCTGGCTAGAATTGAGTCTGCAAAGCCCTGGAGAGTGACTCCAGTGTACCTGAGGTCATCTGTGACGTTCACTGCTCTACCCCTGGAGTGCATCCGGAGCCTGGAGAGATGCTATCTGGGCTCCTTGGTTCAGTGAAGCTCTGTGCTGCCAGAGGACAGGTATTTGTTGGAGGGTGGTATCAGTTGAGTTATTCCTAAAATAATACTTTCTGGCTTCTCTACTCACAAATCTCACATAATACTGCAACTGCTTTCTCTGGGCAATTTAAAACACTTTTTGCAGTCCCAGAACCCTTCATCTTTCTTTCCCTTCTTCATTTCTCCTCAACAAAGAATCCACAGTTGCCTGAATGAGGCATAAGTGTCTGTATAATCAAGGAATATCATAGTCATGAATGCACAGAGGGCCCACTGACCTCAAAGCCCTTCTTAATTTTGTTTATTTTTTATTTTTTTTCTAGCAGGTATTCTGAGCATCAGAAGCTGACAGTGATTGTCCAAGATCCTACAGAAGGTTGGTAGCACAGATGGGGCTACATAGAATATAATCTGCAAGAAGAAAATACAAAGTGTTCTTTGCTCCAGAACTCAAGATGTAATGAGTGTGGGTGTTGTAGACAGTTCTCATTTCTTGGCTTCTAAGCATAAGAATGTCATTCCTATTTTGGAGGAATTAACCACCATATGAGTCCTGGAACCCGGAGGCTCTGCCACTTTTTATAACAGAAAGGAAAGTCTGGACACTTGTTTTCCCTGACTCCACTGAGAGACAACCTAATGTGAGCACATGCTGGGTTCAGATCATCAGATGCACAAACTCTGGACTGTACTTGGGAGCTAGTGATAGTAGGAAGTCAAGATTCACTCCTGGGGCAGTTACAGCAATGGCAGCTATATTGGACTTATCAGAAGAGAAATGGAAATGATGGCCCATGCATTGAAGAGCATCTGGCTTTGGCATATTGGCTGAGAGACATGTAACCTCCATCTACTCCGAAGTGGCACCAATGAGCTCCACAAAGGCCAATATCTGACTAATTTTGACTGCGATTCTGCATTCAATGACTTCCTTGTTTTTGCCTTTTCTTTTAACTTGAATTTCTGGGTTTCCTAGTGGTTTTGTGAACCAGTCAGACACTTTTCATTTTCACAGAGCCAAATAGACTTCTTTGTAATTAAGAAGAAAGTAATTGGGCAAGTCTTGCTAGGGAATAGTGTGAAGAGTTCCTTGGATGACTCCAAACCAACAACCACAGCTGGTGAAAGTTATTTTTATTTTATTTCTTTCAGATTTTATTTGTATTGTACACATTTAAGGTATACAATATGATGTTTTGATATACATATACATAGTTAAATGATTACTGCAGTCAAGCCAACTGCCATATCCATTGTGTCATGTAGTTAACTTTCTGTTGTTGTGAGAGAAGCACATAAATACTGTCTTAGCCAGTTTCCAGTAGATAATACTAAGAGTTGAGTGACCTGGTGACTTCTGCTCTGGAATAGCAGTGTGAGGAGATCCATGGAAATACCCTCAAACCAAACAATCATACCTGATAAAAGTTATTTTTTAAAACAGCCACTTGAAGTCTCTGGGAATTGTCTTAAGTACGTACATTTATTTTTAAAACTCTACTAAACCTTGGAGGAACACAGAGTGTCTACAACATTTGAGTCATAACCCACTCTATACTTTCTATATCCTAGCTCAATATGAGGGAAGTTTCACTCAGGGCACATCTAGCCAAGAAATGGGAGAACCTCTTTCCTCTCACTTCCCTTTAAAGGGTTATAATATCTCACCAGAGGCAAAAGGTTGCCAGCATCTCTCAAATCCATTCCAAGGTTGTATTGCAGAGATTCCAGTGTGATGAAGAGGTACAGAGTTCCATTCTTCCACCCAACACTACTTGTAGTGAAGAGGTTCTACCCCAGGCATTGTAGGTCAAGAATGTTGAGACCCCCATAGCCCTCGGCACAGCTCATTTGCTGGGCAGAGTTTTCATGCCAGTGAATGCCTGCCAACAACATCAGAGGATACTACTGCTCATGGCCAGAACCCACTTGGTAAAGCAGGGCTGTCGCTCTGAGAAAAGTGAACCATTCTTTCCAAAACAGCTCCTTAGAAAGAACTCAGTGATTTTCCAAAAGTGAGAGGCAGGCTATAAGAACAGAGAGCTCCAAAGTCCTCCCGAAGGAACTGACAGTATTAGGAACAGAGTATAAGGAATATCCAGCCTAATAGTGCTCTTAAAAACAATGGAGGCTGGGTGTGGTGGCTCATGCCTGTAATCCCATCACTTTGGGAGGCCAAGGCGGGTGGATCATGAGTTCAAGAGATCGAGATCATCCTGGCCAACATGGTGAAACCCCGTCTCTCCTAAAAATACAAAAATTAGCTGGGTGTGGTGGTGCACGCCTATAGTCCCAGCTACTCAGGAGGCTGAGGCAGAAGAATCACTTGAACCCAGGAGGCAGAGGTTGCAGTGAGCCAAGATTGCACCACTGCACTCCAGCCTGGCCTGGTGACAGAGTGAGATTCTGTCTCAACAAAAAAAAAAAAAAAAAGGAGATTTTCGTGGGTTTTAGTGGTAAACAAAGAAGAGTAAGTTAGCCCATGAGATAAAAATCTAATGATTAATGAAATTGAACATACCAACTGATAAAGTAAACATTTGAGGTTTTCCAGGAAAATATTGATGATAAATTGTCATGGGAGAGTTACCCATGACAAATTTTAATTCCACCATAATTATCACAAAAATATGTCAACGTGATTAGAACATACAGTAATGGTGAGAAAATGCACACATCTCAATGGAATAAAAGATAAACTCAATGCCTTTGAGAATTTTACAAATGATAAGGGCAGAATTCCACATCACTTAAGAAATGTTAGTAATTCAGCAAATGATGTTTAGACTGATTGCCAGCAATTTAAGGAGTAAAAACTGGATTTCCACCCCACCCATTATTTTAAAGTACATTTTAGGTGGTCAAGGATTTAAACATAAAGATCGAACTATGAAAGCATTCAAAGTGAACATGAGACAAGTTTGGTAGAATATTTACATGTGAATGATTTTCTGAAGTAAATTAATATCATTAACTACAAGTGAATAAAAAGTTTTACAGGGAAAATCATGCATACAGGAAAAAAACAGAAATTTAAAAAATGTATAAACATATACGGTGGGAATAGAGATATTCTATAATATATTGAAAGAATTTTTAAAACACAATAAGGAAAATAGATCTTCTAATAGAAAAATAAACATAGACTATGAACATATGGTTTATTAAAAAGTAATGCAAGTAGCTACTACATATTTGAAAATAAATAAAACCACATCCATAATTAAATAAAATCACACCAACTTAAAACAAACACATGAATCTTTTGTTGTCTTTCCTGTAAGATGGTCTTCCAAATTTGGGGCAAATTTCATTTGCCAGCGGTCTGTGTCTCAATTATTATAAAAGGAGTAGCTTGGTCTCTTAGGACTCTTCTTGCTGTGAGAAAGATTTCAAGAATCTTACTAAAGTTTCTTCCAAGTGAGCTGTGAATGTGCAGTAGAATAGCAGAAAGCTCATGCAGTGGGCACACTGCAAGTGAGAACACCAAG
This sequence comes from Theropithecus gelada, assembly GCF_003255815.1. Classification (NCBI taxonomy): domain Eukaryota; kingdom Metazoa; phylum Chordata; class Mammalia; order Primates; family Cercopithecidae; genus Theropithecus; species Theropithecus gelada. The sequence continues at coordinate 57,469,619 of NC_037678.1, forward strand.
GTGATGCAGAAGACCTGGATGGTGGCAGAATTAGCATATTGTGGAGTGTCACTTTACAGTTGAGTTGCTGACTTCTTTGGGATCTCCTCAAATCTATATTTTTCTTTGATTCCACACTTTGGCTTGGATCATTCTATTTCCCTGGAATTCCTATTGTCACTGTGCTTCTTGGCAAATTAACCCCTCAACTAGTCTTTTTTGAAAGGCTAATGAATCCTCCTGCTTTTTCAACATTCTACCAAAGGGAATGACATCAGATTAGAATAGATAGTTCCCAGCCCCAGTTCTGCCCCTGATTTCTAGAGTAAACTTTGATGGATCCCTGGATTCCAGTTCTCCCATCCACAAAACGGGGGGTTTTGTCTGGATATTTCAAAGGGACTTTCCAATTTCAAATTCAAGAAAAGTTGGAATCTGTTACAAGCTGAGAAGCACTTGGTACTTGTGCATGATGCTTATCACTCTGCGCTCCAAGAGACAGATACACATGGCTGGCTAGAACAGAGTGTCCCCATCCCAGGAGGTACTGGACAAGGAAGGCCTAAGAAGGTTGTTCAAAACTTATCATTAGTGATCCCTGCTTTCAACCCCCATGGAGCACACAGAGTCTGCAAATATGTTATCAGCCTTTCCAGTCTCAGCAAAAACAGCTTTGTTAGAGAACATTATGCCTCTAGGAGGAACACGGTAGCAGTGGAGCTGTCCCAGGATGACCATATCTTTTCTGACTGCAGTGCAAATTCTGGGCAGTGATTCACCATTTTAGAGTCTCTGTGTAATTTCAGTAATATCATGCAGCCCCTGAACTTCTCATCTTTCTCATCATTCTTGATCTCCCCTCATGATTGCATCCAGAATTGTAAATGCCTTTTCAAGGAAGTAAGTGGGTTAGATAATCCAGCCAAGAGGTGGTGGAGTCCCTACTATCGCCAATCTCCATTTCCTTTTTCCAGTTGATTAAAACTGTAGGTCATAAGCTGGGGCTAGAACACAGAGTGAAGGAAAGGAGGGGCATAGGAGGTGCTCCAGTGCTCACGATGTGATGAGAATGGTGATGTGGACAACTTTCATGTCTTAGCCTCTAAGCATACAAGCACCATTCCCAGCAAAAGCTGCAAAGTCCATATGCCTGTTTCTCTGACTTCTTGGCAGCCTCCACATGTGCACATGCACTGGTTCAGACAGTCGGAGGTACATACTGCAATGGACTGAGAATTGGTGATAGAAAAAAGCAGACCTGGAGGTGGTGAGAGTTTACTTCGGCAGCAGTGGCATAAATGGCTACAGCATCTATTTCCAGGGAGCAGAGTGGAAGTGGTGTCCAATTTGTCAATGTTGGTGGCCAGACATGGTGTTGTCATGCCTGGAGGCAGCAGTGGCATGGTCTGTTGCGACTGGAGAGAAAAAGACTGCGGGACCGGTATTGTTGAGGAATGAGTGTGCCCATAAAACCACTAAACAGTAGGCTGGGAGGATAAAGTATCATCTAGTTTATCCTCTAGATAACTGGAGAAGCTGAAGATGCAGCCTGTGATTAAAATATAGGCAGAAAAATGGGTCAGGCCCATTAAAGGTGACCTTGTGAAATAAATTACTGCCATTGAAGAAACTGATTTAAAAAAAGATAGCTGGACTTCTGCCCAATAAGAAAAGGCACATTCTTAGGAATATTTCCATGGTGATTAGGGAGCGTCCCTTCTATTTCCAGAGGTGAACATTTGTGGGGTTCACTTTATACCTGCCAACGTGTACGTTTCAAGGGGAGTTTGGAACCCTAGAAAGATCCACGGTATGGGAGATACGTCCACGCTTTTGACTGTCCACTATGTGGAACTCCCTTGTTATGTTGTGGGATCTCCCTATTTAAGGCTATCTTTGAGACTTGCTGAGTGACAGAGCTAGGCTCCTACTGAAAAAACAGAACAAACCAGGGGGCACTTTCCTTCCCTCCTGAGGCCTAGGGCTGCACTAACATGCTCAGCAAATGTAATGCTCCCATATGTCACCTTAGATCTCCATTGAGTGACTCAAAGAAGCAAGGATGAAGGGGCATTCTTTCCCAGAACAAAGTAGTTTTCTTGTTCACAACAATACCCAATTCCAGAGTCATGGGTGGCAGGAATGAGTGTCCAGGACTGCAGCAGCTGTGTATACATCACACAATTGTTGAGATGTGGTTCTGGCTGTTGTCATTCTACCCAGACACTCTTATATCTTACAATGGTCTTGATCCTGAATCTTCAGGCTTCTCAGAATTCTGTGAACCGTGTTTTGAAGGTTGGGTTATTCAGCAAGTTCAGGGTTCTCAGGGGCTGAGACAGAGTTAAGAATGCAAGTTGCCTTGTGAGGTCACACCTGTGAAAGTAAAGGCGAGGAAGCAGGATTAGGCAAAGGACACCATTGCCAAGCTGTCCTGACAACATCTCTGTCAGCCCAACAGGAAGCTCTGGAGCAAGAATTTTTTATAAGAGGAGTTCAACATTGGGCATGAAGGGTAGAATCTCATACTATAGCCTTACTTTGCCTTTGGCTGGAGGTCCCTGGTTCTGTGTGATCTCAGCTCAAACACTGAGGTTGTCCCTGAGGTCGAGCAGTGGCTGGCAGCAATTAGCCAACCACACTCCACGCAGCTGGGCAACAAGGTGCTCCTTGAAGGGGGATCCAAGCAGTAACTCTCTGTCAGCCACAGTGCACCCCTGGCACTGCTGGGATCCGGGCTCCACACACATTGGGAAGGTTCTTCCAGGCTCTGCTGGGCTCTCCCTCTGCGATAAACCATAAGAAGGTGGAAGGGAAGGGGTACACAATAGCCGTGGCCTCTGCAGTTGTTGTGTGGGTGGCGATTGGTTCTCATCATCGCTCTCCTGTATTTCCATTTTAAAGTACCCCACCTTCAGCTACCATCAGTGCTGAAGTCAGTGGCTTACCTGGTGGTAGGACTCACATTCTCATTCCTGGGCGTAACTATGCCCTACTCAGGACAGGATATCCTGCTAAAACTTTAGAATAAATCTCTTCTTTTGGCTAAGCAGACATGCTACTTAGAAAGTCTGTGCTTTAATTATCATGATGTTTGTTTGGAGCCCTGCTTAGTAAAGCTAACACATTATTCACCATGATCCTTGAAATTCACAGCCTCTGCTGTATGTTAGGGAAGATACAGAATAGGAGGTTTCTCAGCCCTTACCCAATGCCCAGAGAGATGACAACCAGCGGCCTTGTCCCTTGCCCAGCCTCCTCATCCTCAGGACCTTGGGGGTCAGGACAGCAGCCAGGAGGTGAGAAGGGAACCTGGTCTACAAAGGAGTCTCAAGGCTTTCTTTTTTCCCTCTTTCAGTGGTGATTCCCTCCGTTATACTTGATTTTATTCAGCTGTGCTTCACTCCTTTTCATCTTGACTATAGTAGCAAATGATTTGCCTGTTTTGTAATGTTTTCAAAATCAATATTTAAATCTATTAACTAGAGCTAATGTTTGTCTCTTCTTGACCTCAAACATTTGCTTTTATCTTTATCATTGCTTTTTTGACCTTATTCTTTTTCTTTTTTTGTTGAAATTTTGATTTATTTACATTTATTGTTTCATTTTTGTTGATACAAGTATTTAAGGCCTGGGTGTGTCCTCTGTATCCTTGTTTACTTTTTTGTCCACTTGGTTTGTTTTGTACCAATACAGTGTGTTCAATTCTCCTACTGTTAGTGTGTTTTTATCTATATCTCCTTGGTGTATCCCATATTTTCTTCTTTATAAAAGTGTTTTTTGTGCTATATAGTGCTTACATGCTTATAACTAATATCTTTACTGATAATTGTGGCTTTTAATGTTCAGTGTCCTTCTTACTGTTTCAGCAACAAAACAAGTTATAACCAATGATGTAATAAATATCTATGAGTCCACGCTAATATAAACAAGTAAATAAATGAGGGATAATAAGCAAATATCTGACATCAGATATTTATAGATTATTATATTCTATCTGTAATTATTATAGAATAATATTTATAGTTATCTATCATTCTTATAGTATAATTCCAAACTATTTATTTAGATACTTCCCCTTTAAGGAATATCTTATGTATGGTTGTACAGTGACTTCCTTTCAAAGAGTATAGCATGGAAGGATAGGGGGAAAAGTTGAATTTCAGTGTAGAAACTTGATGAACACTGCCTCAGCCTGGCCATCTAGGTCAACATCATCAATAGTAAGTCATGTTGAAGTCAGTACCCTGGATATTACGTGATAAGAAGGGCACTTTACCTCTGATGTTTTCCTCCAAAAAACCACAATCCCAGTATAATGAGAAAAACATCAGCCAAATTTCAGATGAAGGACATTCTATAAAATACTTAAGCAGTACTCCTCGAAACTGTCAAGGTCTGCAAAAACAAGGAAAATGTGTGCAATTGTCACAACCAAGAGGAGCCTAAGAAGACATGACCACTAATTATAATCCACATTGTCCTGGATGGGATCCTGAAACAAAAAGAACCCTGGTAACAGCAAAGGCAATATGAACAAAGTCTGGACTTTAGTTAATAATAATGTAGCAATACTGGTTCATTCCTTGTGACAAATGCACCCTAGTAAAGTGTTAACAGCAGCAAGGACTGTGCGCCGGCACACAGAAAGTCTAGCAAATGCTCTGAGCCTCCAGGACTCTTTCCCTGTGTTTTCATATGTGGACATCTTCCTTCTGGGAATGAGTTTATTTCAATCATAGGCTCTTTCATTCTTTGCACACTTATTTCTGGACCCCACTGTTTCCTCTGAAAAAGGCGGAGGCAAAAGTTCAAGAGAGCTCTCCTTTGAAAATCAGATGTTCTTTCTGTATAATTTGAAGTTTTTACTGTCTCTGACTTCAGATTTTGTTGAAGAAATGATATTTCTGAGGTTTTCTCATTCTTCTGTGTAGTGATATAGCTTTGTAAGAATACCTTGGGAGATTTACATTCACAAGGACACCATAACTCTTGCTACCCTCGAAGTCTGGCGAATTTGTATTTTTCTGGTAAAATACTCAACTGGAGAATATTTTTGTAAGAATATTTTAAAAATTTGACTTTACAGAAATTGAAAAACTTTGTAAGGTTAAAATATATAATCTAGCTAAAACAATGGTTAACAACTAACCAGAAAAATAAATTTAAATGTATGAGAGCAAAGGGTGGCTTTTCTGTGTATAAGAATCACTCTTACAAATCAATTGAAATATTATGGACACCTAGTAGAAAAAAGAGCAAACAATTGGAAAACAATGGAAGACTCCAAGTATTAGGAGACAAATACTGAGGCATCAATTGGAATCATAGAAATCACATTTGAAACAATTTGATCAAGTCAGCTATTTTCAGACAATTGTATAACGAACCCATGTCTGGGAATCAGAGAACCAGCTCTTTTCTGGGCTTGACTAACTGAGTGAAATTAGGAAATGCATTTCTCCCTTCAGGGGTCTGTGCAAGCTGGATAAAGTAAGGAGGGAAATGACATCTTCCCTTCCCACAGTCATTTTGTTGTCCCTTATGCCATTTAAGTTTTGTTCATCAAGTGTCAATATCTCTAGGGAGGCCATGCAGAGGCAGCAAAGTGAAACATGTTAGGGCCTTATACCTCTCTTTGAGGTCGTGAGTCTCCAAGCCCTTGTCTGGTTCCAGCACTCCTTGGACAAGACCGTCTTGCCTAGTAACAGCACCTCTCATTCCTTGGGAAGTTGGGAGAACTAGTACCCCATTTCTGCTTTTGAAATCTGGTTTGTGTCTAGAGGACACATCCGATGCATGGATCACATCCAGAATTATTGCAGAGGGAAGCAATGAAATGGAAGCAAGAAAAATAGCTTCTTTTCAACTCACCCAAGACATCACTCGTGCTTTCTTTTTTCTTTATCTCCTTCAAGTGCATTAATAATTTTTCTCCAACTTCTTTCAGAGAGTAGTTTCCAGGGAATTTTTGGGGGGTAGTTGAAGACAATAGAAGGCAGAAGAGGAAGAATGAGTAACTTCCACAATCTCCTCCCCAAGAGGTATAAAATAACACTACCACTAAGAAATTTCTAAACAAAACCACACCCTCAATATAACTTGAAAACAAAGAATGCCAAAAATACAAAATACCTGTCAGTGAAAAGGGAGGAAACAACAAATCCCAGGGCTGGGACTCACACTCTCCTGCCCTTTCCAGCCCCACTGTAAAACTTAAAGCTTTGCAAAATCGACCGAAAAAACTGCTGAGGAAGGAATGACGTAACCGAGATGGTGAAATAGAAGGCACCTGCTCATGTCCCACCAGAATGACAAGAATCCTACACTCCTCCACAGTCCAAAGTCTCTCTGGGAGCCTCTGGATCTGGATTCAGGGGGAAGTTTGTGAAACTCTGGTGGAGACCAAGACCTTGGAGGGTCATATTGAGAGTACAGACCAACAACCACGTGGCTGATCCGCTGAGCTGGCTCCAGAGTTTAATCCCAGAAATGGCCCAGTCATTCAGGAGTTTGGTTACATTTGGCCTTGAGCCTGCAATCACACCCACCTGCTGTGGGGTCCAGAATGAATCACACACACTAGGGCTTTGGCAGAAAGGCCCTTCTGCTCACTGACTGGGCAGTGAACCTGAAAGCTGCCTTGTGATTCAGCTCCGGCCCCCATCAGCTGAGGTCCCAGCTCAAAGCTGCTCACACAGCAACCCAGAGGGAGACTCACACACGTCTCATAGCCTAAGAGTCTAAGCCTCCCTGACAGGCTTGCCAACCTCTGTTGCACAGTGGGTTGAGATGGGATCAAGTCTCAGCTCTGATGCTTCCTGCTGTAATTGAACTATCCTTTCGGTGCTGAGACTTGCAGGGAGATACGTACTTATCTTGGCCAACAAGATGGACTCTCCAGCCTCCAGCCCACAGCAGATCCCAAAAGGGTTGGGGGGGGGGGGGGACATTCCCAGCTTCAGCTCCTTCTGCTGCAATCAGGAAACTATCGCGTCTCTGCAGGAACTTGCTGGAAGATGTGCACTCCTTCTAAGTCAATGAGACTGGGCTCTCCAGCCACTGCCCCACAGCAGATCCTGAGGGGCCCAGTATCAGCTCCACTCTCTCCTACTGCAGTCAGAGGACTATAGTAATTGGCAGGGTCTTCCTGGGCGATACGTCCCTGCCTGAGTGAACATGAAAGGAATATCAGTCTCTGTTCCACAGCAAATCTTGGATGAAGAAACCACTGGTCTCTGTGAGGTCTTGAGTTGCTCAGCTACCTTACTAGGCATAGACTGTCATCCTGGACTGCTTCCTGAGGGAAAAGAAAGTGTCTTTTTGCAGCCTTTCCATTTTTCTCTCTCAGTGGCTTAATCTTCACCTGAATTCAGACAAGAGTTAGTTCTTTTGTTTTTGTAAATAGTGAACCTACCGTCTGCATCTTGTTTCTTAAAAAATCCAAGTTTTCTTCGTTGTTTTGGAACTTGACATTGATCTTTACCTGAATTAGATATAACGAGGCCTGATTCTGGGTTTTCTTTTGTTTTCTATTGATTTCTCAACCTGACTATCCTAACAAAAACAACATATTGATTATTGTTACTTTGCAAAACTTTTTTTTTAAGTCTAGGAGGTTCCAGTGCCCTAGGGTTAATCTTCATTTGTAAACATCTATGCCTATTCACAAGAATTTATGCTTCCCTGTAAATTTAAGTATGGTTTCAAGTTCCCTTAACTTCCATAAGAACACCATATTAAAAATGGATTTTGAGTGTAATACACCTTAGGGATAAATTAAATAAATATTAAATATTGAGTAAATAGTGACATCTTCACCACGTAGTCTCCCCATTCATGTATTGTGGTATGTGTATATTCAAGTCTTTTTATATGCCTATGAAAAGTTATATAGATTTCTTTTCTAGAGCTCTGCCTCTCTCTTGTTAAGTTTATTTATAGCAATGGTGTGATTTTGTTGATATTAACAATAGAAAATGCAGCATGTCTAACTGATTGTTGCTAGCACATAATAAAAATATTTACTATCACTAACCTTGTGGCTTTTAATGGTTACTTAATCTCTCTTAGCTTCAATCTTTTTACAAAATTAGAAAATAAAATATGTATAATGGCTATCTGAAAAGGACTTATGAAAAATAAGTGACAATACATGTAATCTACCCGGTATAGGAAATAGAGTAAATATTAAAAAACAGAAACCATTATTTCCTCCAATGATGTATTTAGTATTTGTCAAGCCAGAAGTTTGGATACTGCTCTCACCTGTGCTCCAAGATACCCTAGTATCAAAGCCCTACTGTTGTTCAGACTAGCCCCTGAACGATAGAGAAAAATCATGGCTCAGATGCTCATGGATGGGGCAAAGTGGTGCAAGGATCCACGTTGTCTCATCCCAAGCCTCTGCTCCCCATGTCTTCTCAGAGCAGGAACCCAACACACAAAGAAGAGCTGTTTCAGATCCCAGAATGGCAGGATTAGACCTTCCTTTGCAGAATAATTACACCTTACCCCCTTAACTGAAATAGACCTCTGAGGCTTGGAAGGGGGACATACATTTGCCAGAGGTCGCCCAATACATAGGAAGGCAAAGCCAGTGCTCAGATCACCTGACTCTCAAGCCTGTGCTCATTCCGCTTCACCCAGGCTGCTGCCTGCCTGGGGGCTGTGGCCTTCTCTGAGAGTTTCCTTGTGCAATGGCAGTGGGACAAGTGGGTCAACAGGAGAGCCATGAGGTTGCTCACATTCCTGCCCCTTTCTCCACTACTCAAGTCTGCCCTGCCCACAATGTGTATGTCTCCAGAGAATGCAATTCACCGAAATCTCTGACACCATAGTATGAATGACTTAGTGTATCCTCCTCATTCACATCTTTTTTTTTTTTTTTTTTTTTTGTGAGACAGAGTCTCACTTTGTTGCACAGGCTGGAGCGCAGTGGTGCGATCTCGGCTCACTGCAAGCTCTGCCTTCTGGGTTCACGCCATTCTCCTGCCTCAGCCTCCCGAGTAGCTGGGACTACAGGCGCCCGCCACCACGCCCGGCTAATTTTTTGTATTTTTAGTAGAGATGGGGTTTCACCATGTTAGCCAGGATGGTCTTGATCTCCTGACCTCATGATCCACCCGCCTCAGCCTCCCAAAGTGCCGGGATTAAAGGCGTGAGCCACCACGCCGGGCCCTCATTCACATCTTAAAACAGAAATCTGGAAGAGGATATTGCTTAACCTAAAGGAATGCTACATCATGGAGGAATCTCAGGCATGAACCAGTGAAGTTCTAAAGAGCAGGAATTTCACAGCATCTGTAACATCATCCTTTCTATGTTGTCTTGAAAAAATATAGATCCCTGGGAAACGTTAATGAGAAGGAAGTGGGGAGCTGTAGGTTCAGCCACAAGGGTTAGCTGGTCACACTGGCAAGGCCGACAGTAGCCAGGTCAGGACTGATGGTGGATTGGGAAACAAAAGACCTCCTTATGGTTTATGTAACGTTTATTTATTTTTTGTGTTTTGTGTTTTTCCTGTTCCTTGGCCAAAGGCAAGATTTCCAGATTTCCATTTTCTGGTGAAAAGGAGATGGCAGCGCTGGGGCTGATTACTGGATTGGTAATATGAACCCCTAGCGACGGGCCTGCTGTTTCCTCCCCGCACCCTGCTCTCTTTCACCACGGGACCCTTTCCCCTCCTCACTGGACAGAAGAGGTCCCAGTTCTACACCCATTTCCCCAAAGCGTCCAGGAGCCCAGAAATCATAGGAACCAGAAACAAGTGGAGCAGAAGGGACTCTTTATTGGAAAGTGGATGAGACAGGCAGCTCCAGGCGTGGTCATCCTGTATGGGAGGAAGAATGGACAGTGTGGGAAGGGGAAGGGCAGCAGGGACCTAGGATCAGATGGGGCCTGTAGCTCTGGGTATGGCACAGGTGCAGCAAGGACAGGCTCCATCTGTGGAAGAGAAGAGAATCAGACGTGAGAGTCAGCACATCGAAGCACTCAGACACAGTGAGGAGGCCAGATCATCCTTCTCGGTACTGGTTATAGCCTCTCAGACCCCTCAGTCTCCCAGTTTTTCTGTCACCTGCCACAACCTCCCTCCCACCAACCTGGGATGGTTCCCCACCACTCAGCCTTCTTTTGTGTCTTCAGGGGTCTCCTCTTCCTCCAGCTAGTGCTCACCTCACTGGGGAACCATACAGGCCATCCCGCAAGAGCCTTCACAGCACTTCTTGATTCCTGGGCAGTCAGTATCTTTCAAGCAGCGGTTAGGGGGATTCAACATGGCACACCGGATCAAGATATTGGGGCAGGAGCCAGGCTTAGTGGAGACGGGACCTTTGACTGGCCCTTGCCCTTTGACCCTATCTTGACCTTTAACTGAAACTTGTCCTTTAACGGGATCTTGTCCATTGAACGGAACACGGCCTTTGACAGTGTCTTGACCTTTAATAGGAACTGTTAAAAGAAGAAACGAGCCCACATTTATATCCAGTAAGCCCCTGCTTCAGCTACCATGTCTTTGTCCTGGGTCCATCCACTGCTTACCGCAGCATCCTCAAACCATGACCTGAGTAGGGAAGGTACACCTGGGGGAGCGACACTCTTGGAAGGCTCTTCCCTTTTTTGGGGAGTCTACAGGATCAGCATTCCCTTGGGTGTTTGTTTCTTCCCCCTTCCTCCACTCCAAGTCTCTTAGAAGCCATGGTCAGACTGGGGTGACAACCAGCAGTGAACAGAACACGTTGTCATTTCTTAGGAAGCACATTGGAATAGGAAAGTACCCCGAGCCACATACCAGGAGACTTGAGCCCCATCCTGGCTCTGGGAATTACCTTGGCAATTGCTCATTCATTTCTACATTTTGGTTCCCTCCTTATAAAATGGGAGTCCTCAAACGACATGATTCCTGAAGCCTTGTTGTTTCTTAACCTCCTTTTAGAGTACAGATTACTCTGGTGCTATCATGGGGCAGAGAAAGAAGGGACAGTGTCCACACCCAAGGTTTAAAATCCTGGAGTTCATTTTTTTTTTGCACATTCTGTGCAGGTATTGACATCTGAGGCCAAGGCCACATACCAACATTACTTCCACCAACAGTCCTGATCTCTCCACTGGGGTGGAAAGCATGCGGAGTCCGCCAGCCAAAGTTCTGCTTTTTTCTGGATATGATGGCAAAGGCCAGAAAGCCGAAATCTGGGCTCCAGTGCTGCCTACTGCTTCATAAGTGCTCCCTGTCCTGGCCCAGGGTGTCCCAGAGGGCCTCCCCTCAGTCCAACCCAGCCCAGCAGGCCACCTGTTCACTCACCTCCCGTGATACCTGCCTCTACAACCAGCATCCCAGCAATGAGGAACACCACCACGATCAAGAAGCTGCTGGCCCTCATGGTGTCAGGAAGGTGTTTGGCTAAGAGCTAAGGCCATACCAATCTTTATGCAGTCCAGCTTGGCCTGGCTCCAGGGGTGGGTCTGTGGTATTCACAAGGGACATTTCCTTAGCTTTATTGGGAAATATCCACCCCATTCTGGGAGGGACCTGGGGACTTTCCCAAGGATTATTCACAGGGAGAACTAATGGACATTACATCGCATCATCTCTGACTGTCCCAAGAGTTCTCCTACTTTCTCACGGAGTAGAAGTGCTGGCTCACTTGTTAGGTAACATTACAATGAAATTCTTCATGCTTTGAAATACAGTGAGGCCCAAGAAGAGAAAGGAATCACCGAAGGTTATTCAGCAAGTCACTGGTAGATCCGGTCTTGATTGTAAAATCAAGGTGTTTCCCCATTATGCTCTGGTGCTGCAAACCCCACCCAGATCTACTTTATCATTTCACCACTCCCAGCATCAAACTGGGCTTTTCCTTCCTTCTTCCCTGGTCCTGCAAAAAACTCTGTAAGACAAATTTGCCTTGAATATATAATGACTAATTATTGCACCTTGCTATTTCAGAGACGACCTTTCAGATGCATCAAAAAAGTAATTGAAAGGTGTAATTCTAGGTCTGAAGAGGGATGATGCCCTTAAAATCACAGTGGTAGGGAGAAAATAATCAGAAAAGAGTAGAAAACACAAATCATGTATACATTGGACATCTACAGTGTGTGTGTCCAGCATGCCTCCCCACTTCTTTGAACAGCACCTTGTTTCTTGTGAAGAATTGTTGTCTCTTTGAACCATCAACTTGTGAGTCTAAGGGGGACTGCTAATCATGAAAGCCTGACCCCTGACCACAGGTAGGTGTGTGTGTGTGTGTGTGTGTGTGTGTGTGTGTGTGTGTGTGGTGTGTGAGACTTGGTCTGCTCTATTAAAATCTTTTGTTTGAATGGGTAATAAAAGGAGAAAAAGGGGGTCCCTTCTTTTGGCAAAGGTGATCTATATGAACCACCGAATTCCAGAAGCAGTGATCTAAGTCTGGGGGTGGAGATCAACTGTCTGAGAAAAACAACCCTAGTACACTGAGACAAGGAGAGAAGTGATGGTGAGAGAAGATTCAGATGACACAGCCAGCCTTCCCTCCTTTACCTTGAGAGCAGTTCTTCACACACCCTTCTCATGTTTGGGTTATAAGGCAATAAATTAGCCCTCTGCTTCAGCTAGTCTGACTTACTATTCTGTCATTGCTACCAAAAGTTCTGAGTAATAGAAACGAATATCCTGAAGTTGGGTATGGTCAGGGACAGAATCTGAGTTAAGAATGCCTGATGTAAATGACGAGTTGATGAGTGCTGACGAGTTGATGGGTGCAGCACAGCAACATGGCACAAGTATACATATGTAACAAACCTGCACATTATGCACATGTACCCTAGAACTTAAAGTATAATAATAATTAAAAAAAAAGAAAGAAAAAAAAAAAGAAAGAAAGTCACTGAGTTGAGGTGGAGTTAAGGCAGGGAAGGTAACAAACTAATTATTGGACAGTAATCCAGCCAGTTAAATCCCCACCCCTTGTCTCTTTCGACTCTGACCTCATGCCCACCAAGCCTGAAATTGAGTGAGATACAAGCAAATGTCAGATTGTTGAAGTCTTTTGACTACTTCATACAAAAGCTCATTGTACAATAAGCCACACAAACAAATAAAAAGTGCAGAGAAAATACCTATACTATTTAAAGAATGACATGAAAATGAGCTGCCAGGTAAAGGAGGAGAATATTTGCTATATCTATGCTTCATGCCTCTCTTCAGTTGCTTCATTCTCCTTCCTCCCCAAAAATAACCGCTTTCTGAGATTTTGTGGTAATTAGCCCTTGCTTTCCTTTATAGTTATGCCACTTCTGTCTGTATTCTGAAATATATATTCAGTTTAGTACACTTTTCAATTTGTATGTAAATGAAATCTAAGGTGTAATGTTCATATGTCCTGCTTATGTTGCTCAACATTATATTTTTGAGAGTCATCCGTTTTGAAGCCCACACCTGTAGTTCATCATTTTCACTGCTGTACAGTATTCTATGAAAAATACAAAAAATGTTATATATTCATTCTACTGTCAATATACATTGGATATTTCTAGGTTTTAGCTATTATAGTGTTGCTATGAATATTCTTGTACATATCTTTTGGAGAACATAGGTATGCATTTATTTTGGATATATAGTTAGGAATGGAATTGCTGGATCACAGAGTACAGATCACAGAGTATAGATACATCCAGCTGTCATAAATACCGCAATCAATTTTCCAATATCATTGTACCAATTTACACTGCTATCAGCAATGTGTGAGCATTCCATTTGCTCCATAACCTTACCAATGCTTGATATGATTTGCCTTTTCATTAGCCATTCAGGTGCACATCTTGTGGGATTTCCTGTGATTTGAATTTACACTTTCCTAATAACTGGTGAAGCTGACCCCTTTTTAATATTTCTTTTTCTTTTTCTTTTTGAGATGGAATTTTGCTCTTGTCACCCAGGCTGGAGTTCAATGGCACAATCTCAGCTCACTGCAACCTCCGCCTCCCGAGTTCAAGCGATTCTCTTGCCTCAGCCTCCCAAGTAGCTGGGATTACAGGCACACGCCACCATGCCCAGCTAATTTTTGTATTTTGTAGTTTCACCGTGTTGGTCAGGCTTGTCTCAAACTCCTGACCTCAGATGATCCACCTGCCTTGGCCTCCCAAAGTGCTAGGATTACAGGCATGAGCCACCACAACCAGTACATTTTTAATATTTCTATTATCCATTTGGCTATCCTCTTTTGTGAAGTGCCAATTCAAGTATATTACCTTTTATTTATTTATTTATTTATTTAATTTCAACTTTTATTTTAGATTTGAATGGGTTGTTTATCTTTTCTTATTGATTTGTAGTAGAGAAAAAACTTTTATGCATTACTAATGAGAGTCTATATTGGTGAAACTTATTTGAAAACAGTTTGACATCAGCTAGTAAAATTGAATGTGTACACAACCTATAATTCAGCAATTGCACTCCTAAAGATTTAATTAAGGAAAATATTTCCACATGTTTACCAAGAAACATGCACAATAATGTTCACAAAAGTACTGTTTTTAACAACAACATACTGGAAACAGTCCATATTACCAGTACTAAGATACTGGATAAATATGTCATGACATATTAATGCCAGGAGGTAGTATACAACTGTGAAAATAACTGCATTACAGCCATGCACAATATGACTATAATTAAAATAATGTTGAATAAACAACACAAGTCCACAGTGACAATATTTAGAATTACACACTTGTCATAAAACTCAAAATGAAGGAAAACTGGGAAATATATTGCCTAGGCATATTTATACATGAAGCAAAGCTCAAAAAGGGATACACAAAAAATGAGAAAACTATAAACATGACATACAAGATAGTGGCTAACCCAGGAAATGAGAGAAGAAAACATTCTGGATGGGTGAGAAGGACACGGGTTGATTTAAGTTGTTGGTTATTAGTAATGTTCTAGTTCTTGGATTGATTGGGCGGGGGGGGGGGGAGAGAGAGAGAGAGAAAGAGAGAGAGAAAGCTGCAGAGCAAATCATTTATAGACTACCTTAGCTTTCAATAAACCCACATTGCTACCCTCACAGGTTGTTTCCAATATTTTGCTATTACAAACTATACCACATGTGACCTTTCTTCGCTTTCTTTCTTGTGAACCAGATTCCCAGAAGTATATTTGCTAGTACAAAGATGAAATGCATCTGAAATTTTGATAATATTGCCATATTTCCCTTGATAGGGGTTGTACCATATTGTAATCCCACCCGTAGTGGATAAAATTGCCTGTTTCCATCTAGCCTCATGAACAGACTGTGTGTCTAATTTGGGGGTTTTATTTTTAACTTTTATTTTAGGTTTAGGGGTACATGTACAGATTTGTTGTATAGGTAAATTTCATGTCATGGGGGGTTCGTGGGCAGAAGTATTTCATCACCAGGTAATCAGCATAGTACCTGATTAGTTTTTTGATCCTCACCCTCCTCCCATTCTCTACCCTCAAGTAGGCCCTAGTGGCCAATGTTCCCTTGTTTGTGTCCGTATGTACTCAATGTTCAACTTTCATTTATAAGTGAGAAAATGTGGTATTTGCTTTTCTGTTCTTGTGTTAGTTTACTTAGGATAATGGCCTCCAGCTCCATCCATGTTGCTGCAAAGAACATGATCTTGTTCTTTTTTATGACTGCATAGTATTCTATGGTGTTTTTGTACCACATTTTCTTTATCCAGTCTATCATTGATGAGCAATTAGGTTGATTCTATGTCTTGATATTGTGAATAGTGCTGTGATGCACATACGGCATGCATGTGTCTTTATGATAGAATGATTTATATTCCTTTGGGTATACAACCATTAATATAATATCTTGGGTTGAATGATAATTCTGTTTTAAGTTCTTTGAGAAATTGCCATACTGCTTTCCACCGTGGCTGAACTAATTTACATTCCCACCAGCAGTGTATAAATGTTCCCTTTTCTCTACAACCTTGATAGCTTATGTTATGTTATAATGACTGGTGTGATATGCTATCTCAGTTGCTGTTTGGGTTTTCATTTCTTTAATGATTGGTGATGTTGAGCATTTTTTCATATGTTTGTTGGCCACATGTATGTTTTCTTTTGAGAAGTTTCTGTTCATGTTCTTTGCCCACTTTTTAATGGTGTTGTCTGTTTTTTGCTTGTTAACTTGTTTAAGTTCCTTATAGATTCTGGACATTAGACCTTTGTTGGACACATAGTTTACAAATATTTTCTTCTGTTCTGTAGGTTGTCAGTTTACTGTGCTGATAGTTTCTTTTGCTGTGCAGAAGCTTTTTAGTTTAACTAGCTTCTATTTGTCAAGTTTTGTTTTTGTTGCTATTGCTTTTGGCATCTTCATCATGAAATATTTAAATGGTTCTACATCAGAATGATATTTCCTAAGTTATCTTCCAGGGTTTTATAGTCTTATGTTTTACATTTAAGTCTTTAATCCATCTTGAGTAGATTTTTGTATATGGTTTAAGGAAGGGGTACAGTTTCAGTCTTCTGCATATGGCTAGCCAGTTATTCCAGAATCATTTATTGAATAGGAAGTCCCTTCCCCCATTGTTTCTTTTTTGTTGATTTTTTTGAAGATTAGATAGTTGTAGGTTTGCAGCATTATTTCTGGGCTCTCTAATGTTCCATTGTTCTAAGTATCTGTTTTTGTACCAGTACCATGCAGTTTTGTAGCCTTGAAGTATAGTTTGCAATCAAGTAACGTGTCGCCTCCTGCTATGTTCTTTTAGCTTAGGATTGACTCGGCTATTCAGGCTCTTTTTTGGTTCCATACAAATTTTAAAATAGTTTTTTCTTTTTTTTTTTTTTTTTTTTTTTGTGAGACGGAGTCTCGCTCTGTCGCCCAGGCTGGAGTGCAGTGGCCGGATCTCAGCTCACTGCAAGCTCCGCCTCCCGGGTTCCCGCCATTCTCCTGCCTCAGCCTCCCGAGTAGCTGGGACTACAGGCGCCCACAACCGCGCCCGGCTAATTTTTTTGTATTTTTAGTAGAGACGAGGTTTCACCGTGGTCTCGATCTCCTGACCTTGTGATCCGCCCGCCTCGGCCTCCCAAAGTGCTGGGATTACAGGCGTGAGCCACCGCGCCCGGCCGTTTTTTCTATTTTTGTGAAGAATGTCATTGGTAGTTTCACAGGAATAGGATTGTATCTGTAAATTGTTTTGGGCAGTATGGCCATTTTAACAGTATTGATTCTTCCTAACCATGAGCATAGGAATGTTTTTCCATTTATTTGTGTCATCTGTTATTTCTTTGAGCAATGATTTGTAATTCTTGTTGTAGAGATGTTTCACCTCCTAGGTTAGCTATATTCCTAGGAATTTTTTTCTTATTTGGCTATTGTTAATGAGATTGCATGCCTGATTTATCTCAGCTTAGATTTGTTGGTGTATAGGAATGCTGCTGACTTTTGTGTATTAATTTTGTATCCTGAAACTTTGCTGAAGTGGTTTATCAGATCAAGGAGCTTTTAGACAGAAACTATGGGGTTTTCTAGGTATGGAATTATATTGCCTGCAAACAGGGATAGTTTAACTTCCTCTCTTCCTATTTGGAAACTTCTTATTTCTTTCTCTTTCCTGGTTCCTCTAGCTAGGACTTCCAGTGCTATGTTGAATAGGAGAGGTGAGAGAGGGAATTCTTGTCTTGTTCTGTTTTTCAAGGGAAATGCTTCCAGCTTTTGCCCATTTACTATTATCTTGGCTGTAGCGTTTTCAGAAATGACTCATTATTTTCAAGTATGTTCCTTCAATGCCTAGTTTGTTGAGGGTTTTTAACATGAAGGAACATTGAATGTTATCAAAACCTTTTCTGCATCTGTTGTGATAATCACGTTTTGGTTTTAGTTCTGCATATGTAGTGAATCACAATTATTAATTCACAAGTGTTGAACCAACCTTGCATCCCAAAGTTAAAGCTTACTTGATCATGGTGGATTCGCTTTTTGACGTGTTGTTGGATTTGATTTGCTAGTAATTTGTTAAGGAGTTTTGCATCAGTGTTTGCCAAGGACATTGGCCTGAAGGTTTTTGGTGTTGTGTCTCTGTCAGGTTTCGGTATCAGGATAATGTCTAATAGAATGAGTTGGGGAGGAGTCCCTCCTCTCCAGTTTTTTGGAATAGTTTCAGTAGGAGCGATATGAGCTCTTCTTTATACATGTTATACAATTTCCCTGTGAATTGTTTGGTCCTAAGCTTTTACTTGTTGGTAGGCTTTTGATTACTGATTCAATTTTTGAACTCTTCATTGGTCTGTCTAGGGATTCAATTTATTTCTGATTCAATCTTGAGGTTGCACAGTTCTAGAATTTTATCCATTTCCTTTAGGTTTTCTAATTTGTCCGCCGAATGTTCCAAGTAGTTTCTGAGAGTTGTTTGTATTTCTGTGGGGTTAGTGATAACATCATCTTTGTGATTTCTGGTTGTGTTTACTTGGATCTTCTCTCTTTTTCCCTTTATCCCCCTAGCTAATGATATATCAATCTTCTTTATTCTTTTAAGGAAACAGCTCCTGGATTCATTGATTTTTTGCATTTTTTTGTGTCTCAGTTTCCTTCAGTTCAGCTCTTACTTGGTTACTTCTGGTCTTCTGCTAGATTTAGTGTTGGTTTACTCTTGTTTCTCTAGTTCCTCTAGTTGTAATCTTAAGTTGTTAATTTGAGATCTTTCTAACTTTTTAATGTGGGCATTTAGTGTTATAAACTTTTCTCTTAACACTGCTTTGGATCTAGAACTAGAAATACCATTTGGCCCAGCCATCCCATTACTGGGTATATACCCAAAGGATTATAAATCATGCTGCTATAAAGACACATGCACATGTATGTTTATTGTGGCACTATTCACAATAGCAAAGACTTGGAACCAACCCAAACGTCCCTCAATGATAGACTGGATTAAGAAAATGTGGCATGTATACACCATGGAATACTATGCAGCCATAAAAAAGGATGAGTTCATGTCCTTTGTAGGGACATGGATGAAGCTGGAAACCATCATTCTCAGCAAACTATCGCAAGGACACAAAACCAAACACTGCATGTTCTCACTCATGGTGGAAATTGAACAACTACAGGAAGGGGAACATCACACACTGGGGCCTGTCATCAGGTTGGGGGAGGCGGGAGGGATAGCATTAGGAGATATACCTAATGTAAATGGCGAGTTAATGGGTGCAGCACAGCAATATGGCACATGTATACATATGTAATAAACCTGCATGTTGTGCACATGTACCCTAGAACTTAAAGTATAATAGTAAAAATAAATAAATAAAAACACTGCTTTGGCTAGTCCCACAGATTCAGTATGCTATATTTTTTTCTCGTTAGTTTCAAAGAATTTCTTGATATCTGCCTTAATTTTATTATTTACTGAGAAGTCATTAAGAAACTGGTTGTTTAATTTCCATGTAATTGCATGGTTTTGAGCAATTTTCTGTGCATTGATTTCTATTTTTATTGTGCTGTGGTCCAAGAATGTGGTTGGTATGAATGTGGTGTTTTTGAATTTGCTAAGGATTGTTTTATGTCAAATTGTGTGGTCAATTTTAGAGTATGTGGCATGTGCAAATGAGAAGAGTGTATATTAGGTTGGTTTTGGGTGGGGAGTTCTGTAGATATCTGTTAGGTCCATTTGGTTCAGTGTTGAGTTCATGTCCCAAATATCTTTGTTACTTTTCTGCCTCAGAGGTCTGTCTAATTCTGTCAGTGGAGTGTTAAAGTCTCCCACTATTATTGTGTGGTTATCTAAGTCTCTTCATAGGTCTGTAGGAGCTTGACTTAGGAATCTGGGTGCTCCTGTGCTAGATGCATACATATTTAGGATAGCTAGGTCTTCATGCTGAATTAAGCCTTTCATTCTCGAATGCCCTTCTTTGTGTGTGTGTGTGTGTGTGTGTGTGTGTGTGTGTTTTAATCTCTATTGGTTTAAAGTCTGTTCTGTCTGAAATTAGAATAGGAACACCTGCTTTTTTCTGTGTTGTGTCTGTTTGGTAGATTTTTCTGCATCCCTCTACTTTGAGCCTATAGGTGTCATTGCATGTCAGATGGACTCTTGAAGACAGCACACAGTTGGGTCTTGATTCTCTATCCAACTTGCCACTCTGTGCCTTTTAATTGGGACATTTAGCCTTTTTACATTCAAGGTTAATATAGATAGGTGTGGTTTTGATCCTGCCATTGTATTGTTACCCGGTTAATACACAATTTGATTGTGTGGTTGCTTTATAGTGTCAATGGTTTATGTACTTAAGTGTGTTTTTCTAGTGGCTGGTAATGGTCTTTCCTTTCCATATTTAGCACTCCCTTTAGGGCCTTTTGTAAGGCAGGTTTGGTGGTAATGAATTCTCTTTGCATTTCCTTCCTTGAAAAATATTGTATTTCTCCTTGTCTTATGAAGCTTAGTTTGGCTGGATATTAAATTCTCAGTTGGAATTTCTTTCTTTAAAAATGCTGAATATAGGCCCCCAATTTCTCCTGGCTTGTAGGGTTTCTGCTGACAGGTTTGTTATTAGCCTGATGGGCTTCCGTTTGTAGGTGATCTGCCTCTTCTTTCTAGCTGCCTTTAACATTTTTTGTTTTATTTTGACCTTGGAGAATCTGATGATTATGCATCTTGGGGTTGGTCATCTAGTATGATATTTTGCAGGGGTTCTCTGCATGTCCTGAATTTGAATGTTGGCCTCTCTAGTGAAGTTGGGGAAATTTTCATGGGTAATATGCTCAAATATGTTTTCCAAGTTCCTCACTTTCTCTCCCTCTCTTTTGGGAACACCAGTGAGTCACAGATTTGGTCTCTTTACATATTACCATATTTCTTGGAGATTTTCCTCATTCTTCATAATTGTTTTTTCTTTATTTTTGTCTGATTGAGTTATTTTGAAGAACCAAAATAGCTTTGAGGTCTTAAGCTCTGAGATTCCTCATCTTGGTCGATTCTGCTGTTAATACTTGCAGTTGTATTCTGAAACCTTGATGTCAGGTTTTCAGTTCTATCAGATCAGTTTTGTTCTTTCTTGAAATTGCCATTTTATCTTTATTTCCTGTATCATTTTATTGTATTCCTAAGATTTCATGGAATGGGTTTTTACTTTGTCCTGAATCTCAGTGATCTTCATTCCTATCCCTATTCTGAATTCTATTTCTGCTATTTCAGCCATTTAAACTTGGTTAAGAACCATTTCTGGAAAACTAATGTGGTCATTTGGAGGTAAAAACACACTGCCACCTTTTGAGTTGCCAGAGTTCTTGCATTGGTTCTTTCTCATCTTTGCAGGCAATGTTCCTTCAACATTTAAAGTTGCTGTCCTTTGGATGAGTTGTTTGTTTAGTTTTGTCTTGTTTGCTTTTATCTTCTTTGATGCCATTGGGTGGTTGATTTTGCTATAAGTTGAGTTCAGTCAACTGGGTTCATTTCTGTAAGATTTTAAGGCCCAAGGCTCAGTCCAGGACCCCTGGACTGCATGCTCTAACTCTGGAGTAGGGGTGGTAACAGGCCCCTGGATTTATTCTTGGGCCCTTCAAAGTTAGAAACATGCTGCTCTGGATTGCTGAGGTGTTCCCAGTCCTCTGGCTATAATATTCCAATATTCTCATTGAGGCAGTGGCAGTGGGATTCATGCTCACTCACACATTAGTATAACCTTCTATATGTTTTTATTGTCACATCATGTACCCATTAATGAGCTTTATAATAATTTTCTCTTGCATTTGCCTTTAAATCCTATAGAAAAGTGGGAAGTTACAAGTAATTCAATAATGTTGGCTTCTATATTTACCTGTGTAGTTACTTTTACCAGTGTTCTTTCTTTCTTTGTATGACTTTGAATAATGTCTAGTTTCTTTTCATTTTGGCCTGAAGAACTCCCTTTAGCATTTCTTACAGAGTAAGTCTCCTAACCACAAACTCTCACTTTTTTATACTAGGAATGTCTTAATTTCTCCTTCATTTTTGAAGGATAATTATGCTACATGTAGAATTCTTGGCTGGTAGGTTTTTTCTTTCAGCACTTTGAAAATGGTTTCTAATTGCCTTCTGACAAACATGGTTTCTGGTAAGAAATCTGAAGCTAATATCTTAAGAATCTATTGTATGTAATGAGTTACTTCTCTCTTGCTGCTTTATAGGTTCTCCCTTTGTCTTTGAGTTTCAACAATTGGATATACTATGAGTAAATGTAGGTTTCTTTAAGTTTATCCTGCTTGGAGTTCTTTGAGATTCATGGGAATATAGAGTCACATATTTCATCAAGAATGTGACTTTTGCCATTATTACTTCAAATATTTTTTCTTCCCCTTTATTTTTTTCTTTTTCTGGGACTTCCATTATGCCTATGTGGGTAAGCTTGATGATGTCCCACAGTATTCTTAGGCATATTCTTTTTTCTTCCTTTTTCCTTTGTTCTGCAGATGGGATCATTTCAACAGACATATCTTGAAGTTTACTGATACTTTGTCTTGCCTTCCCAAATATTTTGAATCTCATTAGTACATTTTTTCTTTCTCTTGTGCTTAGAGTTTCACAATGATTAGCCATTAAGCTTTTAAAACAAACTTCCTTACAAAGTTTTTCTCAAGACCAGGGAAGAAGGAAAGAAAAGCCCAGTTTGATACTGGAAGGAGTAAAATGATAGGGTAGATCTGGGTGGGGTTTGTAGGATTAGGGCGTAATGAGGAAACATCCTGGCTTTACAATCAAGACTGGATCTGCCAGTAAGTAGCTGAATGATCTTGGGTAACTCTCTTCTATTCTTGGGTCTCAGAGTGTTTCAAAACATTAAGAATTTGATTGTAATGTTGCCTGAGAAGTGAGCCAGCACTTCTTCTCTGCAAGAAAGTAGAAAAGCTCTTGGGACAATCAGTGGTGATAAGATGTAATGTAATGCCTGTCACTTCTCCCTATGAATAATTTTTGGGTAAAGATTCCAGGTCCCTCCAGAAAGGGGTGGATATTTCCTGATAGAGCTAAAGCTATGTCTTGTTCCTTGTAAGTACCAGACCCACCCCTGGAGCCAGGCCAAACTGGGACTGCGTAAAGACAGATTTGGTCTCAGCTCTTTGTCAAGCACCTTACTGACAATGTGAAAGCCAACAGCTTCTTGGTCCCAATGGTGGTCCTCATCCTTAGGACACTGGCAGTAGAGGCAGCTGCAATGGGAGATGAGTGAATAGGTGACCGATGGGACTGAGCTGGACAAGCAATAGTCTTTCTGGAGTCTCCTGGGTCAAGACAGGTGGTACTTCTGGAGCAATAGGCAGCACTGGAGCCCACACCTTCGCTTTCTGGCCTTTGCCATCATATCCAGAAAAAACATGTGAGGTCTACTGGTCAATGTCCTGTTTTCGGAGTTACATTAAAAATGCTTGAATAAACATATATCATGCTCCTAAATAGTAAGACTTTACACAGTCAGGACGTCAATAATTACACAGAAATTAAACAACTTGCTCCTGAATGAATAAAACTATAGTTTTACAATTTCAAGTCTTACATTTAGGTTTGTAATACATTTAAAATTGATGCTTGTATAAGGGGTGAAATAAGAGCCCATTTTCACTCTTCTGTATGTAGATATTCCATTTTCCCAACACTAAGTGAGAAATTTAAAAATTCTTTGAAATTGATGAAAATAGACAAAAACAACATTATTAAAGTAATTTGGGATGCAGCTAAAGCAGTGTTAAGAGGCAAGTTTATAGCACTGAAGGCCTACACCAAAAAGTTAGAAAGACCTCAAATTAACAATATAAAATTACACTGAAAGAAATTTGGAAAACAAGAGCAAACCAAATGCAAAGCTAGTAGAAGAAAAGAAATAACTAAAATAAGAAGAACTGAATAAAATTAAGATGTAAAAATTCACACAAAAGCCAACAAAACCAAAAGTTGGTTCTTTGAAAGAATAAACTACATTGATAGACCACTAGCTAGATTACCAAAGACAAAAAGAGAGAATATCCAAAGAAACACAATCAGAAATGACAAAGATGATATTAAAACTGATCCCATGAGAATAGAAAATATCCTCAAAGACTATTATAAACACATGCACATAAATTAGAGAATCTAGAGAAAATGGATAAAATTCTGGAAACAAACGACCTCCCAAGATTGAATAAGGAAGAAAGTGAAAACTGAAATAGACCAATGACGTTCTGAAATTGAATCAGTAATTTTTAAAAAAAAAAACTCTACCTACCAATGAAAGCCCTAGACCAGATGGATTCACAGCCAAATTATACCAAAAGTACAAAGAAGAGGTCCTGCCAATCCTAGTGAAACTATTCCAAAAAATCAAGGACAACTCTTCTCTATCTCTTTCTATGAAGCCAGCACCATCCTGATACCAAAATCTAGGAGAGACACGTAGAAAAAGAAAACTTCCAGCCAGTATCCCTGATGAACATATACCCAAAAATCCTCAATATAATTACTAGCAAACTGAATCCACCAGCACATCAAAAAGTTAAGTCTTGACTTAGAGCAGTGGCTCATACCTGTAATTTCAACGCTTTGGGAGGCCAAGGCACTGGTCATTGGCTGGGTGAGGGGATGGGGACTCACAGTTAGAGAGCAACCTGGGCACCATATCAAGACTCTCTGTCTACTAATTTTTTTTTTTTTTTTTTTTTTTTACTCAGCCAGACATTATCCCAGCTACTAGGGAGGCTGAGGCAGGAGAATCCCTCAGGCCCAGGGGTCAAGACTGTAGTGAGCTGTAAGCATGCCACTTCACTCCAGCATAGGAAAGGGAGTGACAGACTGAGAGCTTTTCTGTAAAAACAAACCCTTTGTGTATCTTTGTCTTCATTGTCTGCGTTTTTGGCATCATATTCAATACATCTCCATTCAGATCAATGTCATGGAGTTTTTCTTTTGCAGTAGTTGTCCCTTCTTATAGTTTCATAGTTTCAGGTCTTACATTTAGGTTTGTAATATATTTAAAATTGATGCTTGTAGAAGGGGTGAGATAAGAGTCCATTTTCACTCTTCTGTATGTAGATATTCCATTTTCCCAACACCATTTATTGAAGAGACTCCCGTTTCTTCATTGTGTGTTATTGGTACCTTTGTCAGAAATCAATTGACTGTAGATATGTGGGGTTATTCCTCATCCTATTTCATTAACCAAAATGTCTGTTATTAATGCCAATACTATGATGTTTTGGTTACTATTGCTGTGCAATATATTTTGAAATCTGGCAGTGTGATGCCTCCTGCTTTGTTCTTCTTGTTCAAGATTCTTTTTGTTATTGGGGGGCTCCTTTAGTTCCATTCACATTTTAAGATCATACTTTCTATTTTGGTAAAGAATGACATGAATTTTGATAGGGATAGCATTGCATCTGTAGATCACTTTAAGTATGAATATTTTAACACTTAATTATTTTGATTAATGAATATGGTATGTGTTTCCATATACTTGTGTCATCTTCAGTTTTTTTAATCAATGTTTTCTAGTTTTCAATATACAGATGTTTTATTTTTTGTTAAATTTACTCCTAAGTATTCATGCTTTTATAAAAGGGATTGTTTTTTAAATTTCTTTTTCAGACAGTTTTAAACATTGAACTGTGTTTTAACACACTACTGAATTTTGTAGGTTGATTTTGTATCCTGCAAGATTACTGGATTTATTTATCAGTTCCAACTGATTTTTGTAGTATTTTTGGATTTTTTTTTATATATAAGATAATGACATTAGCAAACAGAGACTATTTCACTTCATCCTTTCCTATTTGGATGCCTTTTATTTTTTCTGTTCCCTAATTTCTCTGACTAGGACTTTCAATACTATGTTGACAAGTGGTGGGAGAGTGCATTCTTGTCTTGTTCCTGATCTTGGTGGAAAAGCCTTTCACCATCTTGATTTTAGCTCTGGCTTGTCATGTATGACCTTTATTGCATTGAGGAACATTTCTTCTAGACCCGATTTCTTGCAAGGTTTTATAATAAAAAGATGTTACCTTAAGTCTATGAGTCTCCCTTAAGGTAAAATAAGTCTTTTGTAGGCAGCATAGAGTTGAGTCTTTGTTTTATCCATTCATACACTCTATGGCTTTTAACTGGATAATTTTATTCATTTACACTTAAAATAATTATTGACAGGTAAAGAGTTACTATTGCCATTTTGTTAATTGTCTTCTGGTTCAGTTGTAGATCCTTCATTCCTTTCTTCCTCTCTTGTTTTCTTCCTTTGTGGTTTGATGACTTTCTCTAGTGGTATTCTTTGGATCTTTTCTTTTTATTTATTTTACAGCTATTATAAGGTGTGTCTTGGGGTTGCTCTGATGTTTGCATAAAACATACTTATTACAGCCTATTTTAAATTGATAACAACTTTATTTTGATAACATATACAGCCTCTAGTTTTTGCTCCCTCTCTCCCCATGTTTATGTTTTTGAAGTCACAATTTATATATTTTTATAATTTGTAGCCCTCAACAAATTACAGTATCTATATTTGTTTTTAATATATTTTCCTTTTAATCTTTGTACTGGAGATATAAATTATTTGCCCACCACCATTACAGTATTAAAGTGTTTACAATTTGACAGTGTGCTTACTTTTACCAATGAGTTTTATATTTTCATTTTATTTCATGATACTTATCAGCATCCTTTTTGTTCAGCTTGAAAAATCTCTTTAGCATGTTTTGTAAGATAGGTCTTCTGGGTACTGTATTCTTGGTTGACAATCTTTTTCTTTCAGTACCTTGAATATGTCATTCGACTTCTTTTTGGCATGCCAGTTTTCTGCTGAGAAATCTGCTGTTAGTCTATGAGGGTTCCCTTATACATGATGATTGTATCTCTTTTGCTGCTTTTAACATTCCATTTTTGTCTTAAACTTTTGACAATATGATTGTAATGCTTCCTGGTTTGAGTCTCCTTGGATTCATCTTAATTGGTGCCATTTAGGCTTACTACTAGGATCAGGCTTTTTTTTTTTTTTTTTTTTTTTTCCTTTGGCTTATGAAGTTTTTGCCATCATTTCCTCAAATATGTTTTCTGTCCCCTTTTCTCCTTGCTCTACTTCTGACATGCCAATAGTGCATAGCTTTTTCCTCTTGGTAGTGTCCTGGAAGTCACTTAGGCTCCCTTCACCCTTTTTCACTCTTGTTTTGTTTGTTTGTTTGTTTTTTGGTTTTTTTTTCTGCCATAGACTGGATGATTTCCAGTGGTCTATGTTCTAATTCACTGGTTTTTCCTTCTCCTTTATTTAGTCTGCTATTGAATATCTCTATTGAATATTTCAGTTCAGTTATAGTATTCTTCAGACCTATGATTTCTGTTTGCTACTTTTTTATACTATCTCTTTGTTGAAATTCTGAGTTTCTTCTTGTATTCCTCTTCTGACCTCACTGAGCATCTTTATAATCATTATTTTTTAATTCTCTTTTGGGTAAATAATATATCCCCATTTCATTTGGGTGGGCTTCCTGATTTTGTTTGGTTTATTTATTTATTTGTGTGTTTGTTTGTTTTGTTTTGTTTTATTCTTATATATTCCCATGTTTCTTTGTCTTTCTTGACTCTTTGTGTTGATTTCTGCATATTAGATAAGACATCTACAACTTCCAGTCCTGTCAAACTGTACTTTTGTAGGAAAAGAATTCCACCAATCCACCTGCTCAGAGATTTTAAGATGCTTCTGAAATATTTGTGTTTGTTCAGACTGCTGGCTCTGTTTGGATGTCTCCACAGAGCTTAGGATGTGCCTCCTCCTTCTATCAGTACCCAGAGACTGGTAAGGTAGAAGCCTAACTCTCTAGATGTAACTGAAAGAATTGGGGTGCTGATGTGTGTTCCAGTTTCATCTATCTTCACGCTGAAGCTGAGCATGGGCATTTTGGTCCAAAACTCTTTGCAGTAAGCCAGGGAGATAATCCGTGGCAAACGCTGTGCTCATGTTCAGGCTGCACCCTCTGATCATGGGAAATGCTGTGTTCACACTGATGCTGCACCCTCTGATCATAACACCCCCTGCTATAGACAGATATCTTATGGAATGAAAGTGTTGTAAAACCACTTCTTTGTTTTCTGTAGTCTGGGGCAACTCAGGAATACAAAGCCTCATTGACTCTCAGAGCTAGGTTGTTAAAGAGATAGTCCATTTGGTGAGAGCTATAAAAATTGCAGTACTCAGTCCATAGCCAAACTCCTTCCAGGAAGAATGAGTAAGCCTAGATTTATCATTGGGCAAGCTGGACGGAAGGCTCAAGAAGTGCCAAACCCTTGCTCTGGCTGTCAGAGGGCTCTTGTTTGTTTACCCCATTAACTCCCAAATGCAAGTTCATTAATAGCGAGGCCATCACTTAGCCACTGGAAGTGTGTGCTGTAAGCCCTTTCTGGAGAGAAAATAAGAGCTGCACATTCTTGCTCCTTTTCTGTACTTCTTCAAGGGGGAGTAGCACCTGGAATTTGTTGCACTCCCATTTAAAACCAACTTTTTTTGTCCTATGATTTAGAAAGACTAGAATATGCTTGTCCCCCTGTTCACAGAGCTAAGAAGTTTAAGCTATCTGTTTTGGAGCAATTGATACATGGTATAAACACCTTATGGGGAAAAACGGGACAGGGTTTTTCTATACCTCTTCTCCTTACTGTTCCTGGGTGATGTAACCCCTGGATGTGCTGGCATGCCCATATAAAACTGTCACTTTTTTTACTGTGGTTTGAAGAGACAAACATTCCAGTCTCCTCTACTCCCAGAACTAGGAGGGTTAGCATATAGTCCCTTAGGCGGAAATTGTAAAAGTTGGGGCACTTGATGGGCGACCAAATTCCTTCCAGGTGGAATTAATAGACTTAATTATCACCTGGAGTGTGCTGGCGATGAAAGCTTGAAAAGTGCCTGCCTACTTCTTAGGTTAATACTTGTCTGCCTCTTTAACTCGCCAGTGCAAGTTAGTTAGAAGCCAGGCCACTAAGTAACCACTGAAAGAGTGTGTCATAAACCCCTTCCAAGGAAAAAAGAAAAAGAAGCTACATTTTTATTGTTGTTTGCCTTTTTTCTTCCTTCCTTTCTTTCTTATTTGTTTTATTTGATAAATTCTGCCTTTGACATTCTTAATTGTATCTTTTTATTTTATTCATTGCATTTTTCAGGTCCAGTATTCTATTTGATCCTCAAAAATTATATTGAGTCTCTCTGTTAACATTTTCTGATACACTTCTGAATTGATTCTGTATTAGTCTGTTCTCACACTGCTATAAAGGACAGCCACTGGCTGGGTAATTTATAAAGGAAAGCGACTTAATTGACTCATGGCTGGGGAGGCCTCAGGAAACTTACAAATGTATTTTCTCTTATTGAGCGAGACAGAGAGTATCCCTATATGAGTTTCTCCACCAGCAATAATTTATTTTACAAGATCACCTTTAATTGTCCTGACCCTTTTTTCTATCCATATTTTAATCACAGGCTGCATCCTCAGCTTCTCCACACTAGATAATACTTTGTCCTCCCAGCCCAGTGCTTAGTGATTTTAAGGGCACACATTCCTCAACAATACCAGTCCCACAGCCTTTTTCTCTCCAATCACAACAGAGCACACCACTGCTGCCTCCAGGCATGGTGACACCACGTCTGCCCACCAACATTGACAAATTGGACACCTCTTCCACTTGCCTCCCTGGAAGTAGATACCCAGTCACTGATGCCACTGCTACCAGAGTAAACACTCACTTCCTGCCATCTCCATATCTGCTTGTTTCTGTATCCCAGTTCTCAGTCCATCACAGAGTGTGTTCCTCTGACTGCATGAACCAGTGTACGTACACATGTGCGGGCTTCCAAGAAGGCAGGGAAGTAGGCATGTGGACTTTGCAGCTTCTGGGAATGGTGCTTGTATGCTTAGAAACCGAGACATGAAGTTGTCCACATGACCATTCTCATCTCATTGTGAGCACCAGAGCAGCTACTGTGTCCTGCTCTCCTCCACTCTGTGTTCTAGCCCCAGCTTGTGGCCTACAGTTTACCCAACTGTAAAAGCAAAGTGGAGATTGGAGACAATAGACTCTCTAGGGTTTTTTGTCTGGATTCTCTAAACTACTACTGCCTTGTACTATCTCTGAGTGTAATGGTGAGGTGAGATCAAGAACGATGGGAAAGATGAGAAGTTTGGGGCTGCATGATAATACTGAAGTTACCCAGAGGTGGTGACTCAGAATTTGCATTGCAGACAGAAAACACATGGTTATTCAGGGACAGCCTTGCTGCAACCATGCTCCTCCTAGAGACAGTTTCACTAGCAAAGGAGTTTTTGCTGAGATTAAAAACTCTACTATCCTTTGGGAGGCCGAGGTGGGCAGATCACAAGGTCAGGAGATCGAGACCACGGTGAAACCCCGTCTCTACTAAAAATATAAAAAATTAGCCGGGCGAGGTGGTGGGTGCCTGTAGTCCCAGCTACTCAGGAGGCTGAGGCAGGAGAATGGCGTGAACCCGGGAGGCGGAGCTTGCAGTGAGCCGAGATCGCGCCACTGCACTCTAGCCTGGGTGAGAGGGAGACTCCGTCTCAAAAAAAACACACACACACACACACACAAAACTCTGCTATCATATTTGCAAACTCTATGTGCTCCACGGGGGTTGAGTAGAGAGAATCACTAATGACAATTTTGGGACAGTCTTCTTAGGCTCTCCTTGTCCAGTACATGTTGGGATGGAGAGACTAGGTTCTAGCCAGCCATGTGTGTTTGTCTCCTGGAGCCCAGAATCACAAGGATAATGTACAAGCATCATGTGCTTCTTGGCTTATAATAGATCCCTAAGCCACAACCTTCTGTTGAATTTGAAGTTCGAAGTCCTCTTTGAAATAATCTAAACAAACACCCTCACCATGAAGACGGGAAAACTGGAGTCCAGGAGAGCCATCAAGCTTACTCTAGAAGTCAGGAGCAGAGTTGGGGCTGGGAACTACCTGTTCTAATATGTCATTTCTCTTTGCTAGGATGTTGACCAAGGAAGGAAGATTCAGTAGCCTTTCAAGAAAGACTTGTGATGAATTCATTCTGCCAAGACAGAAAGCAAAGTAACAGCAGGAATCAGAGTAATGGGATGACCGAGCCAAGGTGTTCAATCAAAGAAAAACATAGATTTGGGGACACCATGAAGATGAAAGGAATGTGATTATAAAGTGACATGCTGGCCAGGCATGGTGGCTCATGCCTGTAATCCCAGCACTTTGGGGGGTCGAGGCAGGTGGATCACCTGAGGTGAGGAGTTCGAGACCAGCCTAACCAATATAGTGAAACCCCGTCTCTACTAAAAATACAAAATCTAGCCGGACATGGTGGCATGTGCCTGTTGTCCAAGCTACTTGGGATGCTGAGACAGGAGAATTGCTTTAACCTGGGAGGTGGAAGTTGCATTGAGCTGAGATCACGCCACTGCACTCCAGCCTGGGCAACAGAGTGAGACTCTGTCTCAAAAAAGGTAAAAATAAAAATAAAAAATAAAGTGACATGCCACAAAATGTCAAGTCTGCCAGCATCAACGTCTTCTACATCACCTTGGCATCCTCACTTACAGTGATTCCACTGCACAAATTTTCTGCTCCTCTATTGCAAATTCACTCTTCACCTGGCAGAGACCTTAGCTTAGATCCCTGAAATCTTTCTCATAGTAAGAAAAGACTTAAGAGATCAAGCTATTCATTTCACAATAACTGAGACATAGACCACTGGCAAATGAAATTTGCCCAAAATCAGTAGTAAGAAGAACATTCCATAGGAACAAAAAAAATGACTTGTGTGTTTGTTTTAAATAACATTTATTTAATTTTGGTTGAAGTTGTATTTATTTTCATACATCTATTATCTACTTACATTACTTTTTCCATAAATCATGTATACATGGTCCATACTCATTTTTCTATTGGATCATCGGTGTTCTTTTGTGTTATAAAAGTTCTTTCAATATAATATAGAATATATTTATTCCCATCACGTGATTGTACTCATATTTTTGAATTTCTAATTGTTTATATTACTATATGTTAGATTTTTCCCAACAAAAGTTTTTTATTTGCATGTGGTTAACAATATGAATTTGATATGCAAAGTCATTCCCATATCAACATTCTACAAAACTCCACTCATGTGTTCTTTGAATACTTTTATAGTTCAATCCTTATATTTAAATTCTTGACCATCTGAAACATACTTTGAGATAATGTGTAAGATACGAATCCAGTATTTCCCCTGAATTGCTGGTAATCTGTCTTAATATCATTTACTGTCTTATCTAATATTTCTTGGATAATGTATGATTCTGCCTTTATTGTTTGCTAGATTTTTGAAGGCATCAAGTTTATTTTTTTCCCATTGATATGTGTGTGTATTTCCTTCAATAATACCATATGTTCTAATTACATTGACATATTGTTATGACAAAATTGGTAGCATTAAAATGTGTCATGGGCAACTCCCTTTTTCATGACAATTTACCCTCAATATATTTCCGGAAATTCTCAAATGCTACTTTATCAGGTGGTACGTTCAGTTTCCTTAATCATTAGATTTTCTGCCATGGAGCTGCCAACCTCGTTTTCATGGTTTACCACTAAAATTCCCATTGTTTTCAAGAGCACCATTAGTCTAGACATTCCTCACACTCTGTTCCAAGATAATAGTCAGTTCCTTTGGGATGATTTTGGAGCCCTCAGTTCTTATAGCCCGTCTTTCACCATTGGAAAATCAGTGAGATTTTTCTGTGGAGCTTTTTTTGGAAATAGTGGCCCACTTCTCTCAGGGTGACAGCCTTGTTTTACCAACATGGTTCTGGGCATAAGCAGTGGTCTCTGAGGTTGTTGGCATGCATTCCCTAACTTGAAAACTCTATCCTACTAATTAGCTGTGCCAGGGGGAATGGGGTCACAATATTCTTTACCTCCAATGCCTGGGGTACACCCTCTACAATGCAAGTGGTGTTGGGTGGAAGAATGGAGCCTCGCACCTCTTGGTCACACACACCTGCAATACAACCTCTACAACATCACCTGGGAGGGAAGTTAAGAGATGCTTGCAGCCTTTTCTTCTTGGAGAGACATGATAGTCCTTGACAAGGAGGTGGGAGAAAAAGGATTTTCCCTGTTCTTGGCTATACATGCCCCAAGTGCAGCTTCCCTCATGCTGAGCTAGGAGGTGGAAAGTACAGAGTGGGTTATGGCTCAAATGGCATGGACACTCTGTGTTCTTTCAAGGTGTAGTAGAGTTTTAAAAATAAATGCGGCCGGGCACGGTGGCTCAAGCCTGTAATCCCAGCACTTTGAGAGGCCGAGACGGGTGGATCACGAGGTCAGGAGATCGAGACCATCCTGGCTAACACGGTAAAACCCCGTCTCTACTAAAAAACACAAAAAACTAGCTGGGCGAGGTGGCGGGCACCTGTAGTCCCAGCTACTCGGGAGGCTGAGGCAGGAGAATGGTGTAAACCCGGGAGGCGGAGCTTGCAGTGAGCTGAGATCCAGCCACTGCACTCCAGCCGGGGCGACAGAGCAAGACTCCGTCTCAAAAAATAAATAAATAAATAAATAAATAAATAAATAAATAAATAAATAAATGTATGCATGTAGGACAATTCCCAGATGGTTGTTTGGTTAAAGAGTATCTCCACAGATCTCCTCACACTGCTATTGCAGAGCAGAAGTCACTGGGTCACTCGATTATTAGTATTGTCTACTGGAAATTTGGTAAGAGACTAGATTTTATGTGGTCTTCCCAAAACAAGAAATCTATGTCGGATGATGAATATGTTAATTGACTTGACTGTAGTCATTAACTATGTATATGCATATCAAAATATCATGTTTTATACCTTAAATGTGTACAATAAAAATAAAATCTTTAAAAAAAATTTAAAATAACTTTCACCAGCTGTGATTATTGATTTGGAGTAATTCATGGAGCTCTCCACACATCTATTCCCTAACAAGAGTCACCCAGTCATTCACTTCTTAATTACAAAGAAGTCAGACTTGGCTCAGTTAAAATTAAATGGATCACAAAACCATTAAGGAACCTATAAATCCAAGTTATAAGAAAAGGAAAAAGCAAACAAGGTTATGAATGCAGAATCACAGTCAAAATCAGCCAGATACTGGCCTCAGTGGAGCTCACTGGTGACACCTGAAAGCAGGTGGCGGTTACATGTCTCACAGCCAATGTCTCTATCATCATTTCCCTTTCTCTTCTGAAAAGTCAAATACAGCTGACATTGCTATAACTGTCCCAGGAATAAATGTTCACATCCTACTATCACTAGCTCCCAAGTCCAGTTTCGAGTTTGTGCATCAGATGACATTAACCCAGCATGTGCTCATATGAGGTTGTCTCTCAGTGGAGGCAGAGAAAACAAGCATCCAGATTTTCCCACTCTGTTATAAAGAGTGGCACAGCCTCTGGCTTCCAGGGCTTATATGGTGGTTAATTTCCCCAAAATAGGAATTAAATTATTACACTTAGAAGCCAAGAATGAAAATTGTTTACAATAGCCACCTTCAGTACATCTTGGGTCCCAGGGAAAGAAAAACTTTGTGTTTTCCTTCCACAGATTTTGTTGTAGCAAAATCTGTTGTTGGGGCATCTGTGCTACCAAGCTGATACAGGACTTTGGACAGTCTCTGTCCATTTCTGAAGCTGACATTACCTTCTGGGAAAAAAAAAAAAACCAACAGAAAAATAAAGGATTTGGGATTCGTGGGGCCCTCTGAGCATTCCTGACTATGTTACTTCTTGATTGTACAGATACTGATGGCCCCATTTGGGCAACCTTGGCTTCTTTGTTGGGGAGAAATGAAAAAAAAGGAAACAAAAATAAAGATTTCCATTTTTTAAAAAAATGGTAGAAATTGCCCAGAAAAGGCAGCTGCAATGTTCAGTGTGACTTATAAGTAGAGAAGTCAGAAAGTGTGGTTTTGGGCACAACTCAACTGACACCACCCTCTTTCACTGGAGACCTAGAGACCTCGGCACTACAAAGCTTTTCGGTGATAAGGAGCCCAGATAGCATCTCTCCAGGCTCTGGGTACATTTCAGGGGTAGAGCAGTGAGCATCACTGACGACCTCAGGCACACTAGAGCCACTTGCAGACTCTGTTCTAGCCAGCCATCTGTATCTGATCCCAGGATTGCAGAGTACCTAGGGGCCAGGACAGGCTCCAGGTTCTTTCCAGCTTGTAACAGATGCCCTGAGCCACAACTTCCCACTGAATTTAGAATGAAATCCCTAGAAAACTGCCCTCCTCATATAAATGAGAAAATTATTTTGGAGTCAAGAACAGAGCTTGGAATTGAAATGATCTGTTATGATTTCAAATAATTTTTCTTTCCACAGGATGTAGACCAAGACAGGAGGATACAGAGGTCTTTCACAAAAGATATTCATCGATCAGCTTAGGTTGTCCCTGGTTGAAAGAGTTACAGTAGGAATGCCAGACCAATAAGACAATCCAAGCCCCAATGTGGAAAATTAAAGTAAATGTATTAATTGCAGCATTGTTTGTAACTGCAAAGTATTGAAAACAGCCAACACGCCTATACAGTGGAGAGTTGTTGAGTAAATGGTGTTAATAGTACATCTATGCAACAAAGTATTATGCAGCTGTTCAGAGGAACGGTGAAGATGGCTACAAACTGAGGTATGATTTCCAGATACATTATAAAGTGACAGTGTCTTGTAATAAATAATGCAAAAGAAGAAAATGTTCATTTATCTACACAATGCAGGAAAAAAGAAACACACAAAGGAAAAACCAAGAGACCATGAAAGTGATCACCTAGGGTGTCAGGAATGGTGTAGAAAAGAGAGAGAGAATGGAGATGGATACCTGATTCTTCTCTGAATA
Source organism: Theropithecus gelada (assembly GCF_003255815.1). Lineage (NCBI taxonomy): Eukaryota > Metazoa > Chordata > Mammalia > Primates > Cercopithecidae > Theropithecus > Theropithecus gelada. Next base: position 57,505,453 of record NC_037678.1, read on the forward strand.
TACCTTTATGCATAGAGCTGACTCTGGAACTACGTTGGAAGTTTCACATACCCAAACAGATAATTAAGTGAATACATTCCATGGATCAGGGGAAAATTTATAAGTGAGCACAAACTGTTTATATGTTTTAAAAAACAAAAACAAACAGAAGGTTGGAGACAGAGCAAGGTGGCCAAATAGAAGCCTCCATGATCATCCTCCCTATAGGAACACCAAATATAACAACTACTTACACAAAAAGAATACCTTCATAAAAAACAAATAAACAAACAAAAAACAGAAAATCGGGTGAGTAATCTCAATACCTGGATCTAACTTCATATCGCCGAAGGAGACACTGAAGAGGGTATGAAAGAGTCTTGAATTGCTGACGCCACCCCCTCCCCATCCCACGGCAGAAGCTGCATGGCACAGAGAGAAAATACGTGCACTGGGAGAGGGAGAGCTCAGTGATTGTGGGATTCTGCATTGGAACTCAGTGCTGTCAACACCAGAAATAATTCAGTCGATGCCCACAGAGGGAGCATTTAGATGACCCTTAGCCAGAGGACAATCACCCATTCCAGCAGTTGGAACATGAGTTTTGGCAAGCCTTGCCACTGCAGATTGAAATGCTATGGGCAACTAAATAAACTTGAAAGGCAGTCTAGGCCACAAGGACTACAACTCCTAGACAAATCCTAGTGCTGTGCTGAGTTCAGAGGCCAGTGGACATGGGGTGCATGCAATCTAGAGAGACACTGGCCTGGGCAGCTGAGGGAGTGCTTGCATCACCCTCCCTCAACCCCAGGCAGTGCAGCACATGGCTCTGAAAGAGACCCCTTTCTTCTGCTTGACAAGAGGAGAGGGACGAGTAAAGAGGACTTTGTCTTGCAACTTGGGTGCCAGCTCAGCCACAGTAGTATAGGGCACCAGGCAGAGGTTGTGAGGCCCCTGTGGCAGGCCTTAGCTCCTGTATGATATACAAAATCAATGTACAAAAGTAAATAGCATTTCTATATGCCAACAATGTCCAACCTGAGTGCCAAACTAAGAATGCAATCCCATTCACAATTGCCACAAAAATAAAATAAAATACCTAGGAATACAACTAACCAGAAAGGTTACATCTCTAAAACATCTCTACTACAATTACGGCAAACACTGTTGAAAGAAATCAGAGGTTACACAAACAGATGGAAAAACATTTCATACTCACGGATAGAAAGAATCAATATTGTTAAAATGGCCATAATGCCCAAAGCAATTTACAGATTCAATGCTATGTCTATGAAACTACTGTGATGGTTAATACCTAGTGTCAACTTGATTGGATTGAAGGATGCAAAGTATTGATCCTGGGTGTATCTTTGAGGGTGTTGCCAAGGGAGATTAACACTTAAGTCAGTGGGCTAGGAAAGGCAGACCCACCCTTAATCTGGGTGGGCACCATCTAATCAGCTGCCGGTGTGACTATAATATAAAGCAGGCAGAAAAAATGTGAAAAGACTAGACTGGCCTAGCAACCCAGCCTACATCTTTCTCTCATGCTGGATGCTTCCTGCCTTTGAACATCAGACTCCAAGTTCTTCAGTTTTGGGACTTGGACTGGCTCTCCTTTCTCCTTAGCTCGCAGATGGCCTATTGTGAGACCCTGCAGTCACATGAGTTAATGATTAATAAAATATATATATATACATATCCTATTAGTTCTGTCCCTCTACAGAACTCTGACTAATACAGATTTTGGTACCAAGAGTGGTTCTAGAGGAACAGAATATTAAAAATGGAGTTCTTTCATTGGTTTGGGGTTTCTGGAGTTGGCTACTTAATATGATTAGACCAAAAAATGCTAAGGACTCTAGTTTTAATAGTAGTATGGAGAGCACTGATAGTCCTTGGCATTAACTGTTTAGAGAGTTATGCAAAATAAACTCATTTGACACTCCTGATTGACTGCTTGTGAGAGGCAAGGAGTTTAGTGACTCTATACGTAATACCTTTGACCATATGTAAAGAACCAAGGAACATAATGAAGGTGATTTGTTACTCCTAAGTTCAGTGGACAAAGTGATGAAAGAAAATGATGAACTCAGGGATTCTATCTCCCAGCTTCAGAAGCAGATACTGAATACCAAATCTGTTAAGATTGCCCTGAGTGAGAGTCTTATCTCCTTTAGAGAAAGAGCTGAAATTGTGGAAAAACAGACACAAGCTCTTATCATGCGAGTGGCTGACCTGCAACAAAAGGTGCATGCACAGCCTCGCCAGGTGTCATTGATTGGAAAAGAATGGGACCCTGCAACTTGGAATGGGGACATGTGGGAGGACCCTGATGAAGCTGGGAGTTTACAAACACTGAGTTTGTAAACTCTGATGAACTTTTTTGCCAGAAGAAACAGCTTCCTCATCCCCAGTAGTGGCAACATCACATCCCCGACCCATGCTGCCATCAGCCTTTCCACCTTTGTCTGGGGAGATTAACCCTGTGCTGCCTCATGCAACAGTGATGGCCTCCCCTGAGGCAGTTGCCAGGCAAGATAATGTTGAGTCTCCTCAGGAGCCACTCCCAATACCCTTGTTTGCTTCTAGAACTATAAATAGACTAAAGTCCCAGCAGGCCCCTAGAGGCGAGGTTGAGATGATCCATGAGGAGATGCACTACACTCGAAAAGAATTGCTTGAGTTTTCTCATTTATATGAGCGGAAATCTGGAGAACAGGCATGGACATGGATATTAGGGGTGTGGGATAATGGTGGAAGGAACACAGAGTTGGATCAGGCTGAATTTATTTATTTAGGCCCACTAAGTAGGGACTCTGCATTTAATGTTGCAGCTCAGGGAGTTTTAAAAGGTTCTAATAGTTTATTTGCTTGTTTAGCTGAAATATGGATTAAAAGATGGCCCACTGTGAGTGAGCTGGAAATGCCTGATCTCCCTTGGCTTAATGTAGAGGAAGGGATCCAAAGGCTTAGGGAGATTGGGATGATGGAGTGAATTAGTCACTTTAAACCTACTCATACCAGCTGGGAGGGTCCAGAAGTTACACCCTTGACCAATGCCTTGTGAAATAGATTTGTGAGGGCAGCACCTGCATCTTTGAAGAGCCCTGTAATTGCTCTTTTCTATATGTCAGATCTAACAGTGGGAACTGCAGTCACTCAACTACAAAATTTAAATACAACGGGAATAATTGAAGCCCAAGGTGGCAGGAACCAAGTGGCAGCACTCAACTGTCAAAGGCAAGGTGGGTGTAGCTACCATAATGGACAGCAGAAGCAAAGCATTAATCAGTCTGACTCATGTAGAGCTCTGGCACTGGCTAATTAATCATAGTGTTCCTAAAAAGTGAAATTGATAGGAGGCCTACTGCATTGCTATTTAATTTATACAAACATAAAACTTCTAGGTTGAATGGACAAAAGACTAATTTGAATTATAAAAGCAGAGAATCATGGCCCCTCAATCAATTTCCAGACTTGAACCAGTTTACAGACCCAGAACCCCTTGAATGAAGGGGAGGCCAGGTCCCCTTGAGGAAAGACCCCACTACCCTACTGCCAATTTATGCAGTGAATCTTTCTCCCATTCTTTCCGAAGGAGAGCTTCAGTCTTTTACCAGGGTAACTATGCACTGGGGAAAGGGAAATTATCAGACATTTCAGGGACTACTGGACGCTGGCTCTGAGCTAACATTGATTCCAGGGGACCCAAAACATCACTGTGGTCCTCCAGGACCAAAAGTAAGGGCTTATGGAGATCAGGTAATTAATGGAGTTTTAGCTGAGGTCCAACTTATAGTGGGTCCAGTGGGTCCCGGGACTCATCCTGTGGTCATTTCCCCAGTGCCAGAATGCATAATTGGCATAGCCATACTTAACAGCTGGCAGAATCCCCACATTGGCTCCCTGACTGGTAGGGTGAGGGCTATTATGGTGGGAAAGGCCAATGGAAGCTATTAGAGCTACCTAGAAAAATAGTAAATCAAAAACAATATCACATCCCTGGAGGGATTACAGAGATTAGCGCCACCATCAAGGACTCGAAAGACGCAGGAGTGGTGATTCCCTCTACGTCCCCAGTCAACTCTCCCATTTGGCCTGTGCAGAAGACAGATGGATCTTAAAGAATGACAGTGGATTATCATAAGCTTAACCAAGTGGTGACTCCAATTGCAGCTGCTGTACCAGATGTGGTTTCATTGCTTGAGTAAATTAACACATCTCCTGGTACCTGGTGTACAGCCATTGACTTGGCAAATGTCTTTTCCTCCCTTCCTGTCCATAAGGCCCACCAGAAGCAATTTGCCTTCAGCTGGCAAGGCCAGCAATATACCTTTACTGTCCTACCTCAAGGATATATTAACTCTCTGGCTTTGTGTCATAAAACAGCAAAAAGACACACAGCTGGGAGGTAACCACAAGATTGCACTAGAAAGAGAGGAAGGAATGACGATGATGATTATTGATTGATTGATAGATAAATAGATAGAACACCTGCTTCAGAGAGCTTTTTCCTCAGTATTTCTCTCTTCCACAACAGGTACCAATTTTCCTGTGTGCACTCATAAACCCACTTCTCGCCATTACTGATAGCTATGTTCTAAGCCACCAAGTGAGTAGGTACATCACACACTTTTACAGGAGTGCAGAGAGGTAGAATGGTTATTTAGCCTAGGGGTCACATTCCAAAACGACCTAGTTAGACTTTTACTTTTATCAACAAATAAAGTTTTGGCAGAGTCACGGTGACGTAAAGACAGGAGTCAAAGGAGCAAACACTAATAATGCAACTGAAACTTACTTCTCTGTAGTTCATAATGCATTTATATTTCCTATGAATCTATAAATTATCTTGCTGATAGCACAGTATCTTGCTTTGTCTTTGTGTGTGTTTCAACGTCGATGTGGTACCCCAAATGCACCCATATGTGAACATCGCTGGGAGGAGTGGGTTTCAATTGTTCTGGATACACACTGGGACGAGGGGAGTTGGTCAGACCTGATGCAAGCCTGGGGAAAGACAATGCCCTCCTATTGCCTCAAAATCCGCTGGATAAAGTCAGAATGAGGAAGAGCCAGGGTATCCCTGCAACACCCTGAAGAGAGGCAGTCCATGAGAGCTCTCATAAATTATACCGCACAAATTGTTTCACATTGTCTCTTCCTGGAAGTGAAAGGAAACAGCTGATGGTTCCGGGTCAAGTTGAGGCACCTCTGACCTCCAGCCCCCAGAGCCACAGCGCCGCCTGCTGGTGGAGCCCCACCAGAACTGACATAGACGGGTCCAGCCTCCAGGTGCACCCACACCCTTTTCTTGCACCACGAAGCTGAGCAGCCTCTCTCTACTCCCTGTGACCATCCTCCTTCGCCTCCGCGTGGTTCAGCCTGGAATCCTGAAGAGTCTGAGTGAGTGAGGCATGGCAATCCTGGGTGTGGTTGGGGTTAGGGAACATTTCCTCTGAGGAATCCATGGAAAGAGCTGGCCCTGATGCTTGGAAGTGACTTATGGTTGCCCTTGACTCACCCTGTGGCATTTTTCTCCAGCTGCACAGAAACCTGGATATTGCCCAGAGTTTACTCTGTCCTGCCCTTTCACCCTCTTACCTGTGCACTGGCATGATAAAGCCTGCTTGGGGGTCAAGAAGTGTTGCTTCTTCAATGGTCAACATCAGTGTATGGAGACCTGGTGGACTTTGGATTGAGGTGAGGAGCCCCAGATCTGCCCTTCTCGGTTGCCCCTGAAACCTTCCTGCAGAAGCATTCATCTTAGAAGGAGTTGAGAACTGCCCATGCCCCTGGAAATCGTTGAGATCAGAGCTTTCGAATTGGGTTGGCCCACAGATCTGCCTCTGAATAGTGAAGGGGGTGGCTCAATAGACATCCTTGCTCAGAATATGCACTGTCCATTTCACATAAGGAGCACTACCCTTCTCTGTATGAAGGGGGCATTTGGACAAGATAATCCCTAAGCTGCTCAAGGGTTATTGAATTTTTATTGTTATTATTTTAATTTTTCATGGTACCTTTCACAGCACTTTTCTCTTCATATTTAAATTGTAAGGTAAGGGATTATAAATTCATCATTCCTTAGGATGGCTTGCCTAGAGTCCCTGATCCCCAGTCCCTGATTCTGGGGCAGCATATCTCAGTTTTCTTTGAAGGAGAGTATTTAGCAGGTTTCTGCCACAGTGCCTCGGGACACAAAATCATGTCCCCTGCAATGCCATGTCTCCTGGCATTGACAAAGTAGAAGCCAGGCTGAACCTTCCCTGAACCTTTGCACCTTCCTACATCCCTGATTCTCTCTTCTCTCTCAAGGTGGAAACTCCTTAACCAAGCCTGAGGAGACACCGGTGCTACAGGCTCAGATTTGGATAACTGGTCTCCAATTTGCCCATGATGTTCCCAGGCCCAAGTCGTCCTTTTAGAGTTAAATGCTTGTTAATATGACAAGAAGACAAAGAGATAAAACATTGTATATTTAAAACCACAGAAAAATCTATAAGACTACTGAATTTTCTCTCTCTCTCTCTCTCTCTCTCTCTCTCTCTCTCTTTCCATCCTTTTGGCTTTTTCCCTTAGGATCTGAAAAAAGGATGTGATTACTATTTCACATTTAGTTAAGGACCACAAAGGTAGTAGAAGTCTGGACAAGTCTTCCAAAATTTTATTTGTAACTATTATAAACAAATGTTGAAAAGTCAATTATTCCCTAGCATGCTTTAAGTTGACATCTAACACTTTTATCATAATTGCATAATAGTTACAGGGAATAAACCTTTAAGAATGTGATGAATATTGTCATTTCATTTAAAAAGCATACCTTAATCTTTGTAATGTTTCTAATGGAATTTAATCATCTTGACTTGATAGTCATAACTATTAAGGAAAAGAAAAAGCATGCTCTTTTCTCCCTTCTTCTTGCTCTTCTTCTCCCTTTTTTAATCATTTCCTGAACTATTCAAACCAAAACTATGGGTGAGTAGGTTTGTTTAGGACTCACTCTGAAAAGCAGATGTCTAGACAGGATTAGACAATCAAGAGTGTATGTCAGGGAAAATGCCTGTGAGGGGCAAAGGGAGGCAGCCAAAATGGCAAGGACAGCATGAGACCATGATGCAGGGCTGCCTGCTCTGAGGGAGGAGAGAAGGAAGGAGTAAGAGTCTCAGAATGAAGTACAACATTAGTAAAGTGCCAGCCAGGCTTAAAGACAAGGCTTGAACTGAAGTCACCTATCAGAAGAGACCCAGGTCTCAGAATGGGCCTGCCTTAGTGTTCGGGCCGCACTCAGTTGTTGACTGGGAATAAACTGAGGGAAGCGTCCATGACTTCTGCACAGACATAGTGGCAGATGCAGAGGACAGTAGCTGGGGGCATCCATCAGTTACACACCCTGAAGCAGCAGGAGATCTGAGCAGTGCATTTCCATGCTCACAACTGTCCTCTACCTTGTGCTGCACAGTTACTTCTCCAGGTATGGTGATGAAGGCTGGTTATCCCAGCTACTTGGGAGGCTGAGGTGAGAGAATCTCTTGAGCCAGGAAGACAGAGGTTGCAGTGAGAGGAGACTGCACCACTGCACTCCAGCATGGGCAACAGAGCCAGACCCTGTCAAAAGAAAGAAAGAAAGAAAGAAAGAGAAAGAAAGAAGGAAGGAAGGAAGGAAGGAAGGAAGGAAGGAAGGAAGGAAGGAAGGAAGGAAGGAAGGAAAGAAGAAAAGAAGGAAGGAAAGAAGGAAGGAAGGAAGAGAGAGAGAAAGAAAAGAAAAGAAAGAAAAGAAAGCTGCTTAATGTCAGCTTCTTGAGTGTTTCATCTTGGCTGTCAGTATCTAATCCATCATAGATGCTTCCCAATGGGTGTTAATATGTAATACACAAATCTTCACAGTAAGTGTCCGCTCACATGTCGGTCCACTTGCCCTACCACAGACATCCTTGCTACTGATTTTCTAGTCCTTTGCCTCTCAAGCTCCTTTTTAAAAAACTGGGTTTTAATATTATTTAGGTATTTAATATTATTTATGTATAACAAAGCCAACATATCAGGAGATGACTGCCATTTAAAAGAGAGTTTGTTATACTCACATATCTCAAAGGAGAGTCACACCTTGCCATGGGAAGGGTAGGGCAGGGGGGCACATAGGAAGCACCTTTTTCCATCAAGAGATAGAGAGAGTGAGGGAGAAATGTGAGCAAACCCTTTTTGTGGTTCCTGAAAGAAGGAGCAGGTGAGGCAGGGTAAGTGTCTCAAGATTGGCCAGTTTGAATAATTTCAGTGGTCTCTGAGGCAAAGGTGCTGTCCCTAGCTGTCTCTCAGTCAGTACCATGATGTTTCCTATGGCCCCAAACCCTAGTAGACCAAGGGTCTAGCTTATCTCAGCAGAACACAACACTGGACTGGCCCCCAGAGACCCAGGCTCCAGGCTAGCCCCTATGGCCAGGACCCAGGACAACCCTTGTGAACATAGTCTTCAGGCCAGCTCCCACACACCCACTCCCCAGGGTCAGCCCCAGTAAACCCAGGCTCCAGGCAGGTCCCCACAGATCCAGACTCTAAGCCAGCGCACATGTCTCCAGGAAACTGGCCAGCATCTGCAATGCCAGGATCCAGACAAGCCCCCACAGACCCAGTCACTACAGCTGCCACAACACCAGGCCAAACCCAGACTCTAGGCCAGATTCTGTGTTCTCAGAGTCTAGAATACAAAGGGTCCAGGATTGCTCTAGCAGACCCAGGATCCAGGTCCATTCCAGTAGACCCAAATACCAGTCCAATTCCCCATGCTCTGAGGATCCAGTACCATCCCTGAACACCCAGGCTCAAGGTCAGACACCATGGACCCAGGACACAGGCCCAACTCCTTGGACTAAGGCCACAGGCCTGCCCAATGGACCCGGGTTTCAGGCTCATCTCAGTACTTGGTCAGCCCCTTCAGACTCAGGCTCAAGGGCCACCCCAAGACCAAACCAACCCCCAGAGACCCGGGTTTCAGGCTAGCTCCTATGAATACAGATTCCAGGCCCAACCTCACCCAGGTAACAGGTCCAACCACCTGCTGACCCAGGCACCAGGCTAGGCTGCCCAAGGACTCAAGCCTGCCCACAGACCACACCCAATGGTCTCCCCAGAATCTCTGGACAGACTGACTGGGGAAGGACTCTGAAAAGCCTGCAATAAGTCCCTACTTCTTCAAATATACAGATAGTAACGTAAGGGAACAAGAAACATGAAAAATTAGAGAGGTGTGATACCTTCAAAAGAACACAGTAATCTCCTAATAACTGACCTCAAAGAAGTGGAGAAATACAATACCGCCTGACAAAGGATTCAAACTAATTATTCTTAGCAAGCTTGATGAACTTCAAAAAATACTACTAGTACAGAGAAATAATTCATGAAATCAGAAAAAGAGTAAATGACCAAAATGAGAAATTTAGTAAAGTCATTTTTTAAAAATCAGACATTCTGCAGCTGAAAAATGTAATGAATGAAATTTATAATTCAATAAAGAGCATCAACAGCAGAATTGATCAAGCAGAAGAAAGAACCCGTAAACTCAAAGAAAAGTTATTTTAAAATATACACTCAGATGAGAAAAAAGAAAAAAATGAAGAGTAGTGAAGAAAGATTATGAAATGTCTAGGACAGCATCAAAAGAGCAAATATTCGAGTTATGAGATTTTAAGTAGAAGAGACATAAAGGGGTAAAAAGCTTATTTAAATAAATAATAGCAGAAAACTTTCCAAATCTGGGAAAGGACATAAATATATAGGTATAGGAAAGTCAAAGGCTTTCAATAAAATTTAAACCAAACAACACTACACCAAGATATATTACAATCAGTCTGTCAAAAATCAAAAGCAGAGAGAGGATCCTGAAATAAGGGAATTCCAATAAGGCTAACAGTGAACTTTGCAGCAGAAACTTTAAAGACAAGGAAAGTGAAATGATATATTCACAGTGCTGAAGGAAAAAAAGTAACTGTCCTTCAGGAATGAAAGACAAATTACAACTTGTCCAGATAAACAAAAGCTGGAGGACTTTATTGGCATGAGACTAGTATTACAAAAAAAATGCTAAAGGAAGTTCATCAAGCAGAAAGAAAAAGATTTTAATAAGTAAGATAAAACGTATGAAAGTATAAAACTCACTAATGAAAGTAAGTACATAGTCAAATTCAGAATACTCTAATACTATAATGGTGGTGTGTAAATCAAATATTTTTAGTATGAAGGCTAAAACACAGAACTATGAAATAATAAAAGCTACAATAATTTGTCAAAGAGTACATAATATAAAAAGATGTAAGTTGTAACATTAAAATTTTTAATGTGGGAGCCAGGCATAGTAGCTCATGCCTATAATCCCAGCTACTCAGGAGACTGAAGCAGGAAGATCACTTGAGCCCAGGACTTTGAGACCAGCCTGGGCAATGTAGCAAGACCCCATCTTTTAAAAAAGGGGGACAGGGTGGAATCAAAGTGTAGAGTTTTAATGTGATCAAAGTTAAGTTGTTATCAGTTTAAGGAAGACACAGTAAATAAAAATATTATTTTATGTTTATGAATTAAAGAATTTATATTGTTAAAATGTTCATACTACTCGAAGTAATCTACAGATCCAATGAAATGCCTATCAAAATTCCAAGGATATTTTTCATAGAAATAGAAATAAAAGGCCCTAGAATTTACAGGGAAATTCTAGGAAATTACAGGGAACCACAAAAGACCCTTTGGTTTACATGGAACCACAAAAGACCTTTTGTTACAGACTGCTTTAACAAAAGCAATCTTGAGCAAAAGTGACAAATCTTTCTGTCAGGAGGCATCACACTACCTGATTTCAAAATACGCTACAAAGCCATAGTAATCAAAATAGCATGGTACTGGCATAAAAATAGACACGTAGGCCAATAGAACAAAATAGACATCCCAGAAATAAATCCATGCATTTACAGTCAACTGAGTTTTGACAAAGGTGCCAAAAATACCCAATGGGGAAGAGACTGTCTCTTCAGTAATAATGTTGGCAAAGCTGGATCTCCATATGCAGAAGACTAAAATTGGACCCTTATCTTACACCACATGTAAAAATCAACAAAGTGGGCTAAAGACTTAAACATAAGAATTGAAACTGTAAAGCTACTAGAAAAAAATATAGTGGGAAAGGTCCACGGCATTGGTCTGGGCAATATTTTGGATATGACCCCAAAAATATATGCAATAAGAGCAAAAATAGACAAATGAAATTACATCAAACTAACAAGCTTCTGCACAAAAAAAAGGAAACAACAGATTGAAGACACAACTTATGAAATGGTAGAAAATATTTACAAACCATACATCTGATAGGGGATTAATATCTAAAATATATAAGGAACTCAAACAACTCAATAGAAAAAATATAACCCAATTAAAGAGTGAACAAAGAATCTGAATAGATATTTTCAATAGAATACATACAAATAACCCATAAGTATATTTGAAAACAATTTCATGGTTCCACTATTATAAGGTATCTTATGTGAGTTGTCTAAGGTAGTCAAACTCATTTAAGCAAAAAGTATGATGGTGGTTTCCAAGGGTTTCAGGAAGGGGGAAATGGGGAGTTGCTATTCAATGAGTAGTTTCAGTCATGCAAGATGAAAAGGTTCTAGAGATCTGCTGTACAACATAGTGCCTAGAGTTAATATGGTACTACACACTTAAAAACGTGTTCCAAGGGTAGATCTCATGCTAAGTGTTCTTAGCACAATAAAATAATTTTTAATCCAAATTTAAATTTTCAGAAATTTAAGAATATTACATAATACATAATTTAGAATACAAATTTAAGAACATTAATAATACATAAGAATGTTATTTAGAAACATGGAGATAGATATTAGAAACAGTTAGAAGAGCTAAAAGTAGTTACCTCTCATATCAGGACCTCTGGGTATCAGGAAACAAGGTAAATAGGAGCAATGTAGGAGATTCCCATTGTAAACCTGGTTTTCCACTTTACATTTTATACGGTGTACATATATTATTGTGATAATACTTTAAATAGAATTTCATATCTTTAAAACTAGGGGAAAAGTAGCTAAAGAATAGGCATAACTTTTTCCTGGTTGATCCTCCTTTAAGGAAGCATTTGCACCTCTGTCTGGCTCAGTGGAAGGTGGAGAAGGGGTTCGGATGATCAGGTTACCTAATTTTTAGGCATTAAATATTCTGGGATCCCACAATGTCTAACAAGGGCATTAATTCAGCTTATACTATTCAGTCAGGCACACTGTCAGGGCAAAGATTACTATGATGTCACCTCCCATTAACCGAAAGGTACACTCGCGCGCACACACACACACACACACACACACACACGAGTCTCTCCTGTTGAAGCAAGTGCTTTAACAAGCAGAATACGTTCATACATGGTAGATAAATAAGGAATTAAACCACTAACATGTAAAATTGGGTTAATACAATTTTTCATAAGGTGACTGTGCCTTGTCCTGTCATATAATACCAATCAAATGCAAAAATATTGAACACGGTATCTCTGGAGTGACACACAAAATACACACACTTCATCTCCCCTCTCTTATCTCAGTTTACCTATAGGCATTGCCCTACCAAGTATGTAATATGCTGTTGTCCTGAGTTCTATCTTGATAGAAGTATTTAATACTGTGTTCAATGTTCCAGAAACAAGAATCTAAAACATGATTTTAAAAGAAATGCCTTAAGGCCAGGCATGGTAGCTCACGCCTGTATTCCCAGCACTTTGGGAGGCTAACAAGCGTGGATCACTTGAGATCAGGAGTTTGAGAGCAGCCTGGCCAAGATGGTGAAACTCCATCTTTACGAAAAATTCAAAAATTAGCCAGCTTGCAGTCCCAGCTACTTGGGAGGCTGAGGCAGGAGAATCTCTTGAACCCAGGAAGCAGAGGTTGCAATGAGCGGAGATTGCACCACTGCACTCCAGCCTGGGCGACAAAGGGAGACTCTGTCTCAAAAAAATGAATGAATAAAAATTTTAAAATAAATAAATAAAAGACATGCCTTAAATATTGACAAGTTTGAAATAATAAAATATTTTCAAATAAATGAGAGCTTATGCTATTTGCCACAGCAATAAGCTAAACGTTGTACTCCATCAGAGACCGCTAGTGAGCCTAACACATCAGTTACTATCAGCTTCAAGTGAGACTGATAAACAATTGTGGTGGATTAAAGGTCAAGTTTTGTTTGTTTGTTTGTTTGTTTTGTTTTTTGTTTTTTTGAGACAAAGTCTCACTCTGTTGCCCAGGCTGGAGTGCAGTGGCATGATCTCAGCTCGCTGCAACCTCTACCTTCCAGGTTCAAGTAGCCTCCCAAGTAGCTGGGATTACAGGCGTGTACTACCACACCCAGCTAATTTTTGTGTTTTCGGTGGAGACAGCGTTTCGCCATGTTGGCCAACTGGTCTTGAACTCCTGACCTCAAGTGATCCGCCCGCCTCGGTCTCCCAAAGTGCTGGGACTACAGGCATGAGCCACCATGCCCAGCCAAAGATCAAGATTTTAATGTCAAGAGCATCAGGATAGAAATTTGCAGTTATCCAGTTTCATCCAAGGTTATACAGCTTCCTTCCAAAAGGGAGGAACTGACAAATCAATACAGCAGATTGCTATTTTAAGCCAGTACAGAAGTAAGAGATAGAAGACAATGACTTCCCGTATAACAACATTTAGTCCCAAGAATGATGATGTCCTTCATTCCGCCTTTTGTGCATACCCCAAAAGCCACAGTATTTCACCATACCCACTTACCAAGCAAACTCCCCATCTTTTGTCAAAGTAAAGTGCTGTATTTACTACAGAATTTCTTTATTAGGAACTGAAGATGTTTAAAACTGTGGCCATGTTTTTATTGGGTGTGGGTTCTGTTTGTCTGATGTATTACTTATGAGACTGCACAAGTTTTGAATGTTCTACTTCAACTCTATTTTTTCTAGAAGCCCTATTATTTGCAGCAAGCAAAACTCTGTAACCTAACGATTTTCAGGAATGTATATTCCATGTTTACTAGAAATATATCTTTCCTTATATTCTCTCTCTGTTTTAGGCTAGGCCATTTTGGTTCAAGGCTTTCCACTTTCTTGAAGCATATAAATAAATGATGCCCAAAAAAGACAATGAACGTGACATCCGGTTAATGTAATTCACAAAAAACAGGTTGAAAAGAAAATCCATAGATATATCTCAATTGATGAGGAAAAAGGCATTTGATAAAAATTCAACATCCTTTCATGAGAAAAACTCTTAGCTAACTAGAATTAAAAGGGAACTTTATTTGCCTGATTCAGCAGAACATGGGATGAATTCCACAAGGTCACATGGCATGAGCTAAGGAATGCCTTTATTGGGTGAAACCAGTGAGCCAAGGATCAGCACTCCTAAGCATGGGATACTCCCAGCAGACACTCCCATCATTACTCGCTTCAGCCTACATTGAGGGGTTCTGAGGCCATGCACAGCTATGAGTCAGTGAGGCAGGACAGCAGCGTTTCTCAACACCAATACTACTGGCACTTGGAGACAGATCATTGTTCGTTGTGAAAAACTGTCCAGTGCATTGTTAGATATTTAGCAGCAACCTCAGTCTCTAGACACTGGATGTCAGAAGCACATCTGCCCCAGTTGTGACAACCAAATATGTCTCCAGACATTGCCAAAGTCCCCTGTGGACAAAACAACCACCTTTTGAGAAGGTAATTTACTACTGCAAAACAGGAACATTGTCCCCTGCAATTTTACCTTCTTATAATAAGACTATGAGAAGTTCCTTATGGGGCTCGCTTCCTAGACAAATGTAACCTAAATGTAAGCCTAATTGTAAGCCTAAATGTAAGCCTAAATGTATTTATATATATAAATATATAAACACATTTTTGCTATGTATATATGTATGTGTGTAAACTTATTTTTGCTATTGACTTGCAGTTCTTTATATATTTTGAAAATTAACCCCTTATCTGGTATGTAGTTTGCAAATATTTTTCCCATCTCACAGGTTGCCTTTATTACTAGATATTTTACATGTTACTGCTTTTAAAGTATTACATTTTTCTAACCAATATTTCTAGTGTATAGAAATGCAGTTGACTTTCATATATTGATTTTGTGTCAGTTAATCTTGAAAAAATTGTCTAACTGTCATGATATATCTGTAGTTTCTTTTGTGTTTCTATTGGACTATTGTATTATTTGCAAACAATGGCTTTTCTCTTCTTCAATTCTAATACATATTTCTTTTCTTTTTCCTTATATATATGTGTGTGCATATGCATATATACACACACACACACACACACACACATATATAAAGACCCAATTAAAGGTGAATAAGACTTAAACAGACATTTCTCCAAAGAAGATATACAAATGGCCAACAGGTATGTGAAAACATGCTCAACATGTCTAATAATCAGGAAAATGCAAATCAAAACCATAAGATCACCTCATACCTGTTAGGATGGCCATTATTTTAAAAAGAAAAGAAAAAGAAAACAAGTACCGGTGAGAATGTGGAGAAATTGGAACTCTTACACTGTCAGTGAGATTTAAAGGAGTATAGCCACTAAGGAAAACAGTATGGAAGTTCTTCAAAAAATTAAAAATAGAACTACCACATGATTCAGCAATCCCACTTCTGGGTTATTATCCAAAAGAATTTGAATCAGGATCCCAAAGAGATATTCGCACCTGCAAGTTCATTGCTGCAATATTCACAATAGCTAAGAAATGGAAACCTAAATGTGCATTGACCCATTGACAGACAAATGGGGGAAGGAAAAAAGATTTTATATATACACACACACACACACACACACACACACACACATATATGCATACCATCGAATATTATTCAGCCATAAAAAAGAAGAAAATTCTGTCGCATGCTGCAACATGGGTGAACCTTAAGGACATTATGCTAAGCAAAATAAGCTAATTACAAAAGGACAAATACTGCATTGTTCCACTTTTATGAAGTGTCTAAAGTAGTCACTTATAGAAGCAGAAAACAGAATGGTGGTTCCAAGGGTCTGGGGGAGGGAAAATGGGGAGTTGCTATTCAGTGGGTTTCAGTCATGCAAGACAGAAAACTTCTAGAGACCTACTGTATGACACTGTGCCCATAATTAACAACACTGTAGTATTCACTTAAAAATATTTTGGGGCCGGGCATGGTGGCTCACACCTGTAATCCCAGCACTTTGGGAGGCTGAGGCGGGCACATTATGAGGTCAGGAGATCGAGACCATCCTGGCTAACACAGTGAAACCCCATCTCTACTAACAATACAAAAAATTAGCCAGGCGTGGTGGTGAGTGCCTGTAGTCCCAGCTACTCAGGAGGCTGAGGCAGGAGAATGGCATGAATCCGGGAGGCGGAGCTTGCAGTGAGCTGAGATCACACCACTGCACTCCAGCCTGGGTGACAAAGCGAGACTCCATCTCAAAAAAAAAAAAAAAAAAAAAAAAGTTAAGAGGTCACGTCTTATAGTATATATTTCTTACCACAATATTTTTAAAAACACAGTGTTGAGCAAAGCATGCAAAACACAAAAGAATACTTAGGCTGTAATTATGTTTACATAAAGTTAAACAACATGCACCATTAAGCAAGCCATAGCAAGAGAGCAAAACTTTAAAGGAAAACATGAGGATGATTAACAGAAAGTTCAAGATAGTGGTTACCTCTGAAGTAGGGATGGTAATGTCCTATTCTAAATTGATAGGTTCATAGGTGTTTATTATTCTTTTTCAAAAGGTATAAAAAGTTTATTACATTCTTTTATATGTAGGATTTATTTTACAATAATTTTAAAGGAAGTATCATCAACAGTCAACTACAAATGACATTTTGAGGAGAACTGGAGAAACGAATATGAACTGGCTATGAGGTGACATGCAGAAACTCTTAATTATCTTAGATAGGATCATGGCTTTGTGACTATATTGAAGAAAGTCCTTATTCTTAGAATTCGCATGCTGATGTATTTAGGAAATAGGAACATAATGTATTTGATTTCATTTCAAATATTTCAGCAAATGTAGCTATAGGTATTCTAAAATATCCCAAAATATTAATAATTGTTAAATCCAGTTGTAGGTATACAAGTTATTATTGTTCTGATATTTCAATTTTTCTGTATGTTTAAAAAGTTCATAATAAGAAGCTGGAGGAGACAATAGCCAATATATTCCAACATTCTAGTATTTGTTTATTAACTTCCCAGACTCCATCCCTGGTATCCAAGTGATCTGAGCTCAAGGATACAACTGGTGAGATTATAACCAAAGATTCACCATCTAATAAGGAGTCGGCTCACTTCCAGGAATGGAGGGATCCTCCCCTGCCTCCACTTAACCCCAACTCAGTCCCTTCCACACTTTGGTATGTGGAACACACCAAATCCAAATCTTTGCATTACTCAGAGGTCCTATTAGTAAATGACAGAAATCCAATTCAGACCAGCTTAGCCAGAAAGGTGAATTTATTGGGTGGTAACCTAACCCTGAGTATGAGTGGGGCTGATCTCAGGAAAAAGGTTAGTAAAGGACTAGATTTCCTCAAAATTACTCCCTGCCTATCTCTCATGTCTTCTTATCAGCAACTTAGATTTATCTTCTCAGAATTTCTCTCTCACCAGGGCTGGGACCAAATTTCTGGAGTTTCTGGGCTCATATCTGCAACTTTTCCAACAGGAAGGATTTCCCTCTCTTTAGTGCCCATTCAAAGAAAGGACTCCAAAATTCTGGTCTCAGACACACACGCACAGACACACACACACACACACACACACACACACACACACACACATACATGTCTTCTTCCAAAGCCAGGAATTTGGGGGGATGCAGGGGCAAAGGAGGGAAAACAAATCCTATGAAGACGATACAGTATAATTATAATGCCCATTGTATGAATGAGGGAACGGAGGCTTAGGAAGGTGAAGCTGCTTTCAAAGTTACACAGCTGGGGCCGGGCGCGGTGGCTCAAGCCTGTAATCCCAGCACTTTGGGAGGCCGAGACGGGCGGATCACGAGTTCAGGAGATCGAGACCATCCTGGCTAACACGGTGAAACCCCGTCTCTACTAAAATACAAAAAAATTAGCCGGGCGAGGTGGCAGGCGCCTGTAGTCCCAGCTACTCGGGAGGCTGAGGCAGGAGAATGGCATGAACCCGGGAGGCGGGGCTTGCAGTGAGCTGAGATCCAGCCACTGCACTCCAGCCTGGGCAACAGAGCCAGACTCCGTCTCAAAAAAAAAAAAAAAAAAAAAAAAAAAAAAAAAAAAAAAAAAAAAAAACAAAGTTACACAGCTGGTGACAGGTCCAAAATCTGCTTTCCTCCAGGCCACATGAGATTGGTGGGGGCAGGAGCACACAGGGCTGGAACGCAAGGCTGAGAGCGAATGTTCAGGACAGACATTTTAAGCACTGCCATTCAGATTCTTCCTTGGGGTGAGGAGAGAACTGAGAGCAAATCCGGGGCAACACAGGAAGGAGGGAAGATTTTGGTCCCAGGTGAATCAGGCATGAGCAGGGACTGTTAGAGAACATGGTGGGGTTGAGGAGGTCTGGTCCTGCCACTGCCTTGTGTGTGAACTTGAGTAATTTCATGCCCTTTCTGTGCTTCCTTTCCTCATTCCATAAGACAGTTTGGCCCTGGTGGTGCCTAATGGTCAATCAGGTGGCCATTTCTTCTCCTTGTGTGAAGAACGAGGGTTGCTCTTTGATTTCTTCATCTATTCCAGTGAGGAGACCTTAGGGAAAGCCCCAAGTCCCTCCTCAAAAGTGTCCATTTCCAAATAGAGCTGGGAAGTGCAGCCTCCCTTGCCATTTTGAGCTTTCAGCTCCACCCACTGGCGTGCCCAGCAGGGACACTATAAAGCCAGGCTCAGCCCAGCTCCCAGCCAAGCACCTGCCCAGCAACATGGGGTCCAGCAGCTTCTTGGTCCTCATGGTGTCTCTCGCTCTTGTGACCCTGGTGGCTGCGGAAGGAGTTAAAGGGGGTGAGCAGGCATGGTGGAGCTGGGTGGGGCTGGGCTGGGGAGAGGTCCTGAGGGGCCCTCTGGGGCTGGAGTTCTCACCTCACCTTGTAGCTTCCTCCACTAAGTATAGAAAAAGCAGGGGTTTGCCCAGCTGACAACGTACGCTGCTTCAAGTCCGATCCTCCCCAGTGTCACACAGACCAGGACTGTCTGGGGGAAAGGAAGTGTTGTTACCTGCACTGTGGCTTCAAGTGTGTGATTCCTGTGAAGAAACTGGAAGAAGGTAAGGAGACCCGCCTCCCAGGGCTGGGGCTGTGCCTTCCCCTGCCTCTATCTGGCCCATGAAACTTCAGAGGAATTAGTCTCTTTAGCTGGTTTGGGGAGGGATGGCTAAAGATGGCAGGGCCCTCGGAGACCAACTAGTCTGAACAGCTCCATTGTACAAAGGAGGAAACAAGGATGAAGACGTGTCAGGGCCATGCCCAGAGCCAGGATGGGAGGCCAAGTCTCCAGGCTCCTCCTCCACTGGGTGTCCTCAGAAATGATGCCGGGTCCTTTCCACCTCTGGGGGTCACTCTCACCCAGTACCTGCCCCTGAGGGTCCTGAGACTTGGAATATGGAAGAAGCAATACTGAACCCCAGCAAAGAAAACCCGAGCTTGAAGTCCTTTTCCCTAAACAGAGGGAAGAGTCACAGAAAGTCCAGACCCCAGGAAGATGAGATGAGATGAGAAACTGGCCCCCACTAGATGCTGAATCTGCTGGTGCCTTGATCTTGGACTTCCCAGTCTCCAGAACTGTAAGAAATAAATATTTGTTGTTTACAATCCACCGAGTCTATGGTAATTTGTTATAGCAACCCAAGCCAGTTAAGACAACCTAATAGTTAAAAAAATCCAATTCAACATTATCAAAGTGAATAAAATATAAAATACCTACAAATAAACATATCTAGAGATGTACAGAAATTTTCTAACAAAAAAAAAATCCTAAAACTTTATTAAATGACATTTTAGAAGATCTGGATAAATAGACTAAACTTTTCTACCATATGTATAAATAAATAAATAAATAAACAAATAAATAAATGTTTTTTAAAAGATATGCTCTTCCCCAAGCAGGAAGCCTCCACAAAATGTTCATCTTGGTCAGCATAATTTATGCCTGAAATATAATTAAAATTAAAACCCATTGGGTTTCACAAATCCTAATGAAATAATTGATTCAGGCAATGATCATCCATGGCTTCTGAATATTTACAGGGCGCCATTTCATCACCCCGTGGTATATTTACAGTTCGTAAGAGGGGAAACACAAGTTTACAACATGAGGATTCAGGTACACGCCTAAAACACATTAATCTGTCTCCAAAATGCTAAAAATGGGTAAGTCAGACCTCTGTTCCTCCTGAGCTGATGCAACACAAAACACACAGCATCATTCAAGAAGGGCTCCTGCCAAGACAGTTGAGCATGAACCTCACCAAGCCTCTACAGCTAGCGTTCGTCTATGGGAAACATGAAGGACAAAGAAGATGGAAGACATCACGGGGAAGCAACATGGGACATTCTAAAGAACGATTTGTCTGTTTTGTTGAACAAATCAATAGCATGAAGAAGAAGGAGGAGGGAGGAAAGAAGGATAAAAAAGAGTTGAAGGGATTGCTCTAGATTAAAAGAAACTTCAGATACATTACAGCCAATGCAATGTGTGCACCAACAACCATACAGTCATTTTTGAGACAATAAGAAAAACAGGATGCAAATAGAATGTTAGATGATGTTAAGAAACTGCAGTTAATTTTCTTAGGTGTGACAGTAGTATTGTGATTGTGTGAGAAAGTGTCCTTAGTTTTTAGAGATGCACACTGGAGTATTTAAAGGTAAAATATAAGATGGGTTGGATTTACTTTAAAATACTTCAGCCAAAAAAGGGGTGGGGATTTGCATGAAGGAATTGTTGTAAAATGGCTCATTGTTGAATCTGGATGATGGGCATGTAGGCTCCATAAAAGTATCTGCTGTTCTTTTGTGCGTTTTTGAAAACTTTTTATGATAAAAACAATGAGTTTATTTTTGCAGCTTAACAAAATGATCATTAGGTTCACACGGAACAATAAAATACTTGTAACCTGGAAAATTGAAAATGTAGACTAATGAAGGGTAATGGATACCACCAGTCACTAAAACATATTATGGAGCTACAACAATTACAATCACAATACAAGCATACCTTGTTTTATTGTGCTTTGCAGTCATTGCATTTTTTACAAGTTGAAGGTGTGTGGCAACCCTGCACCAAGCAAGTACATCAGCCCATGTTTCCAAGAGCACATGCTCACTATGTGTCTTTGTGTCACATTTTGGTAATACTCACAATATTTCAATTTTTTTCATTATTATTACATCTGTTATGTTGGTCTGTGGTCAGTGATCTTTGATGATACTATTTTAATTGTCTCAGGGTGCAATAAACTGTGCCCATATAAGACAGTGAATTTGATCGATAAATGTGGTATATGTTCTGATTTCTCCCCCAACTGGCCATTCCCTGTTTCTCTCTCTTGGAACACAACAATGTTGAAATGAGGCCAATTAATCATCTTACAGTGGCTTTTAAGTGTTCAAGTGAAAGGAAGAGTCACGTCTCTCACTTTAAATTTAAAAAAAAGCTAGAAATGATTAACCTTAGTGAGGAAGACATGTTGAAAACCAAGATAGGTCCAAAGCTAGGCCTCTTTTACCAGTTAGTCAACTTGCGAATGCAAAGGAAAAGTTATTGAAGGCAATTGAAACAGCAACTCCAACGAACACAAAAATGGTGAGTGACACAGACTTATTGCTAATATGGAGAAAATTTTAGTGGTTTGGATAAAAAAATCAAAACAGCCACAGCATCCCCTTAGCCAAAGCCTAATCCAGAGCAAGGCGCTAACTTCTTTCAAGTCTATGAAAGCTGAGAGGTGAGGAAGCTGCATAAGAGAAGTTTGAAGTTAGCAGAGGTCGGTTCACAAGATTTAAGGAAAGAAGCCATCTCCATAACACAAAAGTGTAAAGTAAAGCAAGTGCTGATGGAGAAGCTGCAGCAAGTTCTCCAGAAGATCTACGCAAGATAACTGATGAAGGTGACTACGCTACACAGAGGATTTTCAATGTAGATGAAACAGTCTTTTATTGGAAGAAGAGGCCATTTAGGACTTTCTTAGCTAGAGAGAAGTCAATGCCTGGCTTCAAAGCTTCAAAGGACAGGCTGACTCTTTTATTAGAGACTAGTGTAGTTGGTGACTTTAAGTTAAAGCCAATACTCATTTACTATTCCAAAAATCCTAGAGACTTTAGGAATTATGCTAAATCTATTCTGCCCATGCTCTAAAAATGCAACAACACAGCCTGGATGACAGCACATCCGTTTATGGCATAGTTTACTGAATATTTTAAGCCCACTGTTAAGACCTACTGCTCACAAAAAAAAAAAAAAAAAAAAGATTTCTACTTTCCTTTTGAAATATTTCTACTTACTGACAATGCATTTGATCGCCCAAGAGCTCTGATAGAGATGTACAAGAAGATTAATATTTTCATGCCTGCTAACACAACATCTATTCTGCAGATCAAGGAGTAATTTTAACTTTCGAGTTTTATTATTTAAGAAATTCATCTCGTAAGGCTATAGCTGCCACAGATGGTGATTGCTCTGATGGATCTGGGCAAAGTAAACTGAAAATCTTCTGGAAAGGGCTCACAGTCTAACTGCCATTAAGAACATTCATGATTCATGGGAGTAGGTCAAAATATCAACATGAATAGGAGTTTGGAAGAAGTTGATTTCAATCTTCACGAATGACTTTGAGGGGTTCAAGACTTCAGCTGAGGAAGTCGTCGCTGCAGATGTGGTGGAAATAGCAAGAGAACTAGAATTAGAAGTGGAGACTGAAGATGTGACTGAATTGCTACAATCTTATGATAAAACTTGAGTGAATGAGGAGTTGCCTCTTATGGATGGGCAAAGAAAGTGGTTTTGAGAGATAGAATCTACTCCTAGTAAAGATGCTGTGAACACTGCTGAAATGACAAAACCAAGAATTTAAAATATTACATAAACTTAGTCGATAACGCAGTAGGGTTTGAGAGAATTGGTTCCAACTGTTTGTTGTTGCTGTTTTCAGAGACAGGGTCTTGCTCTGTTGCCCAGCCTGGAGTGCAGTGGCATGATCATAACTTACTGTAACCTTGAACTCCTGAGCTCGAGCAATCCTCTTACCTCAGCTTTCCAAGGGGGTAGGACTACAGGCATGCACCACCATCCAGCTAATTTTTAAATTTTTTGTAAAGGTAGAGCCTCACTATGTTGCCCAGGCTGGTCTCAAACTCTTGGGCTCAGTGATACTCTTGCCTTGGCTTTCCAAATCTCTGGGATTATAGGCATGAGCCACTGCACCATGCCATGACTCTGATTTTGAAAGAAGATGTACAGTGTATAAAATGTTATCAAACAGCATTGCATGCTACAGAGAAATCTTTCACAATATACCTTTGTATCACAACTGCACATGTACCCCCTAATTCTAAAATAAAAGTTGAAAAAAGGAAGAGTTAATGGATGCAGCAAACTTCATAGTTGTCTTATTTTTAAAAATTGCCACAGTCAACCTATCCTTCAGCAACCACTACCCTGATCATTCAGCAGCCTCAACATCAAGGTAAGACCCTCCACCAGCAGAAAGATTATGACTCACTGAAGGCTTACATGATTATTAGCGTAGTTTAGCAATAAAGTATTTTTAAATTAAGGTGTATACTTATTTTAGACAAATGCTATTGTGCACTTAATAGACTACACTATAATGGAAACATAACTTTTAAATATACTAGAAAACCAAAAAATCCATGTGGCTCACTTTAATCTCAGCATTTTGGGAGGCCAAGGTGGGAGAATCACTTGAGTCCAGGAGTTAGAGACCAGTCTGGGCAACATAGGGAGACCCCTGCCTCTACGAAAAAATAAAAACTAGCCAAATATTATTGCAATATTCTCTTTATTTCAGTGGGTCAGGAACCCACAATACATGCTCGCCTGTGCTGGCACAAGAATAAACAGTCATAAGAAAAGAACGGGCCAGGCACGGTGGCTCACGCCTGTAATCCCAGCACTTTGGGAGGCTGAGGCGGGTAGATCACAAGGTCAGGAGATCGAGAGCAGCTTGACCAACATGGTGAAACCCTGTCTCTACTAAAAATACAAAAATTAGTCAGATGTGGTGGCACGCACCTGTAGTCCCAGCTACTCAGGAGGCTGAGGCAGGAGAATTGCTTGAACCCGAGAGATGGAGGTTGCAGTGAGCCGAGATTGCGCCACTGTACTCCAGCCTGAGCAGCAGAGGGAGACTCTGTCTCAAAAAAAAAAAAAAAAAAAAAAAAAAGAAAAAAAGAAAAAAAAAAGAAAAAAAAAATGAAAACCCATAAACAACCCCTGTTACATACAAGACTTAAGTTATTGATAAAGTTTTAATTCTTAATGGCAAAAGTTTAAATTATTCACTAAATGATCATAGGACAATTGCTTAATTACTTACAAAAAAAGATATTTCCTATTTCACGCTCTACACCAAGATAAACTTCAGCTAGATTGAAGAATTAGCATGTATTTCAAAAATCACAAAATAACAAGTAAATATAGTGAATATTTATCTGACATCAGAGTCAAAAAGCCTTTTTAGCATAAAAATAAAAGGAGAAAATATGAATGAAAAGATTGATTACCCCAAAATTTAATCCTTTGGTACTAAGCAAAGACGAGGAAACAAATATTTGCAATATAGCATTAAAGTATTTATCAAGCTTATCTCATTCAGTTCTCAGAACCATCATATAAAATATATATGATTATCTCTATCTCTACTGGTATACAAGAATAAACAGAGGTTTTACAAAATTAATGTCACACAGATAGAGCCTATGGCACTAAGATTGAAAACTAGGTCACACAGATAGAGCCTATGGCACTAAGATTGAAAACTAGGTCTGCCTAACTCCAATATACATCTGTTCACTACTTCACCATACTGCCCCTTGTATATGACAGGTTAATAGATTCTTAATATATAAACAGCTCTTAAAATGCAAAAATAAAAGAACTCCCCAATAAAAATGAGCAAAATACAAAAACAGGCAATTCACAGAAAAAGGATACAGTCAGTATGCGAATATGAAGAAATGCTCACCATCACGGGTATTAAGAGGGAGGCAAATTAAAATGAAATACTGTTTTCCATTAGCAAATATTTTATTTACTAATTTTTTAAATATCCTGTAAGTAGTAAGTATATCCACTAAGGATCTTTGGCTGTGAGCAACAGCATCTGAGCTTTGGACTGTTCTGTTTAGAGCACTGGCTTCTCTGTTCAAGACTCTAATGAAGGAGTGGACAAGTTAGGGGCGGAGGAAGAGTGCAGTGGGTGTAACCTGGATAGAGTGCCCTCAGCTTTGATAGGAGAAGTACCTGCTGATCGGCAACCAACCAGAATTACAGGAGTCAGGGAGCAATGGTTCCACCAAAGGAAGAGACGCTGGGCAGACAAAACAATAGACGTCTATTGCAGGGCAGTTGGAGGCTCTTGTACACTCACTCACTTCCTTTCTGAAATTTAATTTGACCAGATATATCCAAAGCCTGGAAACATGACCATGCCTTTTGACCTAACATTTCTAACTTTGACAAATTTACTTTAAGAAAACAGTCAGAGATGTGACTCCAAAATGTACACAGAAAGATTGTTATCACAGCTTTATTTATGAAAGTGGGAAATTGGAAACCTCATAATAGGATACTGATTATGTATATTTTGGCATATCTTTTTTCCCTAAAAACTTTACTGAAGTGATGTTTTGACATATAGATCTAACAAAACAGCATGTAGCCTTCAGAAAACATGATGTTTACAGAATATTTCATAGCACAGGAAAATGTCTACAAAATAATTTTAATTAAAAAAGCACTGGCCGGGCATGGTAGCTCATGCCTGTAATCCCAACACTTTGGGAGGCCGAGGCGAGTGGATCACCTGAGTTCAGGAGTTCAAGACCAGCCTGACCAACATGGTGAAACTCCATCTCTACTAAAAATACAAAAAATTAGCCAGGTGTGGTGGTGGGCGCCTGTGGTCCCAGCTACTCGGGAGGCTGAGGCAGAGAATTGCTAGAACTCGGGAGGCGGAGGCTGCAATGAGCAGAGATCACTCCATTGCACTCCAACCTGGACAACAGAGCAAGACTCCGCCTCAAAAAAAAAAAAAAAAAAAAAAGATAAAAAGAAAAAAGAGCATTTCATGGCTGGGCACAGTGGCTCACCCCTATAATCCCAGCACTTTGGGAGGCTAAGGTGATAGAATCACTTGAGTCCAAGAGTTAGAGACCAGCGTGGACAACATAGGAAGACACCCCCATCTCTACAAAAAATAAAAACTGGCCGAATATGGGGGTGCACGCCTATAGTCTCAGGTACTCAGGACGCTGAGGCAGGAGGAGTACTTGAGTCCAGGAGGTCAAGGGTTCAGTGAGCCATGATGGCACTGTGCACTCCAGCCTGGACAACAGAGCAGGAGCCTGTCAGAGAGGGGGGGGGGGGGGGGGGAGGGGGGGGGGGGAGGGGGGGAGGGGCGGAGATCGCAGAAGATAGGGAAAAAAAGGAGAAAAAGAAGAAAAAAAAGAAGAAAAAGAAAAA